>NW_004524577.1:28367055-28382703 GCF_000260255.1 Octodon degus | reverse complement strand
GCTGGCATGTGGTGCTGGGGATTGAACCGCGGTCCTTGTGCTTTGCTAAGCTTGTTCTAAGTAGGTGCTTTAGACCACTGAGCCATCTCACCAGCCCTATAAAAACTCTTTTAAAAAAAAATTTCAATGAATTAGAATGTTACTAACAATACAGGTCTCCAAAGAACTAAAAAACATCAGCAAATGCAGCTGTAATAGCTATTGGTAAAGCTGTAGGAATTATTACATTTAACTAGATAAATGATACTTGTTTACAGAATAAATTACAAATACATATAGTATTACACATAATTACACAAGTTTAGTTTACCTTTTCATTCTATTACATTAACTCTAAGATTGATTGCTTTTTGTCCATGAAAACATGAGAACAAACAAACCTTGTCATGATTTTTAGTATCTAGATGCCCCCCTGAAAGGCCCCATGTGCTTTTGTAGGGGGCTGATCTGAGTGGGAGACTGGTCCCTGCAAGAGTTCACAGCTAAAAGCCTGGTTGGAGGAGGTGGGTCATGTGGTGGGAGGCGTGGCCAGGAAGGGTCTGTCTCCTGTTCCCCTCCTTTGATCCCTGTCTCTGCTTTCTGGTACCATGTGATAAGCAAGATTCTACTGCTAAGCCATTAGGTCTTAGAGCCAGCTCCACAAACCATGAGCCAATAGAAACTACTTGGTGGGTATCAGGTATTGTGTCTTAGTGACAAACTAAGACAGACTCTTACACAAAAGGACAAGCAAATTCAAGAAATATAAAAAAAAATCTTCAAAAATAGTTTTGAATGCCTTGACCTCTTCATCTAGTGCCCAGAAAAACAAGGAACCCCCCCCCACACACATACACACATATTCTTAAGTATAATTTTTCCACACTCTCTATTTCCTTCTACTATTTCTACTTCATGACATTTTTGCTAGTCATCAGATATATAGCTGCTGCTGGGTTTACCTAAAAGAAAAGCAAATATTCAATTCTAATGAGAATTTCTGAATCAGCTGCTTACCATAGCTTAGGCCTAAACGATTACCCATAGGACCTCTGAAAACAGATTATAAGGCATATTCTCGAAAGGCAACATTTCCCGTAGAGTAATGTATAGAGTGTTGCTTTTTGTGTACTTACGGTAGCCACATTTTTTACAGCCTGCTCTGACATTGTCCTTGTTGCAACCTGAAATACAATTGGATAAAATTTTAGGAAATACATCTTTTAACTTCATTATATGTAAAAGCTAAGAAAACATTTTCAACTTTTTATTTTATTGGTACATTGTATATATAGATGTATCACATTCACCATAGAAAATTTATACATTGCTTCTTGTTTCCTATTCCTCTCTCTTCCCTTCAACCCCCTTCTTCTTCATATTTACTAAAGCTTTATTTCCATTTTTTCCTTCTATTCTCCTTTTCTTGTCCTTTCTTTCCTTTCCCCTTCTCCCTCCTTTGTTCCTCTTCCCACTTGAACAGTTTAAGAAAATTTCTTCAAAAGAAAAAAGAAAAGTTATCCATAATTCACTTTAGTAATATGAATCAATTATTATGACTCTTAAAAATTAATTTATTATGACTCTTAAAAATTAATTTACTCAAAGCCGATTTACTCAAATTATTTGACATTTACTTCAAAGATATTCTCTTGTGGGCTGGTGAGATAGCTCAGCAAGCTTAGACAAAGCGCAGGGACCGCAGTTCCATCCCTGGTACCATATGCCAAGCCAGCCCCACCTCTAGGGTTGGCTGAGCCAGTGACAAAAAAAAAAAAAAAAAAAAGGAACATATTCTTTTCTGTAATTCAGCATAAACAACATATAATCTTAAACACTACAGGAATTCTATCTATAATACTGAGAAAGAAAGTTCAGGGTTCTTTGTTTTGGTCTTCTGAAGTATAATAATCACATATATGTAACATTTTATGTTTATATACATATATAAAAACAGTTAAATGCTTTTCTGCCTCCCACAGAGAACAATTCTAACTTTCTTAAAGGAATAGATGGAATTTCAGAACATTCACCATAATTGCTGTGTTCTGTAAGAAATACCCAAATTGAACACTCAAATTTTGGCAAGAAAACGAATTTTCTCTGAATTTTAACAAATCTTTACAAATATTTACAGTATCCTTGTGTACTCAGTAGTACACTGGTAATTAGGAAAAAATGCCAGAGATGAAATAAAACTGATTTTTCTATCTTATGTAAGTTTACCATTTAGTCATTTGTAAGCACATAATTTAGTAGCACTAAGTACATCCACAGTGTTGTCCCAGTGTTGTCAGGTATCTATGACCTCTATGATAGTGGGACAACATAAAAAGTGAGCTACTGTTTTTAATTTATAGGTTCCTATTTTCTTAGAAAATTCCATTTCTAAGATATTTCATCAACCCAATCACCAACTCTACCCACTAAATAAATGCATGTTCCTTCATCTTTCTAGCCCTTAGTAATCTCTACCTTCTGGCTCTACAGATTTGCCACAGGTATGGAAAAGTCATACAAAGTTTGTCCTTCTGAATATGGCTTATTTGCCTTAGTAAAAATATTTTCAAGTATCACCTATATTACAGTTTGCATCAAAGCTGCATTTCCTTTTATGACTAAGTGATATTCCATTGTATGCATACACAGGTAAAAGTAACTTTAACTTCCAATAGTGGTTTCAGTCAACCAATGAAAGCCCCAGTACAACAATACTGTTTCCTTAATGAAGGCAGACATCTAACTCCTAAACCTTTTAGATGGAAATATCACCTGTAATAATATATTAAAACACATATAGTACAAATAGGAAATGCTAATTTAAAATGAAAAATAACTTAAAGCCAATTTCTAATGCTAAGTTAAAATATTACTTCTCCCTAATCCTAAACTTTCTCTTAAATATACTTCTGAGTTGTTCTAATAAAAGTAGCTCTACTATAATGCTTGTTTTAAAAGTGTAAATACTGTCTTAAGGTAAGTGATAACTTTAGAGAACAACAGTGCATGTGGCTTTCATCCAGGAAAAGAGCAGAAACCTGGATCCACCTTATGTGAGCTACCTAGAAATACATTAAACGCACAGGTACATATTCAAAACATCTCCAGCAACCTCAGTTCACCTCCCTACACACATCTGTGTCACAACCTTCTGTCAGCTGCACATCAACGCTCTCCTCATACCCCCTCACAACAACTCATAAACTGTAGTTCTTTTGAAGTCTACTTCTCAACACACCTCAGGTTTTTTGAAAGGTCTGGTGCCATATTTACTAGAGTATCTGTGTAGTTTTTAACCAATTAATGTGCAAAAGTGAGTTACTGTTTTTAATTTATAGGTTCCTATTAAAAGCATGAAGCGTGAATTTGCCCCATTCTAGTTTCTGCTACAAATCCTGTGATTTTTTTATTACTAGTGTAAGACTGTATTTACCACTGTGAGATAAAAGTGGATTAGTATAATCTAAGGCTCTTCCATTGTGAAAATAACTACATGTTTAAAGAAAAAAAAAAAAAAAACCTCAGAGACTCTGGGTCAATGCTGTCTGTTTCCATAGAAACTATAGATGCTAAACAAAACTGCTAAATGCACTAGTATTTCTCCTCCAACAGACTAAAAATGTAATGGACAGATGTAAAATAATCTCATCTCAACATCTATTAGAATGAAATTCATTACTGACAAAAAGCACTAATAAAACTCATCACTCAAGTATTTAATGTTTTTTGAATGAACAAAACATGCAAAACCGTTCATGGACAGGTCATCTTCTTCAACAAAGCTGAGACTTTTATATGAAAGGGAAAGAAAAATTAAAAATTCTCCAAACAATAACTCCCTATCACCCAGTTTTTGGAGAAATTAATATTTAAGCTTCATTTATCTTTAATTTTCACAACAACCTGTCCAACTGAAAGCTTCTATCTGTGACTGGGAAGCCAAGACAAACAACATTATAGTTCTGAGAGAAGCAACATAATGAAATGGGGAGGGGCCAGGGAGATAGCTCAGTAGAATAAGCGCTCACCCGGCAAGCGCAAGGGCCTGAGTTCAATAACTGGTTCGAAAAAGGAAAGAAAGAAAGAAAGAAAGAAAGAAAGAAAGAAAGAAAGAAAAGAAGATAGATATATTTATCAAAAAAAGAAAAAGAAAAGAAATGGGGGCAGTACATTTTACTTTCAGGATCCAGTTTCTGGAGGCACTGATGTCACGTATAACAGCAGCTCTGACCAAGTTGAGGTTCATGCAGGATCCTGGGTATGAGTTCACTTGATTTATTACTACTTTCTGAACATTCTTGTAATCCTTAGATTCACTAAACTTCCTAACAGCTTCCCTTCTGTTCAAATTAATCAGTACTCTTCTGGAGAACACTAACTAATACAAGTGTACTCCAAATCTATGTCAAAACTAAATAGAAGAAAAAAAAAACCTAAAAATCAAGTCTATATACTGTGAGATCCTTAGTCTGCTAAATTATTCATTTCCCCAATTTAGACTCCTATGTGGTTTGCTATGGCTGATGTCTAGATGTTCCCTAAAGCCCCATGCAGTCATAGGTGGGGATTTTTCAAGGTGGATGGATCTAGAGTATGTGACACTGGGATTAATGGTGTGTGATTACTAAATCGGTCTACAGACTGGCCTGGCACTTGCCCAAAGTCTAACAGACTAGACAGAATATAAAAGAACTACTAAGAAAAAAGCTGCTAAGGTCACTTGGACTTGTTCTTTACTACTTCATTGCTTTGCTACCTTCCGCCTGCCATGGACTATTTTTCCTCTTGGATGCCTATCTGCCATGCCAGCCTGCCTTGGAACCAGCCAATTATGCACCTTTACAAACTAAGCCAAAATAAATCTTTCCTTCTTTAACTTTGAGCGTCAGATATTCTGTCCTATAACAATAAAGTAACGACAGGGGCCGGGGAGATGGCTCAGTGGAATAAGAGCTTCCCTGGCAAGCACAAGGGCCTGAGTTCAATCCCCGGTTCTGCCAAAAAAAAGTAACAAAGACACTGTTCTTTCTTCTATTTTACTGATGAAGATTGGTAGAGTTGTTCAGAGTAAAATGTCTGTGTCCTTGAGACTTTTTCTTTCTAATCATTACTTGCAGTCTAAATGCCATTAAAGAAAAACATTAAGTTTGACCATAGGGGGAAAAAAGCCTGAGTGGCAAACCCACAAAAAACAAACTCAAAAGGTTCTTGAATATTTATGAAAAACTATTTGCAATTCACAAGATCAACAAAACACAATTACTTCCGCTGGGTTAACTCAGGCAATCACTAAGATCAATAACCAGTAGGAGAAAAAATGAGCAAAAGATCTGAACAAAAAGTTCACAAAGAGAAATGATAGAAACATATGGAAAGATATTCAGTTTTATTTATAGTAACTGAAATGCACATTAAAAATGATACTGTGATTCCATTTTCACTTACCACAGTAGCAAAGATTAACAAGGCTAAGGATGGTGTTGGGGAGAACTATTCCTCCCACGTTGCTGGTAGGAGTGGAAAGTAGTATGGCACCATATCTGAAAAGCAAGCTGACAATCTATCAAAACTAAATGTACATGCTGCTTTAATCCTGTAATTCCATATCTGGAAATTATTCACATTTACTTGCACAAATGCACACTAACTTATGTACAAAGTTACTCATGACAGCACTGCTTGAAATCATAAAGAAGCGTAAATATCAATATGGCACTGACAAAATAAATTATGGTACAAAAAGTATGAGGATAGTTTTTAATGATTCGGGATGATCTCCAAGATACATGATAAAAAGGAAAATGCAAGACATATAAAAGTACTTAGGGTACACTGTTAATTGTATAACAGAAAGGAAATTTATTTCAATTTCATTTATCTTCTTTTATTCCTTTCATTTAAATTTTGACATACAAACTCTAGCACATAATGTACATATATGTGTCAAAATCTTCAAACTACATTTTCTGTTTGTGCATTTCTTACACAATGTAAAGTAGCACATGATTACAAAAGTAATAGGTCAAAAGAGACAAAGAGCGGGATCAGAGAAAAGTGAAAAGAAGGGACAACAAAGGAATTTTAAAAAGGAGAGAAAAAGGCCAGCTAGATAGCTCAGCAGATAGCTTGCAGTATAGTTTTAATGTGCTTAGAGAGACACAGGGGCTGGGGTTTGATCCCCCAGCATGCCATGCAGCCCCGCTCCTGGGGCGTGCTGAGACAGCGATTGAGACTGGGGGTGGTGGCACATGCCTATATTCCCAGCACTTGGGAAGCTGAAAATGGGATCACTATGAGTCCGATCTGTGTAATGAGACCCTCTGGACTAAAAGGAACAAAGAGCAGAGAGTCTTTGACAATTGTCTTTGCAATTGTCCCTGTAGGAATCCCATCATCCCATTTCACCTAAATTCCCTTTTCTGGAATTTTACATCATCTATACTTCTAAAGTGAATAATTTAATCACTGGGAATTTTAACTGGATGCTAAGAACTTAGTATTATATTTTAATTATGATCTATTTTGGATTTTGAAGATAATGCCAACGTTTTCTCTAGATCAAAATATTGCCTATAATCACTTAACTTTAAAAGTAAGCAGTACAGTGGATCGGGAGATGGCTCAGTAGAATAAGTGCTTCCCTGGCAAGTGCAGGGGTCTGAGTTCAATCCCTGGTTCCACCAAAAAAAAAAATAAATAAATAAATAAAAAATAAAAAAAATAAAGAAGTAAGCAGTGTAAGTAACTAAACTTCCTTTGTTAATTAGGAATTGCAATCATCTCAGTCACATGATCCACACTTTTCACTTGATGGGATTCAATTGGGATGGACCGGATTCCTTCTGTTTCATAACAAGTTTTACACATGATTATTTCATTATGGCTTTAGTTAATTTAATTTGGGGAGCCTTAAACAGAACATCAACTTCTTGAGTTTTTAAACTTTAAACCATGGTCAGGTCTTACACAATATAGGTGCTAATTTCGTATAACATCTAAAAATTCTATCAATATTGAATGCAAAGTAAAATTCCAAGTATTTGAAATTTCCTACTGATTTATATTAATAATTTATAGGCATATACTCTTCTTTGGTTTTTGAAATATTATACAATATCAAAGAAAGAAGAACAGAACAAATTAAATTTCTAAAACAAGGGCTAAATTCTTTGATGCAAATGTTTTAGAAAAGCAGGTATCTTAACATTTAGTTACAAATATCTTCATAATCATTTGACCCTTAAGAGATAACAATAAAGCCATTATAGAGCTGTTTAAACTGCTGCTATGAAAGGGCTAACAGTTAAATAAGTGCATAAGACGGTCTTCTGCTTGCCTCACAAAATTATCTATGAAGGAAAAATACTATTGGTATTATCTGTTCAAAATAAGAAAAAAGTTTAAATTGTTATTTAATGAAGCAGAATAAAGATTATTTAGAATAAGCACTTGCCTGGCAAGCATAGGGTCCTGAGTTCAATCCCTGGTACTGCAAAAAACAAAAACAAAAACCAAAACCAAAAAAAAACAAAAACTACTATCTAGATACATGTGCGTACTTTTTTTTTTTTTTTTTTTTTAGAACCGGGGATTGAACTCAGGCCCCTGCGCTTGCCAGGGAAGCACTTATTCCACTGAGCCATCTCCCCAGCCCCATGTGTGCTTACTTTAATATTACATTTTGCTTAGCAGCAAGTCTAGTGATCTACCTCTAAATATGTTATCTATTGTAGGTATAACTCTGCATTGAATATTAGAGAAGCCATAAAGATAAATAAAGTCAAATACCTCAGTAAAAGTATTCCTGAGGAAGCACTAATGCTATACTAGATTATGTAGGACAATGCACCCACAGTGGTTAACACATGAAAGAATGTTCCACATGTCATAAAAGACACATAATTCTGTTAATGAGCATGAAAAAGTTCTAGGAAAGACTTTTGACTAAAATCCAGGTTTATGGTTGGTGTCTAGTTGTCCCCCCAAAGCCTCATGCAGTTATGGGGCGCACTTCTAGAGTTTGTGATTAACTCATGATCCACTGGGATTATGTGTATGAGTGCTGCTGAGATTATGGCTGTGAGTGCTACACCCAGTTTGGGGTAGTCTGAAAGCAACGTAAGGGAGACAGACTTGCTCTCTGTTGCCATTGTTGCTGCTACTCCTCCCTTTTTGCTCTTGATGTTTTGCTATTTTCCACCGCCATGAACAGCTGCCCTCTGCCATGTGGCACTCCGCCTTGCAGCCAGCCAGAGTATGGACTGAAACCTCACTAATCTATGAGCCAAATAAGCCTTTCCTTCCTTCATTTTGGGTGTTGGGTATTTTGTCTCAGCAAAGAGAGAACAGTAACTGAGATACCAGGCATGATGGATTTTGCAGATGCCTGTAATCCCAACACTAGGCTGAGGCAGAAGGACTATTTTGAGTTAGAGGTCAGCCTAGGCTGCAGAGTGAAACCGTATCTCAAAAAACCAAAATCAAAACAAAACAACCACTTTCAGCTAAAAGACTGGGAAAAGATAGGCATGGATAATGAAGGAGGAACAATATTAACAGAGGCACACAGGCAAAAAAAACTCATAAGAGGTCAGAGAATTGTTGGTTAGTTCACATTTTTGCTACATACGAGAATACACAAAAAAGAGCAGACAGAGTAAATAATTCAGTCATGCTCCAGAGGACAGTGTTTCCCTCCCACAAAGATGGATAGCTTTGGCTTTAAAACATCTAGAAACTTAAGAAATCAATCTCTTCAATATGGACACAAGAAAACCTCAGCAAGGTTAAGTGTCCTGAATTCACAGACATGAGTTTAAAACTAAGTTCCTGTCTCCCAAGAATAAGATCAGGCATACAATTTAAGAAAATTATTTCAACAGTAGTGGATAGCATGAACTAGGGAGAAAAGAAATAAAATATAGCTTAGGAGTTAAAAGCAATGAGATGTAGTATAATTTTGAGTTCTACTATTCAGATGCAATGGTAATGTGTATACGAGTCTTAATCACTTTTATATGCCAAGCTGGAATCATCGGACAAGACCCTAACTTGACTATACAAACTTCCCTGAAGAAATCAAAAGAATGATGTCAACCACATCACTGCTACTTGTGCCAGGCCAACTCTTCATACAGAATAGATGATCACTGACATGATTTCAACAAATGAGCTAATTTCAACAACTGAATGGAAAAGCAATTTTCCAAAGAAAGCGAACTTCACTGCAAACTGTGTTCAATGTCATTTCTCTAATAACAACTAGGAGTCTAAGATTTTTCTAAAAGTCTAAAAAATCTCATTGTGCTACCTTAATGATTTAAGTTAACACACAATGCTATGGAAAAAGCTGAGGCATGTGATCAGAAAAGAGACAAGGCTGGTTTTTATGTGAGGTTCGTTGAAAAAGCCTCATTACTTTAGAGTCCTACCTTGTAATAATCACTAGCAGAACTACCTTTAGAAATGCCAGGGTGAATCCATTATATCTAAAATAAAAGAGCATAACATAATGCTTGTCTTCCTTGATGATCACCTCAAAAGACTTCAATGGTGCCTATTTTCTTTTAGCACACTGTCTGGATTGATCTTCTAAGAAATCATCTTAACATTTTCCATATCTATATTTACTAACTGTGCTTATATTGTATTTTTTTTAACGGCACCATTTTTTTTAACAGCACCCATCACACCTATTATCTCTACTTCTAATAGGTTTAAACAGTTTGTTTTTGTTCTGCCGTCTAGCTTAATGGCACAATTTTAGATTATTATACTTTGAGGAATTATTTTGAATTGAAAGAAGGTTAACATATCTATAACACTGGTCCAAGTTTAAGGGCATTTCAACAGACATTTAAAAACCACCTTTGTGGTTTTTAGGAGCACATTTTCTTCCCTAGCCTACAGTGTTTTATGAGAGCACAGACTATGTCATTGTATCCTTCACAGTGCCCATACCACATAGGTGCACAAATAGCTTGCTCAAAAGCTGGACCTGGTGGCACACATCAGTAATCCTAGTACTCTGGGAGGCTAAGGCAAGAGGATCCCAAGTTCCAGTCCTGCCAGGGAAATTTAGAGGGACCTTGTCTCAAAATGAAGAGTGAGGGATGCAGCTCAGTGTGAAGGTCCTGGGTTCAATCCCAGTAGTGGGGGGGAAAAAGTTTGCTCCAGTAATGAAAAGAATCAGAGACAATGAGTAAACTGAGAATGAACCCTTGGCTTCAACCTCCTGAGTGCTGAGACTTATCATATGGGTCAGCTTTGATGTAGGCTGCTTGATGCTTCCTAACACATCAGCGTGCCAAGGCAATCTACTGTATGGGCCTGTCTTTCTCTGCTGGCCCTTAGAGGTTGCTATTCACCAGGTTTCAGTCATAGGCCTTCCCTTCACTCTCAAATAGCCTCCACCTGGGCAAAACAATCCACTCCCGATGGCCTCAGTTCCTACTGGTTAATAGCTACAAGCTGAGGTAAAAATATACAGTGAATGCTTAAAGTACAAGATGCATTACCATTTCTCCTTTCCAAACTATTTCCACTTGCTTCTAACATACTTATTCCACCACTTCCTAAAGCAATAGCGGAAGTTCTCTTTTGTGTCTTAAGGAGGTGTGATGAATGATGGTGAATGGTGCTGCCAAGTGCCACCCAACAGAAAGGCATGCTCCTACTAGATCTAGCCCAGTGTGACCTGTGCCTCTTCCTTAAAATCAGTACAACCACAACAGGTAAAGGTTTTGAATGGATGCAGCACTTCAAGACAACCACTACAGCACAACCAAAGAGAAGAAAGAGGGTTTCCAGAACTGCTTCAGAAAGTGGCCCGTGTCTTCCGCTATGACCCATCTTTTAAAAAAGTGTAAACATTCACCATATTTTCTCACAATGCTTCATAAAATGTCTTCAGCTCTAACTTCTTCTCTAAGTGGAGAATGACTGTTTACTGTTAGATACTTCCATTCCTGTTTTGATGAAACACAACACAAACTCCAAACTGAAGTCATCATCATTCCCCTACTCTCTTATCAGTAATTAGCTTCAATTTTTTTTTTTTTTTTTCGGAACTGGGGATTGAACTTGCAAAGCAAGTGCTTATTCCACTGAGCTATCTCCCCAGCCCCTTCAATTTTCTAACAGTGAAATTTAGGTAAATCTCATTTCTGCTTTTACCCTCCCCCCTGATCAATGGTCAATTTCTAGTGATTCTATCAAAAATGCATCTCCAACCCTTCTACTTCTTTCCTTATGATGCTTTATCTAGGCATCATCATTACTCCAGAATTACTCCCATCTTCTGACTGCCTCCAAACTAAGAGGTACGATTTGAGATATATGAAATACTGATACTGTTTCTTTGATTTCTCACTTTTTTGCCAGTTATATGCTGAGAACCATCCACAACAAGCATCTTCCTTTTCCGCTTGTTTTACACATCTAGTCCCTCTAACTGCAATCTCCACCTCCTCCACTCCAACCTGTCCCACAATATTTTAGGTCCCATCCTAAATGCTACACCTTCTGGAAAGTCCTTCTGGCTCCTCCCTGCATACTGTTATTTGTGTTTCCTACGCCTTGTATTTTCCTTGCCATAGCTATTCTCACTTTGTGTAAAGGTTTTTCTCTTCATTGTTAATTCATAAATTCCTAGTGGTTTCTACATCACTCACCACCGTATTCCCATTGCCTACTTAGTGCACTGTCTGGCATTCGGTGGGCAATTCTTTATCACAAACATAAGTGCCTCTCTTACAGCTCCAAATGTGCTCTTCAAACTGCAACTGATAGAAAAACAATCTTTCCTTAACAATTGTCTGTACTAAAAGGTTTTGTAAAGGCTGCCACAGAAGACAGAACCTGGTTGAACAATTCTGGGAGGGGCAGGTTTTATAAGCAAAGCTAGAGATTTTGAACTTTTCTATAATTGCACAGTGAATCTTCCAATGGGGGGGGATGGTATATTTCTCAAAATATCTCCCACAGCTACTGTTCTACGGAATCACAACGTAACAATAACGATTTAAGGAGGTGGCTTCATCTACTAGAACTTCCAGTAAGCTGGAAGTCATGGACAAGAACATTTCTGGGGTATCTATTTTGAAGGGTAGGCCATTTTTAGGTTCAGTAACCTATGCACACAGAAATTGAGAACTATCAGTTGAGAGTTCAACAAAGCTATTTTTACCAATAAGGAAACTGAGGCCCGGACGGGCTAAGGACCTGGCCTCCAGCCACACTGCAACTGCAAGAGCCAGCAGCTAACCACAGAGGCATGGTTGGTCCCCGCGACTTTCAGTGCAAACAGTGCCTCTGGATGTGGGGTACTCCCAATGTGGGCACCTCACATTTTACTTCTCAGCTCTATCTAGGCTCCGGTCGGAGCTTCGTGACCGCTCGCTCCCGACGCCCCAGTTCTCGGCCCCTATTATCCTCCCTCCCTATTGCTCGCTTTCTCTGTCATCCCGTGCAGCTGGAACTCGACTGGGGATGGGAGGAATAATTTCTTTCCTTCAGTCTTGCAGCGTACAAACTTTTTCACGTCAACCAACCACCAAACAGGTCAATTTTCGGGCCTCCGCCTCGGTCCCCCCGGCCGCAACTCCCCGGCCCACCGCGTCCTCCGCTGCCCTATCCGCTCGCTTCCTCGCTCGGACGGCGGGTCCCCGCTGTTCGTTTTCACCTGGGACTGCCATTGCGCTGGTAAGAGGGATCGCTGGGGCCCTTAGCTTTCGGAAATACGTTTGCTTCCCGCCGACTGCAAAAGCAACGCACACAGAGGTCTCCGAGGCCCGCACCTCCGCAGCTTTGCAACTGTAGCTGAAAGGCCTGTAAACACCGTGGAAAGCGGAACCAAAAATCAGGTGGATTCAGTTTACCCGCGAGCCCTTTTGTGGAGTACACACCGGCTGAACTATTATTGCCAGTTTCGGGGGGGTGGGTACGACCTGCCGACACGCGAAGCAGAAACCACTAAGGCTCAAGGATCGTTCCTTTTAATATTGTTACAAATTAAATTGCAGGTTACGTTAAGTTATAGGAACTTTATAATGTTTTCTCGTTCCCTGCGGGATATAGGACTCCCCGTTCTCAGGGTTAGCGGTGTTCGGGTCCGGGAGCAGCATGGCGGCGTCCGTGAGGAGATAGCTTTTGTACCCGGTAGTGTTTGCTGTGCTTGTCTTGAGCGATATCCGAGGGAAGCTGTCCCCGACTCTCAACTTGAAGAGTCGTGTACTAAGAAGTGCATAGCTTTAGCTTTAGTGACCGGCCGTCCGCCCGTACTGGGGAATAAGAAGTGGCGCCCAAACCACCGACAAGATGAGTAACATCTACATTCAGGAGCCTCCCACCAATGGGAAGGTGAGAGAGTCACCTGGGGTACCTGGGCTCCCCACGTGAGGGCTCCCCGATTAGGGAAAGGGGTGTGCTCAGGCATCTTAGGGTTGAAAAGGTCAACAAATGTTGCTATGGACCGTGTTGCATCTAACACACCGAAGTTGGCGCTTCTGAGCATACACTTGGAAGTCTTCAGGTGGAGATCTGCCTAGCAGCCTCCCCCAAACCTGTTTCCGGCCTGCACTCAACGCATGCAGACTTTTTCTAGCGTAGCTGCTTTTTGCAGTGCAATTTCGAGTATGCTTAATTTGAAGATCATTCATTCTTCATCCTCTGTGTAATCACTGAATACCGGCCAACCACCAGACATTGTACTAGGCAGTAGGAGACAGTGATCGGTGGGTAAGATCTAGTTGTTATTCTGGAAGAGGTTATAGTTTAGGTTTGGAGAAATGCACGTAAAGAAAAACCTTGTGATATAGGTGATAGGTGTACTTTTGGAGAGCACGGAGGAGTGAGCACCTGGGAATGATGGGAAAAACATTTTCTCTTTTGAGTTCGCCTAAAAGTGAATTGTGAGAGAAAGCAGGAAATGGGCAATGTTACTGCATTAGAATAGGAGCCGATTAGGAGAGTTGGTGGCCAAAGTATGACAGCTCTCATCCAAGGTGTTTGTATACAGTCTGAGGCAAAGAAATCGGTCGTGGAATAAGTGTCACTTGAATTCTTGAACTGAAACCTAGTCCATGTTATATATCAAATGTGATCAGTAAGCGTGGTGGAGGGAGTACTGGAGCAGTTAGAGAGTGTAGCTCAAGCCAGGCCTGGTGGCACAAACTTGTAATCCCACCTCTTGGGAGTCTGAGGCAGGAGGATCCTTGGGAGTTGGAAGCCAGCATGAGCTCAAGGCCAGCCTGATAATGTATGCAAATGTGTGTATATATGTATAGTAAGAGAATAAGTTACATATTTATTAATACAAATTTGTTCATGATTTTATCATAGATCTTTTATATAATCTTTTATTCTTTGAAGGCAATTTGAAAGCAAAAAAAAAAGTATTAATCCCAAGAAAATATATTTGGTAGGTATCTTGGACAGATCAATTATTTGTTGTTTGAAACTAAACATTATAGATGAGCATTCCTATCTTACCATCCACTCCTACCAAACCACATTCCACTAACTCAAAATACCTACTTCCTTGTATTTCCAAATGTCTTGAGGGTAGTGTCAATCCCAGATGATAAGTATTAGTAGAGATTAAAGAGTGTTGATTCTCCAAGTCAGGACCCTCACACTTACTGTTCCCTTTCAGATGTACTGTTTTACTTCCTCAGATGTGAAGAGGGCTTTCTTACCACTTTCTGTCAAGTAGCCACAATCGTACTTTGCGTCCTAGTATTTCCTGGTCCTTTCAGCCCTTGTTTATTGCATCTTCTCTTTCTTTTCTTCTTCTTGAATACAAACATAAGGACAGAGACAAATATCTAGAAGGGTGTTTTAACACATAGTAGGAAGAGTTCAAATACATACTTAAAGAATAGTGGGTAAATGAATTAGTATTTTATTTCTCTTAGCTTCTGAAAAGTATTAAGCATCAGTGAGTTTAAAGTTATGCTGCAGCCACTGACCTAAAGAATATTTAATTGTCTTACTGTAGGGAATCTTCCCCACCCTTTCCTTGAGTGAAGAATTATCTTTGTATAAAATATGTAATGTTATTACAACACAAAAGTAATCATACTACTTTTTATTTTTCTTGTTATAACATTTTAAAAGGTAGAAGAAAGGGCAGGCTTCTGGTTGAACATGGCTGCTGTAGAGGATGATTTGAGACAATCATAGAGATAAAAAGCCTTAACAAGGATACATTTCTGAATGAGAAGTCATTCCTTCATCTCTTATTTATTGAGATACCATATATATATTTGGTAGGTATCTTGGACAGATCAGTTATTTGTTGTTTGAAACTAAACATTATAGATGAGCATTCCTATCTTACCATCCACTCCTACCAAACCACATCCCACTAACTCAAAATATATATATTCCAAGGATATACTGGAAGGAAAATCCAGCATTATATTCATTATCATAGTTAGTTGAGTGAAATATTTGTTGAACAAATAATTGCAGATTGTGGTGAACATTTTCTTTTGAAAATACTCCATTTCCAAAAATAGTTTGGGACTTTTATTTTTAGCATAAGAGTGACTGAGACACCAAAGCTTTGAAATTCTGCTCTAGAGAGCATGGCAAAGATTTTAGCTTGGAAGAAATTTAAAGCAGATATAGTAGCAAGTCACCCAATGAATGTTTGTTGAGTACACT
>NW_004524577.1:28337329-28360431 GCF_000260255.1 Octodon degus | reverse complement strand
CTTTGAACATGAATGAGTGTTGGACTTTGTCAGAGGCCTTTTCTGCATTAATTTAGATCATGTAGTTTTTAGTTTTTGCTCTATTGATATAGTATATTACATTTATAGATTTTCGAATATTGAACCATCCTTGTATCCCTGGGATGAATCCTACCTGGTCATGGTATATGATCTTTTTGATGATTTGCTGTACGCTATTTGCTATAAAAATTTTCTTAAGCATGGCATTTAATCCATTAAAGATGAAATATCTTCACATTCTGCTCATTTAACTTCAATTGTTAATCCACTATCTTATGTTGAAGCTTTTCAAAAAGAGCCACCAAGGGTTGTTGAAGTAATCGTGGGCAAAGTTGAAGAAATCATGTCCTTTATTTAGTAATTCAATACTTTATCAATGAAAAGTTAAGAAGTTCTGGTATGCAAGTGACCCAACCATATGCATTCTTTTTTCTAAGTTGCTTGTGGCTGAGAGAATGAAGAGATAAGCAGGAGGGAAGCAAGGGAAAGAAAATTGTAGGATGGACATGTTAATCTAAAATGCTGAGGAAAGGTTAATAATTAGAGTAATAGTCACATGTCACTGTGCTTAGATGAGGAAATTGAGGCACAGAGCTATCAGAGATCATGCCCAGTGTGAAAAAGCTAGTAAGTAGGAGTATCAATGTTTCAACTTGGGAAGCTTAACCCCACAACCTATGGAATGAGGGATGATAGGCAGTAGCTTGGTTTTCAGAATTGTGGCTGCTGAGCCCATGTGTGTGTGCCTCAGGAGATGTACAAAACTGTACAGAGGGAGGAAATCCACATACATTTGTATTATGTTCAACACCCTGTTCCATTGTCTAGGTGCTGTTTTATCAATAAGAAAATCATGAATATTTAGTCACTTGCATGGTCAGTTTTTGCATCATGTTATAATGTTCTTGAGGACTGGCTGATGGATTTGGAGACCACACTACGTAGTTTTACTGAACCAGATCTCACAATTTCCACATTGAGGGAAAACCGCAAGAAAATGGCAAAGCTGATACTTCATCATGGGAAGTCTGTCAAAAAATTAGAAATTGATCCTGTACTAAATAATTTCATAATATATATGAAATTATTATGAGGGTTGCTGGTTTATAACTGCTAGGTAATCTGTCTTGAAATGTTTATCAATAAGAGTATAAAAACCATCGTTTATTCTATTGATTGTCTTTATAAGACACTTGACATTTAATGTATAGAACAAGAAAATAAACCCTGTGATTTGAAAGCAACCTTGTAACAATATTATAATATCTTAAAGTGAATGAAGGCAGACAAAGAGCACATATATGATTCCATTTATATGAAATGTCCAATTGACAAATCCATACTGACTTGTCCTAAACTAGTAACTGCCAGGGTTAAGGACAGGGGAAATGGGGACTGATTGCTAATAGCTGAAAAGTTTCTTTTCATGATGACGAAATGTTTCAGAACTTGTGGCAACAGTTGTTGTGTACTCTGCGAAACTACTAAATAAAGTCACTGAATTGTTCCTTTTAAAATGGTGAAATTTCTGGTATGTGAATATCTCAATGATAATAACAATTTATAATATTTGGGTAAAGTTAAAATTATTTTAAGACACTGTTTATAATTTGTATATATAATTGATAAAATTTTTATTTTCCATCATTTTTTATACATACAGGTAGAGTAATATAGTACTGCATATATTTAAGTCTGCATGTTTTGGGCATATGAGCTTCAAACCCTTACTTTGTTACCCTTTACCTCCTGTTTTGCTAATAAGTTTACATACTTACAAAACTTTGGAAGTTGTTACTTTAGAATTACAAAGAAAAGCACACATGTCTAGGTTACCTTTAAAAACAGTGCATCATTTTAAGTACACAAGGGAATAATGAAGTAGAAGAGGACATTGTCTTTTTAGATATGATGTATTTTTGAGATTGGAATCATCAGGCCTAATGGGAACCCAGACGATGTTGGATAGTATTCCTCCAGATTCACTCTTCGATAAAGGGTATCATCCAACCTCTTTATCTAAAATGTTTGTTTCCCAGGAAAATGTGAATCAAGTTACCTTACTTTTTCACCATCCAATGTGGAATATTTCTTTTTGCTATTGTTTCATGCCAAGCCAATCTTAAGTCAGGTTTAGCCGTGTTTAGTGTGACCAGTATGAGATTGTCCTTGATTTAGGTATTGTACACTGTTCAGATCTTTTTGGTTTTTTGTTTTTTTTTTGTTAGTTTGATTTTGTACTGGGAAACAAACTCAGAGCCTTGTGCTTGCCAGGCAGTTGCTGTGCCACTGAGCTATACCTCAAGTCCTGTTCAAATAAATTGTGACCCAGGCAATCTTAGGGATTTCTTTTGAGACAGATGGCAGGATTTTAAGAGTTTGAAAGACTGGTTTACCAATATAGTATGGAAAATATGGCAGCAGTATAATGATACAGAAAAAACATATTCTTTGTAGCCAGACAACTTTTAGTTGAACTCATTCACCCTGAGACCTTGGATAAAGGTACTAATCTGAGAGTCTCTGTTTCCTCAAAGGAAAATGAGAATAATGATACCTGTTTTGTATGTGAGGATTACATGGGATAAGATATGTAGAGTGGCAGCGAAGCTGTCCCTTGGGAAATGTTCAACAAACATCCCGCCCTAACCCTTTTTGTTGTTTGCTAACAGAACTGTAACAAATTGAGAAAATCAGGCTTCCTTCTATTTCGATTCTTTTATATTTCCTTCAGTGTTTATGAAACTATTTAAAAATCTACCACAACATGGGTATTTTTTACCTGTCTTATTTATAAATTAGGAATAGCATAATTTTAAATGCTATGATAGGATAAAAAGGCAACTGTCAATGAGTAATTGTAAAGTTATCTTGTGGTGTCATAATGTGATGAACCCATTACTGCTTTTTTAGCTTTTGAATATGTGTATTGGAAGTGTTGGAATGAGAAACTTTAATTACAAGTTTATGTTACTGGTTTTTTATTTTATTTATTTTTTCTTTCTTCTCTTTCCACTGGAGCCTGTTACTAGTTTTTAAATGAATGATTTTTTTTTCTGTGGTTAAAAAGGTATATGTTACTTTTCTTTCTAAATTCTAAACATTTTCTGAAAATTGTATGCCAAGCTGTAGTAAATATTTGAGATTTTGTTGAATATAAGAACAAAGGCCAAAGTTTCAAATTATTTCTTCCAAAAGTGAGAGATAATTACTGCTTGCTGAAAGTTGACCAGAAGTTCCAGTAAATGTCAAAAGAAAATGATACTGTAATATAATGATGTATTATTTTTTTACAGGTTTTATTGAAAACTACTGCTGGAGATATTGACATAGAGTTGTGGTCAAAAGAAGCTCCTAAAGCTTGCAGAAATTTCATCCAGCTTTGTTTGGAAGGTATTGTTTGTTTATTTGTTTGCTTGCTTATTTCTGGTGCTGCGAATTGAATCGAGGGCTTCCCTAACTTAGCCTCCCTAAATTGCCAGGGTAGCTGCAAACTTGTGATCTTCCTGCTTCAGCTACTTGAATAACGGCGATTACAAATATGTACTGCAGCCCCAGCCTATATAATTTAACAGAATTTTTTCTCAACAGATAATACTGTGATCAGCTTTGGTCCCTTTTGCTAGCTTCCACTTCTTTCTTGCATTCTTTAAATTTGGGTATTCCCTATGATTCCCCCTAGCTCAGTATTATCTGTACTTTTCTACGGTTACTTCCATCCAACTGACTCTCATATTTAGACCTCCAGTCAGCTCTTCACTTCTTAGCACTAATCTTTCTTATACTTAGTGGACTTTTTACTGAAAATTTCCATTTTTTGACTGCAACTAAACCAGCATGAAACCAAAATTTACCAGTTTTTTGTTTTGTTTTTGTCACACTGTGAGATTTATCCTTGCTCTTAGTCTGTGTTCCTATAACCAATTGATTTTCTTGAGTTTATATCTCCTTAGCCCATCTTGTCCTTGGAGTGGTGAAATCCAGATTTGGTGTCTGGCGAGGGAGAGAGGACATGCTTGCAGGACAGGTCTTAGGTCAGAAGAGTGTTGATCTCTGTAGCTCTGCATTGCAGCCCACTTCAGGACCTCAGGATTTTATGATCTATTTGGCCTTAGGATGAAAATTTCAAGGTGACTTTGCTGGAGTATTGTAGTGAACACCCAGATAAAGCGAAACTTTTCATTTTACTCTTTTTGACACTGTCTTATATATCTTTTGGCATCTCTACTTGCTGCATTCCTCTTGAGTGTGGTCCCCCAAATATATGAACCTCTGGAAAGTTTTACTGTAGATCCTGCTGATTCATAATCTGTGCCCTGCTCTCATTTCTGATCAAGGAGTAAAAGAATAGAGATAGCTCAAGACAAATCAGGATTATTTTCAAAGAGCAAGTCCTAATAGTTAGGTGAAATATCTTTAGTGGCAGAAGAAGAAACACATTAACTTAGTGTGAATATTATTTGCTTTTTTTTTTTTTTTTTTCCTGGAGCTGAGTACCAGATCCAGGGCCTTGCACATTGTAAACAACTGTTCTGACCCCAGCTTCCGCCTTCCTTCTCTTCCCTTCCTCCTTGTTCATCCCACTTCCCCTGTAGTACTGCAGAAGTGCTCTAACATACTGAGATACATTCAGCTCTTCTGGAACTGGCATTTTGAGAAGATCATCTCTACTCACTTTGAAAACTTATATTTTATTTTTATTTTTATTTTTTGGAAGAACCGGGGATTGAACTCAGACCCTTGCGCTTGACAGGCAAGTGCTTATTCTACTGAGCCATCTCCCCGGCCCCTTGACTTATATTTTAATAAAATGGAAAATTCAGAAGACATGGACAGATTCCTAGATCTATATGAATTGCCAAAGCTGAATCAAGTAGAAATAAAACTCCTAAATAAAGTGGTATCAATCAATAAAATTGAAGATGTAATTAAAAATCTACCAACCAAGAAAAGCCCACATCGTGGCAATTCCCTACTGAACTCTACAAGAAATTGAGAGAAGACCTAACACCACTACTTCCTCAACTCTTTGTGAAACTACCTCAGCCAGGGAATTTTAAACTTTCTTGTTGAGCCTCTGTGGCCTTGACTGTTGCCTCCCATATCTCCTGGAGGGTCCTGGGTGCGGGTATGAACCACCTGGGTGCCCACTGGCCTGAAGAGGCCTCAGAGGATTCTCTAACCCACACCCACACCTTTGACAATGGGTTTATTCCTCTGTAAGATTCTAAATGTCTTGAGTAGGGTCAACTTGGATCCTGTGAGGGACATATTTTAAGTTTGACACTTGTGTCTCATGTCCCAACCCCACCCTGCTACCCAAGTTCCTGGGCTCTGAGAATAATTACAGCCCTTTCCTAGAGCCTGCACCCCTCCCCATGACCTGAGTCCTGACAATGTCTACTATGCTAGGACATGACATGCCCACCCTGCCTACTGGGTCATGGCACCCATTGCTATAGAAACATACTCATCCATGCCCACTCCCCCATCTCAGCGCCCACCTTTGTGTCACCCCAACTGAGCCAGTTCCACTGATCCCCTACCCTGTCCACAAACTGGACTTGGGCTGTCTTAGGAGTTATTCCAGGAAGTCCCACCCAGAACCCCAAATTCCCTGGCTGTGTTCTTTATACTGCAATGTCTAAGATGGATAAAATTAAGGGCTGGGGGTATAGCTCAGCAGTATAACTGCCAGTCTGGCAAGCAAAAGGTCCCCAGTTCAATCCCTGCTTAAAAAATAAAAAATTAAATTAAAGATGAGTGACCATCCCAAGTGTGGATGAGGATGTGGCATACCTGAAACTCTCAGACATTGCTAAAGGGAATGTAAAATACTATCATCACTTACTTGTGCTGTTACAAAGAAAGGATCAACATCCATGTATAAGTCTGTAGAGAGACCCATGTTCATCTCTTGATGAAATATCTAGAAGTGGAAAGGCCGGGTTGACTTCTGGGTGTGTGTTTCACTTTTGAAGAAACCTCCAAATTGAAGGTAGTATTTATATCCCACCCCTTGTGCCTTCCCTCTCTCCTTCCCTTTCTCCTGCCCTTCCTCCCTCATTACTCCCTCCCTCTTACTTCTCTCCCTATTTTCCTTCCTTCTTTCATTTCTTCCCTCTCTTCTTTGCTCCCTGCTTCCTTCCTTCGTATAGGCTCCTACTCTGTTGTTGGGGCTGACCTCACATGGGATCCTCTTGTTTCAGCCTCCCATACAATGCATTTCTAAACCCCTCATAATGTAGCCTGTGACCCGCTTTCCTCACTAGTACTGTAGCTCACTTGGACCTAATGGGCAGGAAATTATGTCATCAGCTGATAAAGACTGTTTTCATTTTTTGTATACATTTTAAATGTGAAAAAGATACAGAGATAGAGGTTATATTACAATGACCAAAACAGTATTCTAGATGACAAAAATCAAAACAAAACAAATTTATTCAATAAAGGTATAGTAAAGGCTTAGCTGGCAAATGAACATGTGACTGTATCTAAACATTTGCCTAAAAAACAGCAGAAACACATTTTCCTTTAATGTGTTCATTACTTTCAAACTTATTAGAATAAATGGTCATATATGAATATAAACTTTGGGAAAGTTATATTTCTAGTGAAATAGGGCCCCTAAGAAAGAGAAAAATGTATTTTCTTTAACAAATTTTAAATCATTCTAAACTGAAAACTAGAACAATGTAATTGAAATTGAATCTAGGCTGCATATGCATAAAATGATCTGATCATAGTCTTTGCAAAATAAATTATTGCCTAGCACATCAAAATTCTAGCCCTTTTGGCTGTAAACTGCCTTATTCATTTTTTATAGAACTTCTGGGCCAGGGAGATAGCTCAGTAGAATAAGTGCTTGCCTAGCAAGTCCAAGGGCCTGAGTTCAATCCCCAGTTCCACAAAACAAAAAAAAAGAACTTCTGTAGAGCATGAAAAGAACAGGCATTACCCTTAAGTAGAACATACACAGTAAAACTAGCTAGTTAAAAAATTGAATAACATAAGACCACCCTGAATATAAGTTTAAACCTCATCAAAGAAAAATGCTTATCATTCGTATATCATTGTTAGAAAACTATTAAGATTGTTTTTGGGAGTGGGGATGATGTAACAGGAAAGATATCAAACACAGGCATTCATTGAAAAATTGTACATAAACTGTTCATAAGGTTGTAAATTGCTTCTTATACCGTCTTAAAATTGTATACCATGGATATAATTTCTACTATTCAACTGGAGGACAAAAGAATAACTTAAGAAAGTGTTTCCCAAAATGAGAGCCAAAGGGTCAAAAGAATTCTAACCTGGGCTGAGTAATAAACATTTCAGACAAGCTCCCTGTGAAGTGTTTCTGCATTCTAAAATGCCTTTTAGCAAAGAGCATCACAATTTTCTGACATGGCAGAACGTTTTAAAACAAGTTCCAGGCATTAAGAGAAAAATGCATGCCTGGCAAGTGAACATATGATTCTATCTAAGCATTTTCCTAAAAAACAACAGAAAAAACAAACACATTTTCCTTTGCTATATTCATTATTTTAAAACTTCACTATTAGAATAAATGATAATGTATGAATACAAGCTATGGGAAAGTTATATTTCTAATGAAATAGGGCCCCTAAGAAAGAGAAAAACATTTTCTTAAATGCCAACAAATTTTAAATGATTCTAACCTGAAAACTAGAACAAGGTAGTTGAAATTGACTCTAGGCTGCATATGCATAAAATGATCTGATCAAAGTCTTTGTAAAATAAATTGTCTTGAATACCAAAATGCCAGTCCTTCTGCTGTAAACTGCTTGATTCTCTTTTTGAGAACTTATGTAGAGTATGAAAAGAATGGGCCTGACACTCAAGGAATTAAAAAAGTCAGTTAAACCCATTTGTAGCACAAATCTACGTAGAATATACACAGTAAAATTCACAGTAAAACTCACAGTAAAAATTAAAAAATTTTAATAAGACCACCCTGAATGAAAGTTAGAATCTCATCAAAGAAGAATGCTCACCATTTGTATACCATTGCTAGAAAACTGATAAGATTTTTTTGGGGGAGGTGGAACAGGAAAGATATTAAACAGTCATTCATTGAAAAATTATTCATAAAATGTTCATAATATTGTAAATTGCCATTTATACCATCTTAAAAATTTATGCTCTGATTATACTTTCTACTATTTAACTTGAGGACAAAAGAATAACCTACAATGTTTCTCAAAATGAGGGCCAAAGACCCAAAAGAATTCTAACCTGGGCTGAGTAAAGAACATTTCAAACAAGCTCCCTATGAGGTTGTTCTGCATTCTGAAATACCCTGTAGGAAAGAGCACCACTTTAAAGATCATAGACATGTTTCTGATGTGGCAGAATGCTCTCTAAGCTTATGTTGTGAACACCACTCTTCATTTTAAAACAAGTTCCACGCATAAAAGAAAAATACATACCTGGCAAATGAACATGTAACTCTAAACATTTTCCTAAAAAACAATAGAAAACAAACATATTTTCTTTTGCTGTGTTCATTACCTTCAAACATATCTATTAGAATAAATGATGATGTATGGATATAAACTATGGGAAAGTTATATTTCTAATGAAATAAGGCCCCTAAGAAAGCAAAAAACATATTTTCTTATATCTAACAAATTTTTTATCATTCTAAACTGAACACTAGACGTCTTACCTAACCTTAAATTGTGCTAAGATTGTGCCGTAGTAATTTACTTAGATAATGATGGTAATTTTAATAGCCTTTGCATAAAAACTGGTACTAACACAAGAATGCTATATATGACAACTCATTGAGAAACTGCTAACCACTAATTAAAATAAACATATTTGAAGAACTCTGTACTTAAAAGATTCCTATATGTATTTCATGTGTTATTCAACTAAAGAAACTTAACTAAGGGAGTAGAACTAGGACCTATGTGTGTTCTGGAGATGTATTCAAAATTGTGAAGTTTTGAATTTCCCTCAAGACTATATAAACTTTATGCCAAAGAAACAGGTAATATGGTTTGGAGGGAAATAAGCATAGTTAAAACATTCTACATAAAAGGCAAATTATTTGCAATAACAAAAATACCAAGAGAAATTATACACATTCTGAAACCATTAAACAAATGGAATGTGTGTACAAGTTAGGATAACAAGCAGTTACTTCATACATAAATCATAAACAGCAAGTCTATCAACCTCAAGAAATGCAGTACTCTCTATCATAAATTGTAAGAATCAAGTATGACAAATATAAGTACAGAAAACTTAAAATTAACTTCTAAACAATTCTGAAGTGGTCATTTAAGTCCAGGCTGGCGGTAAGTTTTTCTGCCCATTCAATGGCAACACAAGCAAAATGCACAGTAGGAAAATGAGGATCAGACCTGCTCTTCATAACTCAAAAGTTGATTGATGTACTCACAACCTGCAAATTCATGGGCTTCAATTGTTGTCATGCTGCCCATGACTTCTGGATTGAGGCAGTTTCTTTAATAAACTGCCAATCAAAGTTTTCTAACCCTAATTTTCCAGTAATCTTTGGCTTAAAGGGAGGTACCACCTGCTTTTGCTCCAACAGTTCCCAGTCCACATTCTAAAAGAATGGGTGGTGCTGAATGTCCTCAGATCCCACGTCACCATGACAACCCAGTCTGTCCCTAGGTTACTTCTTCAGCAAACCCTACTGCAAGGTGGTATGAGAATAGTGCTTTCCAAAATAAGTAGAAAGAGATGAGTGATTGCCGTTTTATGAGGGTTATCAGGGCTCTCAGTGATAGGAAAGGGAGACGTCCCAGCCATCATCTCATTTAGGATCACTCCAAGACTCCACCAATCCACGCCAATACCATAAGCTTCATCTTTGATCTTTTCTGGAGCCAGGTAATTAGGTGTACCACAAAATGTGCCCATCACATCTCCTGGCCTGAGTCTTTTTTTTTTTTAACAAACACAATAGTCAGTGAGCTTGATGTGGCCTTCGGAATTGAGTAATAAATTGTCCAATTTCAGGTTTCTCTAGAGGACCCCCCACTGGTGCAAGTAGTTGAGGGCTAAGCTGATCTCTGCAGCATAAAACCTGGCATGTGGCTCAGGAAGTATTCCATAGCGCTGCATGTGCAACATCAGATCTCCTCCACTTGCATAGTCTAGGACAGAAAACCACTCTGATTTTCGTGTGAAAGAAAGAATGCATCCCAACAAAGAAAGGATAACTTGTTACCTGCTTCAATACACACTGCTCTGTCTTTACCCGATGATAGTTGGCATGGTCTTTTCTCACCACTTTCATTGCAAACTTTCTATCCATGTTTTTCAGTTGAACCAAGAACACTCACATAACCTCCTTTCCCTATCACCCGGAGGATATTAAAGTCTTGGGGTCCCAGCCTAGATGGAGGTTGGCCATGTACCCTGGTGTTCCTTACTGCCTGGTCTTTAGCAAGTTGTTCCAAAGTGTGATGACTTGAAGGATGAGACAGGCTTAGGGCCCATGTGGGGTCTGAAGCCACGGGTGGTTGATAATTCAGTGTCACGGGGTCCAGTGGTGAGGAATGCTGCCTACATTCAGTTATGACCAGTGTGTGGCACCTCTTGTGCACCAAGATCTTACAGTTGATGCACTTGTACACCAGGCGTCCCTATCCTGCTACACCGTCTATGCAGACTGCACAGTGAGCATGCCTGCAGAAACGTTTGGCCTGAAACATGTGGCTACTGGCGCAATAAAAGTTTTGCAGAGGCCTGCAGCTTTGCGCTGGGTGGATGGATCTTATAGGTAAGGCATCTTAGGCTGTTCTGATGCAGGGGGTGTTGCATGGAGTAAGTTTGTTCTCCTCCTCTTGTTCAGACATCAGAAAGGCTTCTATTTCCTATGTATATGACAAAGTGTGCGGGTCTCCTTCCTCTTCAACCCAAGTCTTGGTTGGGTCTCTAACTTCATCGCTGAGGCCCACGAGGGACATGGACTTCCCTGAACGTGGTGTGGTGATGTCTGTGCCTGTGCTTAGGGCCTTCAGGGTTGAGCTGTGGATTCTGGAGGTGCTCGGGAGGGAGGGATTATAGTGGGGTTCACTGCCTAGGGAAACTGACATGAAAAGCTCCGGGATTGAGCACGCCCTGGCTTCCTACACTGACCTCACAGGCTGGAGCTTAGGGTAGCTCCCTGTGAAGTACTTTCCATAGGTGACCTGGTCAGGGCAGATGAACACCAGGTTGGACCAGAACTCAGAGTAGCTCCCTATGAAGTGCTTTCTTTTGGTGAGTGGGTCAGCGTGGGTGGACACTAGGCTCATCACTGTGTCTGGGTGCCTGGTGGCTGTGACTTTGTTTTACCAGCCTGGACTTCTTTCGCTCCCCAAGATTTTTGTGTCTGACTCTGGGGAGACCTGTGCAGAGCTCATGGGAGTCCCTGGGCCAGGTGAGACTTGCCCTGAGGTCTTCTGCTTTGTGGTGCCATTGGTATTTGGGCTTAGGCAGACTTCATACAGGTCAGTTGGACTTTCTCCCATCAGTAGAGGTCAGCCCTGGGGGCACCTTCCCTAAGGTGTCTATGACAGCTAAGAGGCTCCTACATCGTGTCCTGAGGCATCTGGATGGAGTCAACCTTCTCCTCAGTTGTTCATGTACACTTTCTCTGCCTGGGGCCCTGAGGCTATGGCCTTGGGAAGGAGAGAAGCAGTTAAATTATGTATCCTGTATTAAATCTATTTTCTTGGCAACCCAGACTATAATACATGCTTAACAAACGAAGTTTCACAATATGCTTCCTAAATTCATTCTCTTTCAACAATACCAAAGCCTCTCCAGTCATGATTTCTCATCACCCCTCGATGCAGCTGGATGACAATTATTGCAAAGCAGAAGGAGGAGGGGAGAAAGAGGACAAGAAAGAGGAACATGAGGCACAGGAGGAAGAAGAAGAGGAGCAGAAAGAATCTGAAATAAGCTAATTATTCTTAGTCTGGCCCCAACAATACACTGAGGCTACGTAGAAGGAAACTGTTGCCTTTCAGTGACAAGTGACTGCCTGTGGTTACAACAGATGCATACAGTGTTTTTGAAGAGCCCACAGAGTGTGTCGAGACAGACCTCAATGCAGAAAAAGGAGGGACTCCTAACACTTCTTCTCCAGCTCCTGCTTGTGGCACGAGAGAGGATGACTGAGTCTACAGGGACACAACTGGGGTGGGTAAATCCAGAGGCCTCCAGAGAGAAATGCTGCAGTGGAATGCAGAGTGGATGGTGTGTGCTACAACAGCTAGTGAGTGGCTTTAGTCCCTGTAACTGCAAGTCTGCTGGAGAAAGTGCTTGGCCAGAGAACACTTTAGGGAAGGGCCAACTGAACCTCGGGCTCAGAGCAGCCATTGCTTGGCTTCATCTCTGGGCCCCTCACATAGTAACTGGCCAAGAGGAGATGATGGGAAATGTCTAGGCTCAGGGAGTCACAGTTTAGGGCAGCAGAAAACACCCAGAGTGTTGTAGGATGAACAGGCCAGACCCCCTTCTCCCAACATAGGCCCTGATACCAGAGTCAGCTGAACTGCTGTGGACTTGAAGTAACAGACTTGGCAGCCTACATTACTCATGCTGCAAGCTTCCTGAGTTTGTCTAGCACCTTGCCCTAATCCTACTCAGGCTTGCTGTGATTGTCCAGCATGGACCTGGCCTGTGACTGCTTCCTTTCTCTACTAATGATGGCTGAGTCATCTCTTGAGTTGCATACTACCACACAACTGTAGGCTTTACCTTAGGGAAGGCGCCCCCAGGACTGACCTCTACTGATGGAGAAAATCCAGCTGACCTGTGTGAAGTCTGCCTAAGCCCAAATACCAATGGCACCACAAAGCAGAAGACCTCAGGGCAAGTCTCACCTGGCCCAGAGACTCCCCTGAGCTCCCATGAGCTCTGGACAGGTCTCCCCAGAATCCAGTGCAGTTGTTACAACTGTAGGCTTCAGAAGATAACCACATACATGTGAGAGTGATCTGGCTGCCGTTTCACTCCTCATTGTTGATGTGGCTGACTTGGCTGTCTAGGCAGGTGCCTTTTTCCTCCCTCACTACCCCATGTACATCCATCCTGAAGCTGCACACTTGATAAAAGAGGACAACTATCCCTGATAGAAGAGGACCATTTCCTCAGTCAAGAATATACAAGTAGTTGTGCTACTGCACAGTCCAGTGCAAGTGTATATCAGGAGGTGGATGCATTTGCATGGAAAGTCTAAAGAGTCAGTGCTGGAAGACTGAAAGCTACGTGCTGAAGAGGCTGTGCCACAATGCAGGAGATGACATTCAAAGAGAAGGTAAAGACGAGCTCCTCCAGAGAAACAGAGGCAGATCTGCCCTTCTACATGTCCCCTTTATATGTTCCAGGCAACAATCCACTCTAAGATGAGTCTTCCACAACTTACAGTGTGGAGTTGCTGAGTGATTTAGTTAAACTTGTACTCAAATTGACACAATCAATCATTATGGTAAAAAAAAAAAAAAAAAAAAAAAAAGATTGGCAGAACACATCAAGAAATAAGATGTTAGCAGGACATGAGGGCCCATGCCTGTAACTTCAGGACTCTTGAGGCTGAGTGGTTGATACATTATGTCAATTTGTGAAGTTAAAAGCTTAACTAAATTGGCTCAGCAATTCCACTACCTACAGTGTGGGGCCACACCATAGGGCCTGGAGGCCCCACCCTAGTATGACTCATCATAAAAATGATATAAAAGGAAACTGAAGAAGGCTGGAGTGTTCCACTTCTTTGGAGGAGCTGTGGTATTCTCAGTCAGCCTGCAGGAAAGGCGAGAGGCCTGCTAGACAGGGCAGCTGCTGTCCTGTCTTTGCTTTTTGCCGTCTTCTGCCAGAAGGAGTGGCTGCCTCTGTCATATACTATTCTGCTTTGGAACCAGTCGAGTACGGACTGAGACCTCCACTAACTGTGAGCTAAATAAACCTTTCGTTCCTCTATTTTGAGTGTCAGGTATTTTGTCCCAGCACTGAGTGAAAAGTAACTAAGGAACTGAGGTAGGAATATTGCTGTGAGTTCAAGGACATTCTGGGCTACATAGTCAGTTCAATTACGTGTTCCAGCACATGAACACAGAGTGAGACCCTGTCTTTAGAAAAAAAAAAAAGAAAAACCAGAAAAGAAAAGAAAAGAAACAAGATTGAACAATATGTTGTATGCAAGAAAGAAACAAAATTAACTCAAAAAAAAAAAATTCATAGAGTGAAAATCAGTGGATAGAAAACAATACTTGGCACAAGAACCCAGAAGAAAGCAAGAGTAGCAATTCTATTTGCAGACAAAGTGGATTGCAAGCCAAGCATGGTCAACAAAGAGAAAAAAGGGTCCCTACATACTTCTAAAGGAAACAATCTAAGAGGAAGAGATAATAATTATATATGTTCCTAATACTAATATGCTCAAATATATAAAAGACGTAAAAAATGAGATAAACATTCATGCAACTGTAATGGGAGACCTCAATGACCGGTCACAAATAGATCAACCAAAAAATATATGCACAAAGAAATATCAGACCTGAAATAAACCTTTGAACAAGTGGACTTAGTAAATAACAACAGAGTGTTCTATGCAATAACAGAATACACATTCTTCTTAACAGCACATGTCACCTTCTCAAAAATAGTTCACTTACTGGTACATGAAACATGATTAAATAAATGGACTACAATTGAAATCTTGCCATGCATATTATCAGATCATAGTGGATCCAAACTGGAAATGGCCAAAGAAACCACAAATTACATGAACACATGGAAATTAAATATCACTCTCCTGAATGACCAGTGGATCACAAAGGAAATTAAAAGGTATGCTAAACAGTTTTGAAAATTAAGCCATAATGCCAGTACAATATATTGGAATGTATGGGATGCCATAAAAGTAGTTCTATGAAGGAAATTTATATAGGTGAACTTCCATATCAGAAAAAAATAAGCAACCTCAAATAGATGACCTGCTGTTGAACCTACAGCTTCTAGAAAAAGAACAAGTTAAACCCAAAGCACATAGGAGGGAGGAGAATCAGACCAAATATTACAGCAATTGAGACTAAGAAAACAAGAAAAAGTCAACAAATTGAAGAGATGGCTCATTGAAAGAGTAAATAAAATAGACACCCCTGGAATGGTGTGTCTCTAGATGCCCCCCAAAGCCTCATGTACTTTAGATTGGTGGCACCTGAATCTAGAGTTTGTGATTGATTCCTGGTTCCATGGTACAGTTAAGGGTGCTGAGATTAGGGGTGGATGACTGCTGGATCAGTGCACTGCCTGGATTGCCCCCACCCCAGGAGGCTGGATAAGATAAAGGGCCAGAGGAGACTTAGCTTCCCCTTTCACTCACTTCCTTGCTGCTCTCGCTGTCTCCCACTGCCATAAGCTGCTGCCTCTCTGCCATGTGCCGCTCTGGCTCAGTGTCAGCTGAGTATGCACTGAAACCTCTATAAACTGTGAGCTAAAGACTTTCCCCCTTTAACTTTGGTTGTTGAGTATTTTGTCTTAGCTACAAGACAAGTAACTAATACAAATCCTTAATCCACCTTATCAAAAAAATACTCAAATCCATGTAATTAGGAATGAAAAATTCAAAATCTAAACAGATCCTGACTAAAGCCATGTTATTAATATGTACTCTGAGAACCTGTATTCTAATTAGATGAAACTCAGAAGAAGTGGATTTTTAGATGTATATGAACTACCAAAGCTGAATCAAGAAAATATAATAATTCTAAATAATCCAGTATCAATTCATGGAATTAAATAACTAATTTTAAAACTGTCAACAAACTGTAGACCAGGTCCTAATGGATTCACCGCTGAATTTGGCAAGAAATTTAGGGAAGATCTATTGCCATTACTCCACAGACGTTTTAATGAAATGAAAAGGGAAGCCATATTCCCAAAGTCATTCCTGAAAGCCTCACCCTGATACCCGAACCAGAGAAGGATCCAACAAAAGAGAGAGAGAGAGAGAGAGAGAGAGAGAGAGAGAGAGAGAGAGAGAACCCCACAGGCCAACCTAAAGAACACAAGTGAAAAAAACTTTAATAAAGTACTGGCAAATACAATGCAGCAAATCATCAAGATTATATACCATGACCAAATTGGATTCCTCCCTGGAATGTAGAGATGGTTCAACATACATAAATCAAGAAATGTAATATACCATGTTATGATTTGTGTGTGTATTTGTACTCCAAAGCCTCATGCAGTCATTGAAGCGCAGTTCTACAGTTTGTGATTAATTCATGATCAAAGACTGGGATTATGGGTCTGAGTACTGCTGGGATTATGGGTGTGAGTGCTATACCCCACCTGGAGCAGATAACTTGATTGCAATTTAAGGGAGACAGACTTGCTCTTTGGTGCCATTGTTGCCACTGCTCCTGTCTTTTTTTTTTTTTTTTAACTCTTGCTCTTTGCCACTGACATGAAAAGTTGCACTCTTCCATGTGCTGCTCTGCCTTGGAGCCAGCTGAGTATGGACTGAAACCCCCAGTAACTATTAGCTAAATAAGCCTTTCCTTCCTTCGTTTAAGTATGTTAGGTATTTGTCCTAGCAAGGAGAGAAGAATAACAGACATACCATATGAACAGAGCCAAGAATAAAAATCATGTAATCATCTCCATCTGAATAGATGCAGAAAAAGGTTTTGTTAAAGTCCTGTAAGCATTTCTGATAAATACCCTACAGAAAATTGGGATAGATGGTCTTCATCTCAATCTAATAAAAATAATCTATGACAATCCAACAGCCAACATCATACTAAGTGAGCAACAACTGAAAGCTTTCTCTCTAAATCAGGAACAAGACAAGGATATCCACTGACACCCCTCTTATTCAACATGTTCTTAAAAACTTTAGCCAACAGAATTAGGCAAGAGAAAAAAGTAATAGGAATACTGATAGAAAGGAAAAAGTTTAACTATCATTATTTGCCGATCACATGATATTCTACATAAAAGACCCCAAAACTGCACTAAACTGCTAGATTTAATAAGCAAATTCAGTAGCATAGTTGGATACAAAGTCAATAATCAATAGCCTTCCTATACACAAATAACAAACTCACCAAGAGGGAAATTAGGAATGCAACACCTTTCACAATAGCATCCAAAAGAAAGAAAGAAAGAAAGAAAGAAAGAAAGAAAGAAAGAAAGAAAGAAAGAAAGAAAGACAATCTTTTTTTATTTTTTCTCGGAACTGGGGTTTGAACTCAGGCCCTTGCTCTTGCCAGGCAAGCACTTATTCTCTTGAGCTATCTGCCCAGCCCTGTTTAGTCTTTTTTTTTTTTTTTTCTAGAATCAATCTAATGAAAGATATTAAAGACATCTGCACTGAAAACTACAGTACTGAGAAAAAGATGAAAGTGGTATCAGAAAATGGAAAGATATTCCTTGCTCTTGTGTAGAAAGAAACAACATAGTGAAAATGGCCATACTTCCAAAACTTTTATACAGATTCAACACCACTCAGATCAAAATTCCAACAGCATGCCTCACAGAATTAGAGAAAGCAATCCTAAAATTCATTTGGAACCAGAAGAGACCTAGAATAGCAAAGTCAATTCTGGGCAATTATGGTAAAAATAGCATGGTATTGGGTAAAAAAGATTCAAAAATCAATGGAACAGATTAGAAGATGCATAGACAACTCCAGACCATACTCAGCCACTTTATCTTTGATAAAAGGCCCAAACACATTCACTGGAAGAAAGTCTCTTTAATAAACAGTGCTTGGAAAACTGGCTCTTCTCATATCAAATATCAAAATTGGACCCATATCATTCACCATGCCCTAAATTTGAAATGGATCAAAGATCTAAATATTAAAACAGAAACATTATCTGCTGGAAGATAGAATACATAAAATTCCTTAATACCTTGGCATAGGCAAACACTTTATAGATATAACTCAGATTGCACAGACACACAGAGAACCAACTACTGGGATCTCGTCTTATTGAAAAGCTTTTGCACAGCGAAGGCAACCACCAACAGAATGAAGAGACGGCTGAAAACTATGGGAAAAAATGTTTGCCACCTGTTCCTCAAAGGATTACAATGACAACGTAAAAAGAACTCAAAAATATCAGAATTCCCAAATTCAAAGACCCAATCTAAAAATGGGCATCTTAGATGAATACACATTTCACAAATGAAGAAACACAAACACAAAATGTGTGAGAATTGTTCACCATCGCTGGTCATTTGAGAGATGCAAATTAAAACAACACTGAGATTCCATCTTACCCCTGAAAGAATGGTTATTATCATGAAATCCACCAATAACAAATGCTGGTGCTGAAAATGAACCATTCTCCACTGTTGGTGAGAGACTGGTGCTACAACTATGGAAATCAATGTAAAGATTTTTACAAAACAAAGTAATGGTGCTGTTAGACCCAGCCATTCCCCTGATGGTTATCTTCCTAAAGAATTAAAAGCATCAGATCACAGTGACATGTGCACACCCATGTCGATAGAGCATAGTTTGTAACAGCCAGTTCTTGGAAATAGCCCAAGTGTCCATCACCGGATGAACACATAAAGAAGATAAGTTTTTTTTTTTTTCTACATTGGGGTACCACTGTGCCATAAAGAAGGATACACTCAAGGCATTTCTAGGAAAATGAATTCACCTTGAGCCCATACTCAAGTGAAGTAAATCAGGTATACCTGTGTGAACACCACATTGTTTCTCTAATATGAGAAACCCAAAATTTATTTTGAAATGGGAGCAAATATTTCAAATGAGGAGGGGAACAAGAGAAATGAAAGAGGAAAAGGACAGAAAGAAAAACAAAAAAGAAAAAGAAGGGAAACATGAAGCAAAGCTTTGTATATGCAGAGGAGAGGAGGGGTTGAAAGGAGGGTAGGGGAATGAGGAAAAAACAAGTTATATCATGTACAGGTACAAATTCTCTGTGATGAATGTGGTTATGTACATTTAAAATATACCAATAAAATCTAAAAAAAAATGCTAAAAACTTAAAACTTAAAAATTATTTTATGAGGTAGGACTGGGCCATGCCTCTGTAGTACTTGCTTAGCCTGTGCAAGGCCATTGGTTCAATGTCAATACCACAGAAAAGGAAGGCATCAGACTCACTTCCTAATTCAGTAATACATTCTACGGTTACCTGTTTTCAAGAATACTTGTGTTTATTGATCCCCATGGAGTAAATACTATATACACCTGGGCCCATGGATATCTTGTGACTTCATGGTAGGAGCATTTACACAAGATAAATCTAATACTACAAGGTAGTTCGATTAGGAAGGACTCAACTGTCAACAAAGCTAAGAAACAGAAGAGGCACAGAAAGTCAGACTTGTTTCTGGTAAGAAGTTTTGAAGAATCAAAAGCTCAAATTTTATAGGACAGTAAAATTATAAAAACATTAGAAAGACTGAGTGGTAAATTGCAATTCATGACCAGGTGAATGGGAAAACCATATATCTGGATATAATAGGACAATGAAGAAAAAATGAGGTTCTTGTGTTGGGTGACGAAGAAATTCAATTACAGCAACAAAAATTATTCTTCAATTTATGATAATACAAGGAAAAGAAAAAAAGAGGAATAACCAAAGAAATTCTCAACTTGAACAGGTATGAGACTGAATTACTATTGGAAAGGCTAACAAGAAAACTGAGGAGACTGATTGAAATGAAGATAGTTCTGAATTACTAAAGTCAAGGTTTTAAATATTCAAAGCCTGGGGGGGGCATAGCTCAGTAGTGGAGCACTTTCCTAAGATGTGTGAGGCTCTGGGTTCAATCCCTAGCACCACAAGGAAAACAAGAAGTGTAATTCAGAGAACCCTATTTTAATACTTTCATTTTACAATTTAAACAAGGTCTAATGTTCCTAGCTCTTGTAACACTCCTATCAATGTATCAGCAACAAAGCCATATCTTAACAGCAAATGAATAAGAGCATGAGAAAGTGAGAGCATAGCCACAGGTATATGGCCCTCAGCGAAAATAAAGTTCACAGCTGTAGGGAATTTCATAGCCTTAATAAACCCGAAATGGCCACAGTTGTATAGAATCAGCCCTGGAGTTTGTGTCTGTGTAGTATAGTTAAGAGAACACTTAAAATACTGGAAAAATTTTAAGTGAGTATATTAAAAAGTAGGGTAAAATTTATCACATAAAAGAAGGAAAAGGAAACTTGTTAGCTTTAGTATTTTTACTTGTTTCTCCAAATTGTGAAGGAGTCAGATTGATTTATGCAAATAATCACTTTTTTGCCACTAATTTGCTTTTGTGTTTTCTCTTCATGATTGGCTCTTCATTAGTTATCTTTTTTCCCCTATCTCCTTAAACAGCAGCTTATTAATTCTGTTGGAAAAGTGAGATACACACACATATTAGTATGCTACAGGTTAAAATAATTTTTATGCAGCTAAAGTATTTATTTAACAAAATAGCAAAGAGGGTGAAGTAAATAAGGCAGACTGATCACAAAGTATGCTTTAAATAAGAATTAGTGGGGGCGAGGGAGATGGATCAGTGGAATAAGTGCTTCCCTGGCAAGCGCAAGGGCCTGAGTTCAATCCCCGGTTCTGCAAAATAAATAAATAAATAAATAAATAAATAAGAATTAGTATATATGCTACCAAAATGAGTGCATAGCTAAAAATTATTAATGCTAATACATAAAATTAAATACAAAATCTTAGAAGAAATGTGTAGCTGATTTTAAAATACGGCTATAAAGTCCTATATAAAATTAACCTAGAAATATATAGTTAATCAAAATATATCACAATATCCTTACAGTGTATATCCAGAAATAAAAATATAATGAGAAATATTAGAATCATAGCAGTCAAATACAACTTTGCTTCACATTTGAGATGCATTTAAAGTTTGTTTATCAGTAGTAGAGAAAATTTAGAATGATGATGTGAATGTGCATAATGAAATAATAAAGATTCTCTCTTCAAATACTTACATGGGATGATGCATAAAGATTTAAGAGGAAAATAAACATTGCAAACAATAAAATCTAGTAATGCACATACCTAAAATGCTATAATGACATGTATAAATTGCTCAACAGCAGTTATTAATAGATAACAAACAAGTAGTAGAAACTTGTGGAAATTGGAAGTTCTAGCTACACTAAAATACAAAACTATGGTGTAAACACTAGAAAACTCACAGTCATTTATGTATATAGTATAATTTTATGCATTTCTTAATAATTTTATCCATTATGGTTGAAAAATTGTAAAGAAAACCTTAAAATGAAAAGGCTGACATCAAAAAAGACTAAATGGAAAGTAATGGAAAAAGAATAGAATGCTATAATTTTAAAAAATAGAACCAAAGAGGCTGGGGAAATGGCTCAGTAGAATAAGTGCTTCCCTGGCAAGCGCAAGGGCCTGAGTTCAATCCCCGGTTACACACACACACACACACACACACACACACAAATAGAACCAGGAGTAATAAAGAACTCATGTCACCTGTCTCTCTCATGTAATAAATATCTGGGTGTGTTAGATCCTGCTTCTCAAACACTTTAACTTGGAGCAATAGTCTCTTTCTCTTCTCCAACTTGTCTCCTTCCAATCCGTTTTCCATGCTGAGAGTTTGAGTAACCATTGGAAAAAACTCATCTGATCATGCTAGTTGATTGCACATTATGAATCTAAAGGAATGGTTCCATATTTTGTTATACACTAGGTAAATGTTATATTTAGATTTGACTATTTGTAGAAGTTCAGTAAAAATTGGAAAGTTTGATCTTGCATACAATGTGAAAGTTTTTAAATGATCTTAATCTTTAGATCATGCCTATCTATATATTTGGTATAGGGTCTCACCTTGCAGCTAGGACTCTTAGTGATCCTCCTGTTTTCAGCCTCCCCAGCACTGGGATTAAAAGGCATGCACCACCATACCAGGACTCAGTTGCTGGCTCAGCATGCCCTGGGGGCAAAGCTAGCTTGGCATGTGAAACTGGGGATGGAACCTTGGTCCCTGTGCTTGCCAAAGCTGATGCTTAGTCTGCTGAACTTGGCCCCTAGTTTTTTGATCTATTTAATATTTAGAGCAATACTGTGAGTTGATTTATATTATTAATTTTATAGTGAGATAACTGAGTTTATTGCTGTAGAACTACCAAAAGATAAGACCACAACTCCTGAATGCTGAATGCAGCGTTAATCTATGAAATGGTTACTTAGGATTTAAGAGAGGTATTTGTAGACTGCTTGATGTGTACGGTTTCTGTTTGTAACTCCAGTGAACTTGTCTTACTGAAGGAGCTCTACTGAATATGCCCCAATAGTTTTTTTCTACTGGAAAGAGGGATTTATTTTAAAACAAAGAATCACCTCATATTTCTTTCTCCTTTTTTTAGTGTACTCTGTACTCCATACAGCTTGTAAATTAGAGATTATATTTTTAAATATACATTTTATATCATTATCTCAAAGATATGGTTATGAGGTACCCCAAGCCAGTGTAATAGTTACTTTATGAATTATATTACTAATTCTATCAGTGTAATGCATGTACTACGGTAGATACCTATGTATATTTGTCATAGAATTAACTTAGGTTGTATTCAGTTGCAAGAAAATTTAACTAGTAAACACATCATCCTTTATGATAAAAAATCTAGACTTAGATAATTCTACAGCTTGGAAAAAACATTAGAGAATTCTGCTTTCTCCATAAGTTACAACTCCCACTGTAAAGTTGGTTGCACTTTAAATTCTTTTGCTGCTGGCTTCCATTTGTTTTTACAATGATAATTATAGCTTTTGCTTATTAAGCATTTATTTCAGGGCACAGTGTATACTCTGCATATTTTCCCTTGAACTTATCTAATGTGAGCACAAAAGTAACTTCAGTGAGGTAAAATAATTTCTTTCCTTTCACCTGAAGGAGTTTTTGAAAAACTGAGGTGAACTTTATGTAACCTAAAACTATCATTTTAAAGTATGAAATTTAGGGGCTGGTGAGATGGCTCAGTGGTCTAAAGCACCTACTTAGAACAAGCTTAGCAAAGCACAGGGACC
>NW_004524577.1:28328054-28335839 GCF_000260255.1 Octodon degus | reverse complement strand
AGGTGTGGGCCACCACTCTTGATAACTATGGGTAAATTTAATTTTATAAGTTGATAAATTATTCTTTATTTTTCAGCCTATTATGACAACACCATTTTTCATAGAGTTGTTCCTGGTTTTATAGTCCAAGGGGGAGACCCTACTGGCACAGGGACTGGTGGGGAATCTATATATGGAGCCCCATTCAAGGTAAGACTAAATAATAACACTTGCTGTTTATTATTATAAACCAACATGAATTCCTTATTAGAAAAATGCTTTTTCTATTCCAGATGAAAAATAATTCATGTTAATATTTAAATCCAGTTATCTGTCTCATATTTAGGATGATTCAGATATAAGAGGGATACTTACCCTATTAAGCATTCTTTCTAAGTTGTTTCATTTCAAGTTTTTATGCTAGATTGAATTCCAGTGGAGGTAAAGGTGATAGTGAAAATCATGTGACTTAGAAAAAAGACAGTATCACACATTTCCCATTACTTGGCTTATATCTCGTTATTGCAACTCTATGAATGTAAAACATTTTTAGAACACCACATTTGTTGTTTAATTTTAATTTTTTTTTAAAAATTTATGTATAGGGTCTTGTTACAAAGCTTGGACTTGTAATGATCCTCCTGTTTCAGCCTCACTAGTGCTGGGATTAAGGGCATATGCCACCACACTCGGTCTCTGGTTGGCTGGGCAGTGAGGCAGGCCTGGGGCGGAGTGGGCATGGTATGTGGTATCGAGGATCGAACCTGGTCCTTGTGTTTGCCAGGCAGGTATATAGACCACGGAGATACTTCCCTGGCCTATTATTTTATCTTAAAGCAATGTATTTAAACCCTATTTGAAATTGGTAGTAGTCTGGTTGGTCTCCTGTAACCAAATATGTATAAGCACAGACAAGATGGTTGTCTAATATTTTGGAAAAGGTATATGAGTAAAGAATAGGTCAGTGATTTCTCACCTGCCAACACAGATTTAAGAAGAAAAAGAATTCACATCATAGTTAAGAAATTAGGTGGCATGTGCCTTTCATCTCAAAATGCTGGGAGGCTAGGTAAGAGCCTGGGCAACTTAGTGACTGACTTAGTGATATCTTGTTTCAGAAATTAAAAAAAAAAAAAAAAAAATGGCCCCGGATATATAGCTCAGCAGACTAAGTGCGTGCTTAGGCAAGCTCAGGGACTGGGGTTCAATCCCCAGTAACACAGTCCCCATTGGCCCCACCCTTGGGCACGGTGGGCCAACTATTGAGACCAGGCATGGTGGCCCAGGCATGGATCCCAGCTCTGGGGAGGCTGAAAACAGGAGGATCACTATGTGTCCAAGCTGCATAGAGAGTCCCTGTACCAAATACATAAATTAAAAAAAAAAAAAATTAAAAACTTTTTTTTAATTAAAAAAATGAGTGTGAGGGGGAACACGCTGGGGAATCTTACTCAGTACGAAGACCCTCCATTCAATGTCTAGTACTACAAAAACCAAAGAGCAACAACAGGTTCAAGCAGAAGCTAAAAGTCATGTTTATTATCAATTTGATTAGACCAATACTAGATTCTTTGAGTAAGTATCAGTAGTTCTTAAAATAGGAGGGTTTTGGAAAACTTTGTATTCATTACAATAGTTTAGAATGAGGTCAGAGTGTAATTATTTGAACTTTTTTTTTTTTTTCCTCTGTCTTTTAAGACAGGGTCTACAGGGTCTTCAGAGTCTCACTGTGTAGATCGGACTCGTAGTGATTCTCCTGTTTTCAGCCTCCCAAGCACTGGAATTAGAGGCATGCAACACCACACTCAGTTTCAATCGCCCTCTCAGCATACCCTAGGGGCGTGTCTGGCACGGCATGCCAGGGATTGAACCCTGGCTGCTGAGCTCTGCCGAGTATAATTCTTGAGAAAAATATATAAATATCAGTATTTCCTTTAATTTCTAGATGAAAATGTCTTTAGAAATGTGAAATGATTATTTGGAAAAAAAATAGATGTCATTGTTAGAGTCTTAATTTTTACCAAGGAGATAGGTCTCATTTTACAGCCTCTATCTCATGGGAGGCTTTCCTTTATTCTGTTATCTGATGTCATGGAATAGCTCTTCTTGGCACTTCTCTCCTACCTTGAAATTTTTTGCTTTATTACTTTCAGGCAGGTCACTTTTCTCCTGTTAAGTTTTCAGTTATCCTGTTTTCAGTTAGGTCATTTTTAACACTATATGCAGAATTATTCCTTAAGTTCAGATTGCTTAAGAATTATTTACTAAAGACATACAAGTCTTAAAAAGTGAAAAGCATTGATTATATATCATGGCAGCATTATAGATGGATTCCAGAGTTAGGTCTGGATGCCTTGTTACCTAGGAGACTAAGGAATTGGTGAAGTGGCCCCATCAAAACACGAAATCCATCTTAGAGAGGCTTACACCTGCTCTTTTGAGAACTGAGGTGGGCCCAGTGCCAGTTCAGAAAAAAATTCAACTTTACATGGATACCATCATAATGGATTATTTGCATTCAAAAACAACAGAAAAGCAGTTGTTTGTGATTCTTAGAATGAAGGAGAAGACTTGAATCAAAACTTGAATTTTTTGGAGAAATACTAAAAGGCTTAAAAAATTTTAGATGAATTTAATGGATGAAAATAGAGCAATGAGTTTGAGAAATTTATTCCCCCTTGAATTCTTCCTCTTGTGTTAAGCAGCTTTCCATAAAATAGGCTGACTATATTCATTATTGAGTATATTATTGCAGATACCTAACTCATAAATTAAAGTTTATTGAATATTAAACAAGTAGTAGATATTAGCTTTATACTTGAAAATCTGTCTTTCTTTTTTTTTTTTTTTAATTTACTTGGCGACTTTATTTTATTTTTATTTTTGTGGTACTGGGACCTTGTGGTAGCTCAGGACCTTGTGCTTACCAGGCAGGCAATTATGCCACTAAGCTATATCCCCGGCCCCTTGAAAATCAGTTTTGATGAACTTCAATATTTTTTATTAGAAATTGTGTAGAAACTTGCTGGTCAGCTGCATGTGTGAAGGGTCTTACGACTGAGGACATTCACTAAATAGTTTTATGTTTCAGGATGAATTTCACTCACGGTTGCGTTTCAATCGGAGAGGACTGGTTGCCATGGCAAATGGAGGTCCTCATGATAATGGCAGCCAGTTTTTCTTTACCCTCGGTAGAGCAGATGAACTTAACAACAAGCATACTATCTTTGGAAAGGTTGGTGTCCAATATCTTAAATCTATGGTTTGGTTTTATGTTATTCTCTATTCTTGTATGATATATGTCAACTTACGTTAAGTCCTGTCTTCATAAAAATGTTCCCTATACTTATTTTAAAAAATGATAGAATATACTGCATTCCTGTTATAATGAATTACGAAAATCCAATGAAATTTATTATTGTGTTTCAAATTCACCATTTTTTATGACTGTAATGTTTCCCTTCTTTAAAATTCTGTTATGTAATGGCATTAGCTACTGTGCTACTTAGCCACTGTTGTCTTTGCATCAGAAGCATACTTAGGTAGTAATGTTCTCTAGCTTAAAGTTTGCTAGTGAATTCTCTGATTAAAGTGAAAGCTCTGTGACACTGACAGTTTTTATTAGAAGTATTACTTTATAAATAGCATGTATTCAATCCTTTCAGATTTGATGTCCTATCAGAGAATGTTCTTTCTATAGAATTTTCAAGAAGTCTTTTTACAAAGGGATCCTGAAGCTTTTCTTCTTTCGTTTTTTTTTACTTTCTTCTTTCATTTTTTTTTACTATATATATTCTGTACATTTTCTTAGACATGTTAGACTTCACTAGCTTATCAGCTCCCTCTGCTGGTTCAGTAAGAATTGTTTCTAATAGGCACAGCTGGCTTTGAAGATGAAAGGGGAGAAACGTAGTGCAGTTGAAAAACTGATACTGTTTTTAAATCTTGAGAAATGCTCAATTAAAGAAATCACTCTAAAACCATGAGACATGATTTTTTTTTCTTTGGATTTTAGGGAAGGGTGTTCAGGGTCTCACTACTAGATCCTACTCATAGTGATCCGCCTGTTTATAGCCTCCCAAGAGCTGGGATTACAGGTGCATACCACCATACCAAGTCTCAATTGCTGTCTCAGCGCGCCCCTGGGGGCAGAGCCGGCACAGCGGGCCTGGGGATCAAACCCCCTTTTTTTTATTTCTTAACAACATGGAAATAGCATTAATAACATGTTCTTTCAAGCTACTTTCCACACAGGCTTTCTTATGACCACAGTTTTTTTCCTGTTATTTTTCATAATAATAGTATATAATAAATGATATTTAAGTTACCTTTCTACACCACTTTTTATAATTGATATCATATAATGTACACATTAGACCTAACATATAGCTTAATGTAAAATAAGATAATGTCTGCAAAACACTTATATTGTTATGGTTTACTTACCTTATTTTTCTCTTAGCATAAATTTATGATTTTTGAATGCAAATTGTCCTTTGGGAGGTTATTTGGCATTATAGTTTTGTCTTTAGTAAAAACTACTATTAATTATATACTGAAAATTTCCCAAAAAGTTTATTGAGAGATTGACCCTATCTGTGCTTTTCTGCCTTAAAAGATTTTTTTTCATTATAAACGTGTATATTCTTATGAAATAATATGAAATACCCTTTTAATTATTTTAAAAATATTTTGAAAGTCCTTTATTAATTGAAAGGATGAATACAAGAATTTATAATGATTTTTATATTTCTGTTGATAGGTTACAGGAGATACAGTGTATAATATGCTGCGACTGACAGAAGTAGACATTGATAATGAAGAAAGACCACGAAATCCACACAAAATCAAAAGCAGTGAGGTAGAAACATGATTATTATGAGATACAGATTTTAAATTGTCATTTAAGAGAAATTGATTATTCATAATTAAACTATTAGATAAAGGTTATATTAATAATACCACCTATGTATTTAGGTACAACTTCTGATTAAGAACTTTTTAAATTATAAGTTTTGAATTTCAAAATGAAACTTTAGATTATAATCCAGTAAATGAAAAGCTCCATTTATGATTTAAAGTTACAACAATTTACCCAAAGAAATGACTTTATAGGTAATTTTAGGGTTATTTTTTATTAAGGAAGCAATATCCTTAAAAGTCAAAACATTCTTTGGTGTCAGTACATCTCGGTTTGTATCATTTGAAATTTCCCAAATACCTTTCTCTTTTATAAAGTTGGGATAAGTTGTAGTATCTTTTGTGTAATAAATAGCATGTAATGGTCTTGGGAGGCCCAAAGTAAATGAAAGCACTTTGCGGTATTGTGTGTCATTATGTTAAGATATTTATGTGGGAAAAAGATAGGCACTTATGTCAGTGCAATTAAATATTGATTTAGCTTTTGTAAAATTTAAAATATGGAATAACGTTTTCAAACTATTTTGTTTTTCTAGGTCCTATTTAACCCCTTTGATGACATCGTTCCAAGGGAAATTAAAAAGCCCAAAAAAGACAAACCAGAAGAAGAAATAAAGAAATTGAAACCCAAAGGCACAAAGTAATCATAGTATAAAGATTTTTGTTCAACTTGAAAATGACAATAATTTAATTTTTTTTCTTTTGTAATAATTGTTTACTAGCAAGGGGGAGGCCAGTTGAATACTCAAAATATTGGAGACACTGGGATTTTGAATGTGTAATTTCATAAAAAAATGAGCATTTATGTTTAAGTACTTTATATAATTTCAGTTTGTAATAAAAATGTATCATCTCAGATGTCCATATGAAAGTGTTAATAAATATTTTATATTACTATATCAACTATTTATATAAATGTTAAGACTTTGTTTTTTGCTGATATTTAAATTAATTTAGAAACAGTTTAAGAGTATTTTTAATATACATACTGTATGATTTCATAATTGTTTAGCCTTTTAACTTCTTGTTTGGTACTAGGAAAAAGTAACAAATTTTTGCAAATATTTTTTTTTAAATAAAGCTGTTTCATTCATGTTTCTGGGTTACCTTTTCAAGATAGTTTTCCAAAAAGTAAGAATTTCTTTTTAGAATGTTTCAGCATTTTGTGACAATATTCTTTACATTATTAATATAATTTGTTTAATTAAAATGGATAGTGCAAAGTTAGATTCCAGCTTAGTCTTTTACTGAATTGTACTATCCTTTTTAGGGATTTATTGTACTTATTAATGTTGCAGTCTGACATTTCTAAATAAAATATTGAAAAATACAGTTAAAAGGTAACAAAGTATATTAATCTTTCTGAGCTTTGCTTGCCTTATGAAAAGTGGAGATTTTAAAAAGTATAACACCTTATTGCTATCAAGACTAAATGAGATGTATTGTAGGTATTTAGTAAATATTAACATTTTCCCTGGATTTTTTTTAAATAAGTAAATTAAGTTGCTTTTATAAACTGTCAAATGTAGCTAGACACTTTAATGAGTGGATTTTGGCTTGTAGCAAAATACAGTAATTAATTATTTAGCTATATATTCATTTTTTCTTTTATTATTTGATTCATTTACTCTAATTTCTCTATAGATGAAAGGTCACTGTCACTTTGTTTATTTACAGTATTTCATTACTGTCGTGAAGGATTAGAGGAGATAAACTTATTTCCCACCCATACGCTTTTTATTATTAGGTTTGACAATTTTGTATTTTTTCTTTTAAAATACTTTAAGATAATAAGATATAATTTGACAAACTATGGATTAATTGCTCCCCATATTAGTGCTCTGGGGCTATATATTGATTAGTTTTTCAGAAATCTCCATTTTGTTACTAGTTTTGATAAATAATGAAAGCTTAATTATTTTGTCGTGCTTAATTCATTGCATTTAATGGTAATGCTCGGGATGGATACTGATCATATTTTAGTGGGGATTTGAGACTCCAAAGCCTCTAATAAAAATTATAGATCTTTACTTCTGCTGAAGGCTAAGTAATATTTTTTATTTAATCAATATGTGTTCTTTTAAGTTGCATTTTATGGTTTGAAAACAAGATATTGGGTTTTGCCTAACTCAAATTTTAAAATATTGTTCTTTTTGTTTTTCCTTTCTTTTTCTTTTGCATCCTTCCTTTTTTGTCCCTTTCTTTCTTTTGACTAGAAATTTTAGTTTACTATCATTTGGAGAAGAAGCTGAGGAAGAAGAAGAGGAAGTAAATCGAGTCAGTCAGGTAATCTTAATTTGCCTTTTTTCTGAATTATAAGCGATTAAAATATACTTCATATTCATTTTGTATTTTCTGTTCCTGCTATACCTGGAATAGCACAATTTTGTGTAATATACACTCAGTAAGTAAACATTTTAGTGTTTTGTAAAGTGATTTGAGGTCAGTAATATTTATAACTTCTATGTTGATTTCCCTCTTAAAATTATTGAATTATTTATCTTTTAATCTTGTCATTTGTTTTGTTTTGTCTCTGTTTGTTTTTGTATTATGCATTGACTCAGGATCTTACTATATAGTTCAGCCTGGTCTTGAACTCTCTGTATAACCAGACTGGACTTGAACTTGCAGCAATCCTCCTCCTTCAGCTTCCTGGTTATAGGAATGTGCCACCATACTCAACAGATCTTTGCATTATTTTCTGTCAGTTAGTGGTTCAACTTTATCATTCAGAATTTAGTTGATGTTTATTTGGTTTTCCAGATGATGATTATTATTACCATTATTATAATAAACGATCATAGACCAACACCCTTATATTCATTCTACAGTTATTATTGTGTAGTTTGTTTCATTAATTCTCTTCACAGTCCTTTGAAATGGGTA
>NW_004524577.1:28294308-28327954 GCF_000260255.1 Octodon degus | reverse complement strand
GAATAAATTTAAGTATAGATAGATTATAATTTGCTCAGAATCCCATAACTTGTAAAAAGTTGCAGCTGGGACTTGAGCCCATGTCTAACTATAAAACCTTTGTCTTTGGTTAGTACACTACCTCCTGCATTTTATTCTAGCAGTCTTTCCTGTAGGCCTCTCTGGTCTTCTTCAGTTTCATTTTCGCTATAAAACTCATTGCTGCAATGTGTATACTAGTCTGTTACCATTGTTGGGAGCAAATTCTGGTGTTTGTTCTCTGAAAATATCATCTTCAAAAGTTCCTATTCTGCAAAGTACTGCTGTGCCTTCCTTGCTTGAAAATTAGTGAGTACTAAGACCTAATAAGTTAAAAAATTTTATCCCTTTCTTGGTTAACACATTGACCTACTTTTTTTAAACACAAGTACTCATGTTGAGCTTAACAGCCGAAGTTGTTTGATAATAACAATAAGCTTGTCTTCTGGATGGTTAACAACCTAAGTTTACAGACCAAAATTAGAGAAAAAGAAGGGCTGCAAGGAAAGCCAACATTTTGGCCCTAACCTTCTAAGGTCAATTAAGACTCAGGACATATAAGAACTTGTACTGTAACATCATGTAACTCGGTAGTGTCCCAAATTTTCTGATCAAGGAGATTATTGGAGGAAAGAGGAAAGTGATCGATGATGTAGAGTGTGCCTAAGGAGAGTCACATGGAGAGAAAACATTCTCTCAGGCTTTCATAGAGAGCACATTGGCCAAGCAATGGCCGTGACTCATCCACATGGTTGACACTGACAAAGGTTCTACAATCTGAGGTACAGGATCTCAGGATAAATCCTGAGGGGATTTCACTGACCTTATCAGATCCAAAAGCTACAACTCTTGTTGCATAGGTCCTGCTTTACCTTGGTCTTAACCATCCAGTAGAAAAGTATGAAGACGAAATATAAGAAGCAAAGCCATGCTGTTATGTTGAGCTGTGGGGGACTCAGGTCAATAATTTCTGACATTGCCAGTTAAACAGAAGACCCAATGCTATTATGGGCTACTGGACTCTTAGAATATTTTGCTGAGTTTACACACCTATAATATTCAAATAACGGAACTTAACAAAAAAAGGGGATACAGATGAATGTCCATTTTGTATCTGTGTATTCAAAGTGGTTAGGATAGATATATAGTTACATTCTCTTAATGAATAGAGGGATTTGTTCTAATGGTGTTTGTAAATAGGATCTCAAATCCACATCTTATACAGCAATTAAGAATGTATACAGTGTGTTAATTATTGAAACTGTCCTACTGATTTGATTTGAAACTGTCTCATTGCTATTTGTTTATCAATAAAATTATGGAAACAAAAAACAAACAAACAAACAAAAAACCAAGTACTCATAATGTCATTGATTTAAAAGTACCTTTTGTTCCAAGTGGCTTTAGTTCTGTATCTATGTGCTGCCCTCAGCGTTGAACGTGGTTTGGGGAGGCTGATACTGGGTGCATAGGAAGCTGTCTGTTTATACTCTTTATACTCATTGCATGACACGTGAATTAAGAGGGGTGTGTGCAAGAAGTAATTTGGTCATAATTTGTCTTGCTCTTTACAGTACTCTTGAGCAATCTTTTTGATACTGTGGAATCAGTTACCTCCTACTTGTGAGTCAACATTTCAAACTCTAGGAGCTAAGGCTGAAATTTTCTTCTGGATTCTTTGTTTTTGCAAGAGAACGTTGGTAATACAGAATAGTGATTCTCATTTAGGGAACTGGTACAGTGCATATAACATAATCTTAATCATTTTCAATCCCATGTCCTGCTGTCCCTTTCCTTCTTCACTCTCCCTGTCCCCTTCCCATTTTCAGCAGTCTACTTTCTAGCTTCCTATCATCTCTCCTTTATTTTATTTGTTTATTTGTTACACTTTAGGTTTCTTATATTTATTACACTTTAGGTTTTTTATAGAAGAGACCAAAGGCAATATTTATTTATTTATTTATTATTTATTTATTTATTTTGTGGTACCAGTGATTGATCTCAGGACCGTGCGCTTGCTTATTCTACTGAGCTATCTCCCCAGGCCCAACATTTAATTGTTTTACTTTGAATTATTTTACCTAACATGAAAATCTTCTAATTCCATCCATTTTCTTGAAAATGACATGAGATATTTCTATGTTCAATCTCAGAATTTAAGTGTATTTTTACATGAAAATCTTTGCCCATTCCTTGTAAACATCACTGCTCTGACACCTTGATAATCTCAGTAGTCATCTTCTTTAGATATATATTAGTCTTCCTTATTCATGATTCAAATTTGTACCTTATCAAAATGAAAGTTTCACTATGTGTCATGATTCTGTATATGTATTTATGAATGGGCAAAACCATATTTTTTTTGTACTTTTTAGGGAAGGGTCTTCAAGGGTGTTCAGAGGGGCCAGGGAGATGGCTCATTGGAATAAGCGCTTCCCTGGCAAGTGCAAGGGCCTGAGTTCAATCCCTGGTTCCGCAAAAATAAATAAATAAAATAAAAATTTTTAAAAAGGGATGTTCAGAGTCTCTCACTACTAGATCAGACTCATAGTGATCCACTTGACTACAGCCTCCCAAAAACTAGGATTACAGGTGCACACCACCACACCCAGTCTCAATCACCATCTCAGTGCACCCCGGGGGCGGGACTGGTATGGCAGGCCCTGGGATCAAACCCTGGCAGTCTCTGGCCCCTGCACCTGCTTGCAGGTGCTTTAATCTGCTGAGCTATTTGGCTGGCCTCACAAATGTTAAGTTTGGGATTGAGCAGGGTTTTTGATGTCAAGTTTCTTGGTATTCCTGGGCCTCCCAGTCCATTTTCTCTGTCTCTTTCTCTCCCTCTCCCCCTCTCTTTCCCTCCCTCTTTGCCTAGCTTCCTCCCTCCCTCTCTCTCTTCCTCTCTCCCTTTTTCTCTTTCTTACAGTCCCTCCCTCTCTCTCATTACTTTTTAGCTTTTCTCTAATAGTCACCCCCTAACTACCTCTACCTCTCTCCTTTACTGTGCTTCCTTCCACCCAGGCCAAGCTAGATACTTCTTGCTGTGATAATCTGTCTATGCCATCAAAACACTTATCACACTGCATTATAATGCTTTATTTTCTCTTCCTCTAACTGTGCTAAATATTTATGTCATAGAATGTAATTCCTACAAGAACCATGCTGTATAGATGTCCTTCCTATTTCATGGATTTAAAAAAAGTCAGTGTTCAGAGAAGTTAAATCCCAGTGCTGGGAAGGCTGAGACAGGAGAATCACTATGAGGCCAAGCTGAATAGTGAGACCTTGTACCAATGCTTTATAAATAAATAAATAAATAAATAAATAAATAAATAAATGTTTTTAAATTGCAGTGTAAAAGGATACTACTTAGACAATGACAGCTTATTCTTTACTTCCTTTATTAAATCTGAGATACAATTCAAACAATGTAGAAAGACTATAAGATCTTTTTCTCTGGTAAGGAAATTGTAACTCACAGACAATTACCTAACGAGTATTACGAGTATTACTTAGTATTATGACGTTGTATTGCTTTTATCTGGCTTTTTAAAGCGGAGTACTATTTGGTAAAATTACTGCCATATATCCATATCTCTAGCTGCCTACTGAATGCCTTTTTGTGAATATCTCACTAGTTACCCAAGCCCTGGCCAAGGCTTATTAACTCTTTGTCTTTCTTTCCCATACTTCAATTTGTAACTTTTCTTTCTCTTTCCTAACAATGACTGTTTTGTTTTGTTTTTTTTTGTTTCCCCATCTTATTATGTATTTTTTTTTTTTATTACATTTATTGTGTGTGTGGCCAGCTCAGCCCACCAGGGGGCGGGGCTGACTGGCATGTGGTGCTGGGGGATCGAACCGCGGTCCCTGTGCTTTGCCAAGCTTGTTTCAAGTAGGTGCTTTAGACCACTGAGCCATCTCTCCAGCCCCTTATTATGTATTTAGTACAGGGACTCACCACACAGCTTGCAGTGATCCTCCTGTTTTCAGCCTCCCCAGCGCTGCGATTACAGTGTGTGCCACCATGCCCAGACTCGTTTGATGGCTCAGCACACCCAGGGGCGGGGCCCATGCAGCATGTGGGACCAGTGACCAAATCCTGGTCCCTATTCTTGCCAAAGCAAGCTCTTAGTCTGCTGAGCTATCTGGCTGGCCCTCTTTCTCTTCCCTGAATCAGTGTCGTCCAAATAACTTTATATTCAACTCTGATTTTTTCATTTTTTGTGTGTACATTGCCAATTAGTTGCACTGTCCTGGCAAGTTTTCATTAAAGAAATATCTCAAATCTATTTTTTTTTCTTTTACTTTTCTGCTAACTTTGTTCAGGATTTCCTTATTTCTAGCCTGCACTTGATAGTAATCTACAAAGCGGTCTGCCATCTCCCTTCTCTTCCTTTCCTCCTACTCATGGCTGCCAGTTAGCCTTCCTAATGCTAAAGGTGTTACATTACCCTTGACTCTCCATTGGGATATATGTACTATTGCTTGTCCTTTTAATTGCAGCCTTTGCTTTCGTGACTCCTCTTCACCAACTCTGCCCTTTCAGCTAATACTTCTTAAACTTCTCTGTTCATGAAATCACCCTTGGTGCTTTTTTAAAAGTGAGGTCCTTAGGTCCTATTTGAAACCCACTGAATCAGGCTAAGTAAAAGTCCTGGAAAATTGGATATTTAATGAGTTCTCCTTGAATTTATATCTAGGAAAAATAGGAAATGCTGCACGGTTTGTTGTGCTGTGTATGTGCTTTGTCTTTTCCTCTTTGTGTGTTTTTATGTTCTTTTTTTAGCATTAAATGTCCCATTGCACCTATTGATGTCAGAGTCATTTATTTTCAACATCCTAAAATGTATCTTTTTCAGTTTTTAAACATTTTTTAACCTAACTTTTCCGTTCCTAAATTACTATACATTTTCCTTTTTAAAACATCCTTTTTGCTTTATTATATAAGGAGCATATGACTACATTCTCAGTCTATGCCAACAGTATACTTTGTACACTCTTCCTTACTAATTCTGGAGCATCCTGAGTTGCAAGCTCCTTGAAAATAGATTTTTGTGTCATGTTTGAATGACTGCGTTAGCATATAAATAGCTTGGATTTGGGCTCATACAAACATATACTGGAACTTTGATTTCTCCTGACACTTCATGACCTTGGGTAACTTAAGTCTTTGCGACCTTCAGTTTTCCTTTTTGCAACAGAAATAATATGTAGCCATGAGGGTTGTGAGATAAGCATGTGGACTGTCCTTATTTTGGTACATGATGCAACCTTGAAAAATGTCTCTGAAAAGTCAAGTGTCTTAAAATAGAATGACATTCTGGATAATTGATCTTTCATTCTCAGAAGGGTAAAAAAAATACCAAACTATTGGCCAGGCAATCGTATTTATTATGGAGAAGCTGCTGCCCTTCAGTCAACGCTACATGGAAGGCAGGTCAAAAGACATCTGCACCAGCTGAGCTTTTAGAGGTAGGAGGCCGGCTGCTTGGCACAAGTGGCACAGTGTCCTTCCTAGGGATCTTAGCTAGCAACTTGTACAGCTGTACATAGCATAAAAGTGGGTCCTAGCACAGCACAGAGTCCCTGGCCTGCAGAAGTAGCTTAATTTGAGGGAAACAGAACAGTCACACACACATGCAAATACACAAAAGGTGATATTTGCTGGCTTAGAATTAAGGAGAAGGAAAATTTCTCTAGTGTTCACAAAATAAGTTTAAATAGAAGTATATTTTTGTTTATTTTGCTGATGTACATTCCTTCAGACTATGAGCACCTCAGATATATTTTTCTTTTTTTGGGTAAAATGAAATGTTGGTATGAAAAAAAGTTAGATTGAATATTAGAAAAGTATACCAATTATGATCTTTAAAAATGAGCCTTATTTTTAAATGTATGAAATTAACTAAAACCAAAGCCAATTGTGTGTCCTTTTATGACTGGAAACAATTTTCAGTTTCAGTGGTTGCATGAAATTAGAAGAGCTAAAAATTATTGTTTCATTATTCATTTGCAAGTTTCTTTTTTCAATGATTCTATCCTGTTAAGCTTTATTCCAGAACTTGCCTTACTGATCACACATTAATAAGTGGTAAAGTTTGAATTGAGTCTCTACTTTATATGAGAGGAGAAATAAGATAGTACCTTCTGGTTTCTGGATTATCAGTGTGGGATTACAGACCCTCCTTTACCCCATTTATTTATCCATGTCCGGTGTCTCTCCCAAATGGGTTAGCTTTCCTTCATTATTTATTTTAGTATCTTTCTACTACCTGATAAAATCTCCTTAGAATCATAGAATTTTATAGCTTAAAGGGATGTAGTCCAACTTTCTTTCTTTATAGATGAGGAAACTAAGACTCTGTTCAAGTGACTTGCCAGACTGACTTCATTTCCTTTTGATAGGATTGCATGATAGAGACATGTCATAGTAATCATGTCTTAGGGTCAGGAAAGCATATTGTCAGGTTCTCATGGTATTCTTATGGGAAACATGAAGAAATTTGATCTGGGATTAGATTTATAGCTAATTGAGTAGTTCTGCCCAACATGGGCTTTTTTGTGAACATGTGCCTGATTTTTGTTTTTTTAATACTGAGTTGAAATGTAATAAGAGAACATGTAAATGCTGTACTTTAATTCAATGAAAATAGCTGAATGTATGAATAGACTTAATTAGTTGCCTCATGAAGAATAAGTTTTCTAGATTAAGAAATTTAACATTCTCTGTATTATTTAGATCTCATTTGCATTATTTTGCTCAGCTACAAATGAACTTAAGAAAGATCTTAACAAGCTAGATGCATTCAGAGGAAAAGAGAGCGGTAAAGAGGATCGGGCTGAAGGCAGAAGCACCTCACAGGGAGTACTTAATGAATGAATGTACCCTAGCAAAGTGAAAAGCAAATGGAGATAGGATAGTGGACTATGACTATGTAAAGGACTCTTGTCTGAAAGGTCCTTCATTTCATATTGCTTTCTTAATAGTCTCATTCAAACGTCTATACTGGTTAGCATTCTTTTATGAACCCATACATATAACTTATATATAAATACTAGAACATATTTTCCAAGTAAAAGCTTAGAGATAAGTAGTTTTCATGAAGCAAGTTAAATGGGAAGTCTATTTTAAAGTATCTCAACAGCAAGATTTTAATGTAGTGAGCAATTGGTATAGTAGTTCTTTCACTACAAGTGAACATTTTTAGTTAAAACTCAGAATTGTAGCACTTTTTTTTCTCACCCAGAAAAGTTATACCAGTAGACAAATTCACCACTTTAAGAATGAATGTTTGATCCTATTCTAGTTAATCTAGTTATGAAATTAAACTTTTTTTCCAAAGTTGGAAGATTATAATGGCTTTTTGTGAAGAGTTCTACCAGGCCACTGGCGCAGAATTGTCAGAAGTATTAAGCAGTCTAATTGATAAAATATCTGCTGTCTCAAATTGCTCACACTTTTACTTTACTTACATTTCTTTTTTTTTAAGTGAGCATTAATTTATTCAAAGTTTTATTGATAAACAGCAATGAGACAGTTTCAAATCAAATCGGAAGTACAGTTTCAACAAATAATACACTGCATATATTCTTCTTAGTGGTCAATTGCTGTACAAGATGTGGACTTGTAATCCTATTTACAAACACCATTAGAACAAATCATTCTATTCATTAAGAGAATGCAACTATATATCTATCCCAACCTCTTTGAATACACAGATACAAAATGGACATTCATCGGTATACCCCATTTTTTCTAAGTTCCGTTATTGAATATTATAGGTGTGTAAACTCAGCAAAATATTCTAAAAGAGTCCAGGAGCCCATAATAGCATTGGGTCTTCTGTTTCACTGGCAATGTCAGAAATTATTGACCTGAGTCCCCCACAGCTCAACTTAACAGCATGGCTTTATTTCTTATATTTCGACTTCATACTTTTCTACTGGATGGTTAAGACTAAGGTAAAGCAAGACCTATGCAACAATTTACTTACATTTCTAATTGTTTCTATTTAATAATTTAAAAAGACATTAGCACATTTAATTAGTTTGTATAACTATTAGAATACTATCATTAGTGAAGTATATTTAAGTAAAACAAAATTAGTATCTTATCTTTCTGAAGGCTAGAAATCTGAAGTAGGTTTCACTGGGCTAAAAGTTTTAACAGAGCTACCTTCTTTCAAAAGGCTCTTGGGAGAATCTGTTCCCTTCCCTTTTCCAACTTCTAGAGACTGGCTGTATTCCTTGACACATGACCCATCCTCCATCATAAAAGCCAGCAGTAACTGGTAAAGTCCTTTATTGTCATTCTGGAGCTGACTTTCTTACCTTCCTCTTTACTTGTAAGGACTCTATGAATACATTGGATCTACTCTGAAAATCCAGGATCACCTCTCCTTCTCAAATTCCTTAATATATCTACACAGTCCCTTTTTACATGGAATATAACATATTTACAGATTATGGGCATTAGGGAATTGATATATTTGAAGGCTATTATTCTGCCTTCCAATCTATATCAAAACTAAACTTAATATAGTATATCTACTTATAGTGCTTCTTTGTAGCTCTTTTGTATTCTAGAAAGTAGAACTAGTGTTTATTGTGTGGTTGGAACTTATACATAGGTTTTTTTTGTTCTCTAATTAAAAATTTTTCCAATAATGAAAGCCATTTGAGAAGAGAGAGAATAAACAAGCTCTTTTTAGGTATGAGACATGGGTTGACCAGTTAGCAGTGATATCAAAGAGATTCCTACTTTGGGTAAGAAAATAGATTAAGTTGCTCCTAAAAGCCCCTTATTTTTAACCAAGGAGAAGGGCTATCATTGTATTTATAGGAATCGTCCTATGTGATTATAGGAACTAGAAAGTCCAAAATATATAGAGTAGGCCAGCAGGTTGAAGACCCAAGGAATAGTTACTGAGTCTGAAATCTGCAGGTTAGAAACTTCATTCTGATTTCTGTGTTGCAGGCTTGAGGCAGAATTGCTACATCTTTGAGAATCCTCAGTCTTATTCATAATACCTTCAGTTGATTGGATGAAGCTCACTCATATTCTGGAGGATGATCTCGAAGTCTGCTGATTTAACTGTTAAAATGTTGTCATAGAGAGCCGGGGAGATAGCTCAGGGGAATAAGTGCCTGCCTGACAAGTGCAAGGTCCCGAGTTCAATCCTCAGTATTGCAAAATATAAAAATAAATAAAATATTGTCATAGCCATGTCTGAACTGGTGTTGACAATGCAACTAGTCACCATGGCCTAGTCACCATGGTTACCTCATAAAGTAACCATGAAATAGAGTTAGAGGTTGATCCCAGACCTAACTAGCACTCTGGCCAGTGTTTTTCCTAAAGTACTGTACTACCATGTATCACTCCCTCCTTCCTGCCCTTCCTTCTTTTTTTCCTTCTTTTGTTTTATCTCCCTTCCTTCCTTTTCCCCTCCCTCCCTTTTTCTGATGCTTTACTTAGTTCCTATAGTTTTGCTGCTGCTTTGATCTCCTGTGTGAAGTTTCAGTTAGTGTTGTAATTTTCCTACATCCTCTTTGATGCTCATTTTTAGATTTGCTTGCAGACAGTTTTGAATTGGCTGTGGAGCTTCTTATACTGAATTCCTGAAGTATATTTAGTGGTTTGTTTCCCCCCCCCCCCCCCCCCCGCAGCTAAATTCTTCAACTAGCCAGGTTTTTTTGTGCAATTTTAAAAACACTTAAAATGTATTTTTTGTTTCTTCTTTTGAAGTTATTATGTGATGAAATAAATAAGATCTTTAAAATAGGTCATTCAGAAAGAAAGTCTGAATTCATTTTAACCCTCTTTGAGATTGTTTCCTAATATCTTCAGTACTCCAGTTTACTTTCTTTGCCTGCAAGATGTAGTCTACTGTTGTGGAAAGGAAGACCTAAAATTTTTTGACTGTATATTTCTGTGCTAATCCTTTTTTTTTTTTGTATTTTTTAGGGAAGGGTCTACAGGTTGTTCAGGATCTCACTACTAGATCGAACTCATGGTGATCTGCCTGTATACAGCTTCCCAAGAACTGGGATTATAAACTCACGCCACCACACCCAGTCTCAATTGATGTCTCAGTGTGCACTGGGGGTGGGGCCGCAGGCTGAGGGATGGAACCACCAGCCCCTGTGCCTGCTTGCAGGCTCTTTAATCTGCTGATTAAAGTACAGGTGTGCAGTACTGGCCCCACCCTGAGGGCACACTGAGAAGGCAATTGAGAATGGGCGTGGAGGCGCATTCCTGTAATCCCAGTTCTTGGGAAGCTGTAAACAGGCGGATCATTAGGAGTCAGATCTAGTAGTGAGACCCTGAACATCCTGTAGACCCTTCCCTAAAAATACAGGAAAAATAATAATAAATAAATAAAATAATTTTCAAGAATACAAACACCTCCCCCTAGGTTGAGCCTCAGGTCTTCATACATGCTGGGCCAGCACTGTATCACTGAGCTATGTCACCAGCCCTAAGACTTAAAAAAAAAAAAAAAATCGCAGTTGTATTGACAGTTCTGAATTACCATTTACCATGAAATGAAATAATGTAGTTCCCTAAAGGAGCAGAAATTTAGAGACCTGAATTATAACCTACTCTTGCTGCTTGTTAGTATAACTTCCATTTGCTGATGTGTGATCTAAGAGGCTGGAACCAAGGGTCAGAGGCCAACTCTGGCTGTGATGTTTATGACTGTGACTCAGAGAGGCTGTCAGGTGGGGAGAGTTAAAAGATAATTTCTTAGAGTCGGTGAAGGTAACCTGATGTCTAGAGATGTAGAAGGATGAGAACTTTAGTGAAAGGTTTTAACAAATGATGTTCATGCTTAACTCCAGCTTGGGTTGTATGGTTCTCACTGCACCCTTCTTCCTCCTGCATGTGTCTTGTTTAATTCTCTTTGGGAAATAGTCAAGGCTGCTATTCCCACTTTATTGGCATGAGTTTTGAAGTCTAATGAGGTTGTTCTTCTTCCACAACTGCTGTGTTTTAGATTAAAACTTAACAGAACAGTAGAACGTTAGCGTTTGAAACACATTGAATCCAGCTACCCTTTTCCTTTTTATCCTGTATTTCTGCTGCATCACCTTCTGTTTTTTTTTAAACTTTTCCTAACCTTTTCTTTCTTCTTTTTTTTTTTTTTTTTCCTTTTTTTCCCAAGTGCTGGGGACTGAGCTGAGGACATCGTGCTTGCCAGGCAGGCACTTACGCCACTGAGCTATTCTCAACGTTTTCATAATCAGACAAATGTATCTTCAAGTAATTTTTTGACATTTTGTCTTTTTATCATTCCTTAGTTTTAAGTAAGATTATAAATTAGATATATAGTTAATTGAATAGCAGCTTCTGTGACTATTTTAAACTATAAATAGTATTTCAGATTAACTGAGAAAAATTTTTGTTGTGCTTTATGAACTGGATTGTAAGCATTTTAATTATTAGATATTTCAAAGCATTCCAGGTAATACAGAAAATTTTAAATCTTTTTTTATTATTACACTTCGGATTAAACTACTATTGGCCTAGGTACTGAGTCTTGCTGAGTTATTAAATTGCCTACACTGGGCTCAAACTTCCTGTGCTTCTGCTTCAGCCTCCCAGAATGATGGTCTGCAAGTGTGCACTGCCATGTCTGGATACCTATTATTTTTATCGTTTAAGTATATTTCCAAAGATTTATATCTGCCTGTGAGTAATAAGACCTGTCAAATTGGATTGCCTGTTTTGAAAATTAACAAATGTGCCTGGACTTGAGAGAAAGGCACATTTCTCTTTTACCTGTCTATGTGTGACACTTTTCCTTTAACATATTTTGTAATGAAATGTCCCCTTAAGAATAAATAGAAATTATCCCTTTTTCTGTCGAATCTAGCCTCCTACTTTTTACTTTGATGTGATTACTTATGAGAAGAAGAGTGGAAAGCTTCCACTCCAGGACACAGTATGAAGTCTCCCTTTCCACAGTGGAGAAATGTGTAAGATAGGGGGCCCCACCTCCAAAACCAGGTCAGAGTTCTGGTCCATAGGGGTCATACGTGGATTATTGGATTGTTGTCATATTTGGATTTAAATGCTAGATCCCCTCACACCTACTGCCTTTGAGACCCTGGTAGATTACTGAATCTCTCTAGACATGTTCATTGAGGCTAGTAGTGCCCCACCTCTTATACCCCTTGCTACACAGTTCCTGGCACGAAGTGTATACTTCCTAAGTTAGGACAGCCGCATCAATACTAGTTATAGTTATGTTTTATATACTAATTGTTCCTGTAATTATATCTTTTTGGTTATTCCTAGGAAAATGTAAATTTATTGAGAACATCTTTGAAATTAAGGCCCTAAATAAATATTTAGTCTCTAATCAGTGCTCCCATGTTTATGAAGCTCTTCTACACACTTTTTTTTTTTTGCATTTCTTAAATAATACCTCATAGGTGCAGTCTCTGTTTATTTGGGTATATTTTTAAAAGTGGCTTTCTGGAGTACCAACAGTATGTTTGAAAAATAATAGTGTGCATTTATTTCAAATTACTGTTGTGATCTTTTCTAATATCTGTCATAAAAATTAGTTTCTCTTGTATGTGAATCATGATGAGATTTAGTGCTTAAAGTTGATAATCAATAGACTAGTTTTAATGATATATCATTTTCTGAAAGAAAAGAGATTTCTAAATTAGTACTTTTAGGCTGAGAAAGGTTCAGGAGTCTTCTTTCTGAAACTTCAGTTTATATTGAATTTTGCAGGGATACATCTTTTGCTAATCACATTATGTCAGTACTTGATTTCATGTAAGTTTGTTAGTTTGTCCTTTTGGACTTACTGTTGTTATCCGTTCCTTTCCAGAGCATGAAAGGAAAAAGCAAAAGCAGCCATGATCTGCTAAAGGATGACCCACACCTGAGCTCTGTTCCAGCTGTTGAAAGGTTAGTGTGCAGCGGTGTGGCACTGAATTCTTACTTTCAAGCTCCAGTCATTTTATTGCTTCCTTTGTTAGCAGTCACATCCCGTAGGCCCAAGTTTTAAAACCCACCCAAAAAAATAATGCATTTGACAGAGAGCTTCTATCATGACAGAGAGAAAAGGAACCATTTTTTACTCTTCTTGCTGTCTACCTTTGTTGAACTAATTACATTTGAAATTAATTGTTCCACTGGGATGGTAACTCATGATAGACCCTTATGTGGCATGCCTGAAGCTCTGAGTTCAATCCCCAGAATGTGTGTGTGTGTGATCATCTTTTAAATCTCTGTGTAGTCTGAGGATCAAAAACTGCTTTAGCAGTTTGTGCTCAGTTCAAGTTGCACTGCTCTTTTCATGAAGCATTTTTGTCTCAGTTGGTGTCGTAGGGATGCAAAATCAGAATTGAAGGTTGTTGTTAATAAGTTACCTGGCCAGAGCCAGGGAGATAGCTCAGCAGCATAAGCACCTGCCGGACAAACATGAGATCCTGAATTCGATCCCTGGTACCAAAAAAAAAAAAAAAAAGAAGTGTCCACATTTTGGGCCAGTCCACTGAGTGTAAATTCTCCCATGCTTTTATGGATTAATAAAATTGTCTTATTATTTTTCTTGCCTCTTTGAAAGAGGAAGTTTTAATGTTTAATATAACTGTACATAATATATTAAGCCAGTGTCTCAAAGTGGGACTAAAATAAATGAGTCCAGATGATTTGTGAAAATTCTACTTCAAAACAGTTTTTTCCTAATATCTTAAATATCCTTTTATTTGATGGTGGTTATTTCTTTACTGAAAATACTTTAAACTAATAGAAGCTATTTTCTGTAGACATTTATTCATAAAAAATGGACTTGTGATTTTTTTGCTAGTAAATTCATATATCTGCTAATGGAGCATACCTCTTAGTCCATTTATTTAAAAAAATAATTTCTTCTACTGTAGAATGCCATTTGAAATTCCTATGTTGAAATAAATTTTTGAACATTAACTCTAGCAAACTGTTCTAAACTTTGGATTGTTAAAAAATTTTATTAGTTTCACTTTGAAGCTAAAATTTATTTGTCTTATTTTTTGTAGTGAAAAAGGTGATGCAACAGGAGATTTAGATGATGTGAGTATTGATTTTAGTGTAAATGTAGCCCAAACAATTTATAGAAAGTTTAAACTTTTTCAACTTATTTTTCTTTAAAAAGTAGGACTGGGAGGGCAAGCAGGGGAGGTAGTAGGCAGTGAACAGCAGGTGGTGGGCAGGTGCCAGCACGGAGGGAGCGAGCCAGCGAGGGCAGCCAGGTTGAGGGCAGCCAGGTTCTAGGGCAGTGGAGTCTCCTCAGGTCCCTCCAGTCCCCTCCCTGGAGCCCTCAGCACCTCTGGTCTCCAGTGGAATGGCCTCGCTGCTGATGGTGATTCCAGAAGTGAAGCTCAAGGTTTATTCTTGTAGGGAGTGGGTCACAAATGAGGCAGAACACGTGGTGGCAAAGTTTTTCCCAAAGAAGCTGTTAGAAGCTGACAGTCTTTGAAGGAACCAGTCCTAAACATCCATGACCTAACTGAGGTCCACTCGGACATGAATCTCCTGGTTCCTGACCCCATTCTTCTCACCAATAGCCATAGATGGGCTGGATGGGCCTACTTATAAGAAACACAAGTTGTATGAGTGTGAAGAGGCCTTACGAGGGGTGTTCATAGTGCCCATGGGATGCTGAAAAGCAACCAGCAGCTGGTGGACACTGGAGCAGGTGAAGCCTAAGATCTGCCTACTGATTGAGAAGTGCAACACAGCCAAAATGTGGGAATAGCTCCTGATTCCCAGGATGAAATGTGGAAACAACTTTAGGGTGTCCATTCAGGAGGAGACAGTTGCAGCACTAAGAACTGTTGAGAGTGATGCTGCACCTTACCTGGACCAGATCTCCAGATATTATATTACCAGAATCAAATTGGTTTCTGAAATAGCTGAATAGCCCCATGTGGAAGACTATCACTGCACCATGACAGAGATCAATGAGAAGGAATACATCAGCCTCAGGCTTATCCTTTCAGAGCTGAGGAATCAATACATCACTGTCCATGACAGGATCCTGAGGAACACTGAGAGACTCAAGCGGCCCCAGAGCAGCAACACAGAGACACTGTACTGAGGCTGGGCATGGATCTCTGAGTGCCCAAAAGACCCCCATTGCCTTTTGGTTTGTTACCTGATTCTCATGAGGGTAAACTCATCTAGTCCCAGGGGTCGTAGGAGTAGGGGAAGGGGGAATAGGGCTGCGGCTGTAGTTCAGTGGTAGCACACTTGCCTAGCACACATGAGGCACTGGGTTATATTCTCAGCACTACAAATAATAATGATAATAACGTAACTTATATTACTTTATAAGGTAACTTATATTACCTTATACATGTAAAAATTTGGAAGAATTAGAAATTGAATATCTTTTAGTATTATAATATTTCCTTTAAATATGTGTGTATTTTCCTACAAAATTGAGATTTTATATATGAATTTTAGTCTGCTCTTTTCAGTAGCATTCCATAACATTAAAATAGTTTCCTCGTTGAAGAGTGTTATGATGTTTATTAGTTGTACTGGCTAAGAAAACTAGTAAGTAGAAGGAAGATTTTATTTGACTATGTAAGATGTAAAGTTTTCCACATGATTCTTACGCACTTTTTGTAAAAACCCATTGGTCTGTGTATTGTGTAATTAAATAGGAAACATATAACATTCCATATGAACACAAATTTATCTCATACCACAGTCAAAAGAAAGGGTTCTTAGACTAGCTGTATTAAAGAGATAATAAATACCCAACTTTGGTGAGGAAAACCTTCACGTCTTACAGGAGAATTGGAACTTAAGTGGGTCACAAAGCAAATGGTGATGGGTGGGGTCCCGATAGCTCAGAAAGCTGAATATGCAAAGTAAGGAAGAACAAAATAAAAGATGACATTATACAGGGAGCGGGGTGGATTGTGCCTTGCAAATGGGAAGGGGCCTAAGAGACGAAGGGAAGAGAGGGAGGAGAAGAAATACACAAAGAACTGAGGTGTATTATATACAGGAGGCATCTTTCCATCAGGAATGTAATGTTTCTATAATGTAATTAAACATATACTAATACAAATATAAAGAGATAGATAGATTAGACCTTACTAAAGAAATGCAAGTTGAGATTTAAGATTTGAAGGAGGTTGCTGTGTGAAAAGTGGGGAGGGCTGGAGGAAACAAAACTATACTTGTTAAAGTATTTTTGTTGTGGTTTATTCTTAGTAATTCTTAAGTAGCATGAAAACTTTTTCTTAGTTGGTATTTTTGCATATATTAACCTAATCAAATACTGTGTGAGTACTCTGAATTGATCACAGATTCGTATATATGATACACTACATTCTGGCCTCTTAGTTGGACTCACAATTTAATTTTAATTTTTGAATATTATTTTGAAATGTTTAATTTAATTTTGAATTAATGTTTAATTTGCTGAATATTGTTTAATTTTTGTTTTATGATTTATACTGTTTCTTTGATTTACAATCTACTTATAAGACATGGTATGTTCTTTTCTCCTAGTATTAGAAACTTTAAAAAGTATATTTCCAGGCCGGCCAAATAGCTCAGCAGATTACAGCGCCTGCAAGCAGGTGCAGAGGCAGGAGGTTTGATACCTGGGTCTGCTGTGTTGGCCCCAGGGCATGCTGAGATGGCAATTGAGACTGGGTGTTGTGGCACACACCTGTAATCCCAGATCTTGGGAGGCAGTAAACAGGCGGATCACTACGAGTCCCATCTAATAGTAAGACCCTGAACACCCTGTAGACCCTTCCCTAAAATACAAAAAAAAAGTGTATTTCCATTTTCCATTGACTTTATATTAGTTCTTCCTTGTCTTTTACACACACACACACACACACACACACACACACGAAAAATATGTATATAACCTGACAGAAGATTGATACTGGTTTGTGGAAATTTTCAGTGACCTTTTAAGTGGGTTCATCTAATATAATAATATTTTACATAGTTCCTGCATAGCTACCATTTTGAGAGTTCTTTATTCATTTTTTTCTTTTTTGGCAGAACTGGGGATTGAACTCAGGCCCTTGTGCTTGCCAGGGAAGCACTTATTCCACTGAGCCATTTCCCAGGCCCCAAGCTCTTTATTCTTTATCCAGGACCATACAGCAATTTCTCTTGCCTTCTGGATTATGGTCTTTGTAATTTTCTATATGCTATGTCTGAAGGTATTAGAATATTTTGAGTTTGTATAGCTGGAAAATATTTTACTTTCAGTTCACAAAGGTGTGTTTGCTGAGTGTAAAATTCAATGAGGACGGATCTTTGTTTTTTATTTGAATAAATCTAGTTTCTTACCCACATGCTCTTTTTTTTTTTTCTAATATGGAATAAGTTGCTATTTAATTTTGTTCTTCTGTAGCTAATATCTTTTTCTGTATATGCTTTAATGATTTTTTCTTTATAATTAGTTTTGAGCAACTTCACTTTTGTGTATCTTGGTATGATTTTATTCATATTTCTTGTGCAAAAAGTTCATTTTTCTTGGAAATGTGGTGCGATAATTTTAACTGAATTCAGGAATTTTAAATTTTTAAATATTTATTGCCTACCCCCTTCTACTTTGAGAATTCTAATTATATGAATATGTTTCTTCTTCTTTTTTTTTTTTTTTTTTTTTTTTGTATTTTAGGGAAGGGTCTACGGGGTGTTCAGAGTCTTACTACTAGATCAGACTCATAGTGATCTGCCTGTTTACAGCCTCCCAAGAGCTGGGAATACAGGTGTGCACCACCACGCTCAGTTTCAATTGTTATCTCAGTGCGTCCCGGGGGCAGGGCCAGCACAGCAGACCTGGGGGAATTGAACCCCCAGCCTCTGTGCCTGCTTGCAGGCACTTTAATCCATGGAGCTATTTGGCTGGCCCCAAAGTTGAGAAGGATTTTTTTTTTGGCTGGCTCAGGCTGCCTTCAGGGCAGGTCTGGTAAGGCATGTGGAGCTGGGGATCGAACTGCGGTCCCCTGTGCCTGACTGAGATTGAGTGTGCAGGTGATTAAACAACTGAGTTAACCCTCAGCCCGCCATAAGTTTCTTGATTTTTACACAGAGTGAACTATTATATGACTGATTCAGATGAGATCGGGCGCATTCAGGGTGGTATGGCCATAGATTATATGACTGATTCATAAACTTTTCTTATTGTTATTTAAGTTTGTAAAAAATTTTTTACAATGTGTGATCTATCATTAATCTCATGTTATGTATTCATTTCAGAAATATTTTTTCTAAAATTCACTGTCTGCATCTTATATCTTTCACATTTCAATATTTGTCTACAATTTTTAATTTGCTATATAATTATTGATTTTCAATAAAGTAAAAATTAGTTTAAAAAAAAAAGTCTCCAAAGTGGAACTAAAAGCATGCTAGTGCGACCAGACCATAGTGAAATGACAGAGGTGTCATGGTTTGGGATTTTTGCAAGGAGAACAATGTAATACAGGACACATTTTATAATATTTTATAATGAATCACCCAAGAATCGTATACAACAAGTACAGGAAACCTGTCCGCACACTACATACTAGAGACTCTTGCTGAGGGTCTGGATCCTAATATCATGTATAAGTCTAGCTGAAAACCTAGCGTTCATCACAATACCTCCCACAAGTCCAACTGGAGGCTTAGAGCCCACAAGCCTCCTGCAGGGCCGCTTCATGGATCTGTGCTGGAAAGGCCCAAGGGTCAGTGGTAGAAGCTAGAAGGTCTGTGCTAGTAGGATGAAGGATCTGTGCTAGCAGGCTGAGGGATCGGAACTGGAGCCAGGAAGCAATGCTCAAGGTAAGGACCAGAGCTCCCCCAAAAGTACCAGCGCCATCCTCAGCACCAGTGAAGTCCCGAGCTCCAGCAATGAGGAAAGCTGAGTTCCCATCAGAAAAGCCAGTGCATGGGGCCGGGGAGATGGCTCAGTGGAGTAAGCGCTTCCCTGGCAAGCGCAAGGGCCTGAGTTCAATCCCCAGTTCCACCAAAAAAAAAAAAAAGAAAGAAGAAAGAAAAGTAAAGAAAGAAAGAAAGAAAAGAAAAGCCAGTGCAATAAACTTCTTCATGAGGCTGAGCAGTGCACCATCTTCCCCTCTGGAGCCAGGAAGAGATGCTCAAGATGAAGACCAAAGCTCCTGCATCAGTAAAAGCAGGATAACAAGGTCCTCCAGCAGAACAGCCCAAGAGAACTAGCAGCTTCCAACAGCTTCTCCAAACAGCATCCCTAACAGTATTTTGGCACCTTCTCCTTTTCTGCCTTTTATGCTGCTGGACACAACCCTCAGGTGGGCCTCCCACACCTGGCACCATGCTAGTTTAATTGAGCTGGATGTAAGAAGTTGGCCACCAGCTACCCACCACAAGAGGTTAGGGTGCAGACAGGCATTACAGAGCTTTATAGGCCATGGTAAGAAGGAGTTGGAGGGTATTTGTTAAAAAGAAGGGTGCAAGTTTGCATTAGGAGGATCACCATTGGCAATATGACAGCAGGAAAATTAGGAGAAACAGACTGGAATCTTAGGAAGCTTTTTCAGGCAAGTTTCATGTAAGATCAAAGCTCTGAAATGAGAACAAGATCTAGGCTTCCATACAGTGAGTGAGACACGGGGTTTCTGGTTCAGGGGCTTTGTTAAAAGGGTCTAAAAAAAAGTAGATTTGAGCTGGGGAAGATATCAGAAATCAGGTTACATTTTGTGCATTTGAAGATGCAAAATAAATAAATTGAAGAAATCTGTGTACAGCAAATGGGTCTATAGGACAGGATCAAGGTGTAGGACAGGCTGTGAAAGGTTTGCTCCTAAGGTCTTAGGTGTGGTGAGGTCGTCTGATGTAGTGTCTAGTCTCACATGTTTTATGCTTGGCAAGAACCCAGTGTTATTTCAGGGGTTTTAGATTCTTACCCAGGAAAATATACTACATCCACAAACAAAATTGTATGACTGAGGTTGGGGTCTAAATCTGTTAGAGTGCTTGCCTCGCATGTGTAAGGCCCTGGATTCAATCTCCAGCACCAGCACCCTCCCACAGGTATGACTGTGATTTTCAGGGGATTTGTTTCAGATCCGCTGAAGCCCAAGCATGGTAGGCCTGTATCAGTCAGCTTTCAGGGTTTGAGAATTACTGATGCATCTTGTTGGAAACATTCATGATTTCTATCCCAAGAGATTTTGGTTCAACAAATCTGCAGTGAGGGGTGGGATTTTTAGTAAATAACTATTTGAGTGGTCTTAGAATTAGATTTTGAAGACCATTGATGTAGGGGCTCATAAACCTAAAGTTAAGAATCTTGCAACTAACCAGATCAGTATCACAAGAGGAAAATGATCCACTTGGCATCATTCTTTTCCCTCTCATTCACTTTCACTCCTCTGTTAATACTAGGAGCTGCTCTAAAAGTTGAAGATACAGAATAATTAAAACATGCCAGAAATTTTATCTTTCATGGAGTGTTTTCCTTAATTTGGTATGAAAAGTAAACACATTAATAACTGCTTTGGAAAATAAACCAGAAAAGGGGAATAAAAAATACTGGAGGTAGGAGGTTATTTTACCATTTTAAAAGGGTGGCCAAGAAAAGTGTCACAGAGAGGATAGCATTTGAGCAAAGAGCTGAAGGAGAGCGAAGAGTATACAATGTGCAGAATCTAGGATAAGAGTGTTTCAGGCAGGAGAGAACAGCTTCCAAGTTGTCGTTGGGTTTAAGTTATAGGAGATTGCTCCAGGGATAGAGTAGAGGACTACAGTAAGTGAGGCTCCACTGCAGAAGACGAATGATTGGCGTGACTTACAGGAGTGAATTGCAGCTCTGCATACATCTTCTACTGGAACTAACCCCTTACTGAGTCACTATGCTGGCCCGCTACCTCCAGGACCACATTTCTCACTTGAGTAAGAATAGAAATGTAAGGAGACACAATGTCCTGGGTGAGAGAGGGAACAGGCTATGCTTCAGGGCAGCTGTGCATGACCTGAGCTAGGAGCTCTTCTGGGGTATCCCGTGCTTCCGCAGTTGGCCCAGAGCAGATCCCAGAGGTATTCCCAACCAGAGATTTTTCAAATTTTTGTTATTGTGGAACAAAACAAACCCCAAACCTGGCATAGAATGCAATGAGGAAAGTATGAGATGGTTCTCTGGAAATGACCGGGAAAATTAAATGTGTGACAAATACTGAGTGTCTATTTCTGCAGGAAGCAGAGGATGAGAACACAGAACCTGATGAATATACTGATGGTGATGAGCAGAACCTAGTAAGAGAAAGAATTGCAAAAAAGTTAAAAAAGGACGCCGGTGCAAATGTGAATTCCACTGGAGAGGGAGAAGCAGAGAAATCAGTCAGCCGCAGGTGAGTCAAGGAGTCAACCCTTGTGCTTTGGGGTGTCAAAGTTAATGTCTTTTTACACTTCACCTAAGATTGAGTCCACTGCTCATTTAAAATTTACCATTCATAATGTTTGATAAATATAAGACTTATATAAGTTGGCCTGTTTGGGCGCCTAAAGGAAATCAGCCAGGCTTAAAGTAAATATGTATAGCAATGGTCCACGGAGTGAGTTCCAATGCAGGTCTCTCTCACCTCTTTTTAAAAAAGCTCTCTATATTTTTATTTTTATTTATTTATTTATTTTTGCAGAACCAGGGATTGAACTCAGACCCTTGTGCTTGCCAGGGAAGCACTTATTCCACTGAGCCATCTTCCCAGCCCCATCTCTCTATATTTTTATATCTGGGGTTAGAATTATTTTAGCTATACATGGAAGGTGGTTTTTATTTAATATTAATAACAATAGTAAAGTAATCCCATTGAAGAGATATCCTCAAGTAACTTAGGTGAGTAAAATTTGTCAAAATGGGTAAAGAAAGTGTGGGCCTGAAAATATTTTTGTATGTTATTTTCATGTTTCACTTACCAAATATTCTTCCTAATCTCAGTGATTTCATGAAGGAAATTTCAGTAAATGATGAAAAGTTCATAATCTATTGGTAAGAAATTGTTGATTTTTTTATCTCAACATTTTATTCTCTTGAAATTCAGCTCAAACAAAATCTTTGTGATTGTATTATTATATACTTTGTAGTATACTTTTTTAACAGTGTTTCTTTAATAAAGTAATAGATTTGTTTTCCTTACATGTTCTATTTTAGCGATAAGTTAGATCTAACTACCTGTAAATAATATTTTAAAATTATATTTCTCAACCTCATCTAGAAAAACTTAAAAAGCATTTCTATGACCTAAGTTTCTCAAGGGTTTTCCTTTACATAACCAAAAATAAAAGTGCATCCCAAAAATTTCCACTGAAAGTAGGACTTTTCACATTTAGAAATGGTACTTAGAAGTTACCTTCTTTTCCATAACATTCACCTGCAATTCAGATAATCATGGCTGAATCAATTAATATTGGGCCACTATTGACTGAAGATTTTAATGGTCATATGCATGGAGTTAAAAAGCCTCTCATAGTTAGCTCTGTAACTTTTAGTTAATTCACGAATGTGATCAGGGATGCAGTTGTTCTCTCATTCAACAGCAGGTATTTTCTAATTTTTAAGAATTATTAAGTTTTTAAAGGTAGGTTTATAATACACCAGTATTTTTTAGATTTCTGGTAGATTACCTAAATACTTATTTGCTTTATATTGAAGTTGTCCGTAAGCCCTCAACTCTGTCTCCTTGGCTTTATTTAATGCAATTTTAAATATTTATGTTCCCTGTAATTAACTGTCATAATTAAGCAAAGTTACTTTTTTATGGGAATTACATAAAGCTTATTTATAATGTGCTTTTCATAAACAGCTTTAAGAAATTGGTTAACTAATATAAAAAACATGAAACGGATTGCACTTTTCAAGTGTGTTCACTTAGACAAATGTTTAAGATTCCCTTATTTGTGGTCATGACCCAAAGAGTAAACATGACATTGATAACAAGATGTAGAAATGTGATCCTGATCAGGAGAATGCAGGGAAGTCATTGGAAAGGTTGTTTCATTATGTTTTCATTTTATTTTGTTGAACGTGGATTTAAAAATGGATGACTTCAGGAATTTGTGTGCCATCCTTTTGCAGGGGCCATGTCAATCTTCTCTATATGGTTCCAATTTTAGGTTATGTCCTGCCAAAGTGAGCACCTTTATTTTATTTATTTATTTATTCAGGTGGTACCAGGGATTGAACTCGGGACCTTGCACTTGCCAGGCAAGCACTTACTCCTCTGAGCTATCTCCCCAGCCCATGACCAACATATTTTAGTGTGAAAAATTTCCAAAATCATTAGTGCATTTTATTACTTATTAGTTCAATATACCTTAAGTCTTGGGACTTAATTACATGGTTAAATTCACATACATACACACACTCCTTAAAACAAATTTCTAACAGTTTTTCAAAATTATAATGTAGTAGAAAATATAAGTATATTTAAAGGAAACTCACGTTTAAGTTGAACTATAATGATTATAGTTAGAATATCAGTGTAAAATCATTAATTAAGAATCAGTGCTCCATTGGCCAAGCAATGGCCGTGACTCATCCACATGGCTGACACTGACAAAGGTTCTGCAATCTGAGGTACAGGATCTCAGGATAAATCTTGAGGGGATTTCACTGACCTTATCAGATCCAAAAGCTATAACTCTTGTTGCATAGGTCCTGCTTTTATCTTGGTCTTAACCATTCAGCAGAAAAATATAAAAACAAAGTATAAGAAGTAAAGCCATGGTGTTATGTTGAACTGTAGGGGACTCAGGTCAACAATTTCTGACATTGCCAGGGAAGCGGAAGACCCAATACTATTAGGGGCTACTGGACTCTTTTAGAATATTTTGCTGAGTTAACACACCTATAATATTCAAATAACGGAACTTAACAAAAAAAGGGTATACAGATGAATGTCCATTTTGTATCTGTTTATTGAAAGCAGTTAGGATAGATATATAGTTACATTCTCTTAATGAATAGAGTGATTTGTTCTAATGGTGTTTGTAAATAGGATATCATGTCCGCATCTTGTACAGCAGTTAACCACTAGGAAGAATGTATGCAATGTGTTAATTATTGGAACTGTCCTACCAATTTGATTTGAAACTGTCTCATTGCTATCAATAAAATTATTAAAAAACAACGAAAAAAAATAAATAAAATAGATCACATTCTAGTACACAGGTCATGCTTAAGAAAAAAAAAATCAGATGTGGTGATCTAGTAAAAGTTGACTGCAAGATACCATTGGCCCACAGGATCATTGTTTTGGAAAGAGAATCATTGTATGTGAAAAGATTTACAGATTTACAGAATATATGCCAAGTGTTTGTACAGTGTAAAAAAAAAAAAGAATCACTGCTGTTGATATGTGTGTGTGTGTGTGTGTGTGTGTGTGTACTTTTCCTCTGGTTGTACTTCTACAATTTATTATCCTTGGGTTATTTTCTAATTTGAGCAATAGTATTGGAACCTAACCTAGCTTACCAGTCCTTTAGATAAGGAACTCTTCAAAGTATAATTTTGCTGAACATTTGTACTATTCCTTCCACTGGTAAGGAAACATCTGGACTAGGTTAAAGCCATTGATTGCTATAAATGTTAAACTATAAATAGGTTAATTACATAGCTAGTATTTAAGCTGGAAAAGGATATTTAATGATACAATTTTCAACAAATGTACATATATGGACATCTTTCTCTACTAATATATTTTCAGCAGTGTCTCTCATTGTATCTGTACCCTTGAAAAGTATTTAGGTCTCAGGAGCAAAAAGAATATAAAATCCTTTTTTCCTCTGTTAATATAGAATAGATACCCTTATACCTATTCTGATTTCTCCAAGATTTCTAGGCCTTTGGCCCTTCCCTGCCTTTATTTAATTTTTTTTTACTATTTATTAGTGCATAATTATTACATTCCTTACAGGAAGTTGGTACAGGTACATGATATACTTTAGTTCTTTTTTCATCGCCTTTCCTTCTCCTTCTTCTCTCCTTCCATCTCTTGATCCTCTTCCCACTTAAGAAAAATCTCTTTCCCTATTTAATGATATTATGTCTTTTATTTTGCTCTTTATATTTTGGGTTTCGCATATCAGAGAAATATTATATTTAAGCTTGTCTGTCTGATTTATTTCACTTAACATTATGACCTAAAGGTGCTTGCGTTTTCCTAAACTATCAATTGCACTGTTTTGTATCCAGCACACTCTCTATGCTTTTATCTTGACTACTGGATACTGATCAGAAGAATCGCACAGCCAAGGAAGGTGGTGTTGCGGTAGATTTCTGGTTTCCAGCTGCAGCTGTGCCTCCTAATACTTCTGTGTATTACTCCCTGCAACATTTGCTTCAAACCCCCAACTCTCAGCATGTTACTTAGCCTCATGTGTTATGAAATAAGAGGAAATGTCTTCTACTTGTATTTCTTTGTCTTCCTCTTAACCTTAGACCAGTTCGTACAGCCTTCCCTACTGCTATAAAGGGAAAAGAGTCTCCCACCCATTCAAAAGGACTCTATTCTCTCTTTTCCTTTGTCCCTTCACTGTTTTCTCCCTTCACTGAAACTTCCTCTCTGCTTGTGAATATACTTAAGCTTCTCCCAGCATTCAAGAGTAAAAACAAAGAAAACTACCTCCTTTCCTGTCTCCAACTCCCTTCTAACTATATATCAGGCGTCACTTTTCCTCCATCTCTCCACTGAAACCCCTATCACTTTTCAGCTTTTGTTTTTCTTGGTCCCTCTGCTGTGGAAGTTTTATCTTTCCCATCTTGAAACCCATCTCCTCAGAACCTTGCTATTTAGATTGTGACCTGCTGTCTAGGAGCACCAGCACCACATGGGAACTGTGTATTACAAGTGCTACATGTCAGCCCCCTTTTTGGAACAGAATTTGCATTTTAACACTGATCCCTCAGGTGATCTGAATTTATAGTACATTAACATTTGAGAAGCAGTTTTGAGAATATTAATTTCTACCCCCACTGCAACTAGACTTGGTCAGTTTTATATTATCTTAGCTCCCAAGTTATCAACTTGGTACTCTGTTCTGTAACTCCTTATGGCATATTGATTGTGCCTTTCTCACACTTCTGTTGTAGTGAGTGTAACATTAAGTTTTACTTTTTTTTTTTCTTTGTGTACCCTTATGCTTCCTTGAAGGTAGTAATTGTATCCATTTATGTTTGTGCCTTCATGGTCAAACATTGTAGTATCCCAGATATTTGTATGAAGGAATGATCAAAAACAGTATAGCCAGCCAGGCCTGGTGGCAAATGCCTGTAATCCTAGGACTCAGGAGACTCACCATGAATTTGAGGCCACCCTGGGCATCATAGTGAGTTCAAGGCTAGCTTGGACCACAAAGCAAAACTCTGTCTCAAAAAATTAAAAACAAAACAAAGCAAAACAAGATAACCCTTTTTTTTGATAAAGCACTTTCTTTTCTCCATCCTGTAAGGAACTTGTTTATGTTTTCATGTGGAATTTATTAATTTGCCTATTGAGGATGCTATGGTTTGTGTCTCCCCAAAGCCTCATGTAGTCATGGGGTGGGGACTTCTAGAGTTTGAGATTAACTCATGATTCACTGGGATCATGGGTATTAGTGCTGCTGGGATTATGAGTGTGAGTACTACACCCAGCCTGGGGCAGAGAGCCTGAATGCAATTTCTGGGAGACAGACTTCTCTCTGTAGCCATTGATGCTGCTACTCCTCCATTTTGCTCTCTTGCTCTTTGCTGCCACCATGAAAGGGTTACTCTCTGCCTTGTGCCACTCAGCCTTGGAGTCAACTGAGAATGGACTAAAACTTCCAGTAACTTTGAGCTAAATAAACTTTTCCTTCCTTCATTTGGGTGTTGGATATTTGTCCCAGCAACGAGAGAAGAGTAACTGAGTCAAGGGGTTATACTAAGGTCCTTTAGAGATGATGTCTTATTAACTTTATATCCTTAGCGTTTAGTATATTGAGTGAATGGTTAGCAGAGTTTGTAGGATGAGTGGCTGAGTGAATGAGTGATCAAATTGTTTTTTTTTATAGCAGTGGTTTTTATTCCTATAATGATTCCCTGGCTCTGTACTCAGATTCTTAATCAGGGCACACACACCCTTTCTTTTTACGTTTTTACTTTTTAGTTTTTAAGTATATTATTCATATGGAATTTATCTATATAAACTATATTTCTTAGTAACTATATAACTATGTTGAAGTAGAAACTACTATTACTAAGTAGACACTCCAATATACTATCATCCAGATCAAGAAACAGAAAATTGTGGTTTTCTGGAATTCTTCCTCTTTCCCCATTCTGGTCACTTTGCTCTTTATTGCTTAATTGTTACTACTTTCCTAACTTCTAAGAGCATTCATTAATTTAGGACAATATTTTATAAGAGCTCTCCAAATACTCTAAATGTGGGCCAACCAAACAGCTCAGCAGATTAAAGCACCTGCAAGCAGGCACAGGGCCCAGGGATTCGATCCCCAGGCCTGCTGTGCCGGCCCCACTCCCTAGGGCACACTGAAACAGCAATTGAGACCGAGCATGGTGGCGCAAGCCTATAATCCCACCACTTGGGAAGCTGTAAACAGGAGAATCACTATGAGTCCGATCTAGTAGTGAAACCCTGAACACCCAGTAGACCCTTTCCTAAAATACAGAAAGAAAATAATAATGATAATAATAATAAATACTCTAAAATGTGTATCCATCTGTTACTTCTGAGATACCAAATGATGAAGTGATGACATTTCATAGGTTCATCTCTAATCCTTTTGCAACATAATAGGAATAAGACATTTATATCAACTGAATATGGTTTCATTCTTGAAAAAGAGAGAGGTCAGTTTAATAAGAATCAAGTAATTTTAAAAGAAATAAAATACATTTAAATATACCTAATGTTTTTAAAAGATTTTTGCTGGGAAAAAAATTAAATCAAACTGGGCATGGTGACACATGCCTGTAATCCCAGCGCTTGGGAGTCTGAGGCAAGAGAATCTCTCAGAGTTCAAGACCAGCCTGGGCTACATAGTAAGTTCAAGAACCCTGTCTTAAAAAAAACAAATCAAACAACATATCAGTATCTTTCAAGCTTGTCTGTACATTTGAGTCGCATGAGAGCAGGCTCCATATCTGGCCAGGTGAATCAGAATATTTTATATAGCACCATTAGCAAAACATCCCAGTTCAGTATAACTGCTTTGAAAATCAGTTCAAAGTATAGGATAGTTGCAGGTTGTCTTTTGTGAAGTCCTATTTTAAAATTTATTAGGAAGAATCATTTTCTGCCTGTAGGTGGAGCTCTGCAGCTGTGAGTTCATCATGTAAACAAAACTTGAGTTTTCTGAACCGTTTGTGTCTAGTGTCTGTGTATTGATTTATAATAAGTAAATGATAAAATCAGATGTGATAAGCAGATCAAATGGTAAAAAGAACAGTGTTGGATTAATTGCAATCATTATGAAAATGCTGTTTTATTGTGTACTTTCTATAATCTACCATCTATCATGATTATCTATCATATATTTCATCAAATTGAAATGGAAAGAAATCTTGACAGATTCCCTCAGATAATAATCAGTGCAGGTTTCATAGTGATCTTTCAAGATTAGCCAGAAATGGTATCAGTCTTGATGTTGAACAGATTCTGGTTCGGTTTACATGGCATGTAGAGTTGATGGTAACACTGTTCCTTTTTCATGAAACAACTTTGACATTTGGTAAAGTCAGGTAGGATTCATAGAACGAAACAGCAAACACATCTCACCAGTTGCCAGCTTCTCAACACTGGGCTTCCCAGTGTCCACAACTGTAAGAAATAAATCTGTACTTGTTATAATTTATCCAGTCTCAGACATTCTGTTATACTGCATAAAAGACTAATGCAGGAGTAAGAATGCTAAACAGAGGGTCAGCGAGATAGCTCAGCGAACTAAAGCACCTGCTTAGGCAAACTTAGGCAAGCACAGAGACTATGGTTTGATCCCTGGCATCACATGCCATGTCAGTCCCACCCCCAGGGTGGGCTGGGCCAGCCAGAGTCCGGGCATAGTGGCGTATCCCTATAATCCCAGCGCTGCAGAGGCAGAAAACAGGATCACCACGAGTCTGAGCTGCATAGTGAGACACTGTAACAACTACATACATTAGAAGAAAAAAAAAAGAATGCTAAATAGTTCATTACAATCTCATATGACAAGTGTTCTACTAGGCATGCATGCAGAAATATTATAGATATTAAGTAAGTAGTATATAGTTCAGAAAAAGATAAAAAAACCAAGATAAAAAAAAATTGGTGAAGATAAAATTATATTTGCAAGTCAAGAACAATCAAGTATCAGGAACTTGATATGTATAACCCTGATACTCATGCAGGTAAGATAAGTCTCTCCCCTACCTCCTTTGGAGGCAGGATTTAAAATAAATAATGCTTTAGCATTAAATTTAATTTTTTAAGTTAATGTTTCATTATCTCCCAATGTAGACTAGATGGTTTGCTTTTTCTTTCTTTTGTCTTTGTGTTTTCTGTTTCTTTTCTTTTCTTTTTCCTTTTCTTTTTTGTATGTACCAGGAACTGAACTCATATCACCCCACACAGGCACTATGCCACTGAGTTTATCTGTTAGGATTAAACTTTTAGAATACAATCAATTATAAACCATAGGTTTGGTATTTCTCGCAAGCTTTTTTATTTCTTCTGTTTGAGTATATATAGCAAGAAATTTTTTGTAATTAATTAAGTTTAGGGCTGGGGAGACAGCTAGGCAGTCTAAGCATCTGACTGGCAAGCACAAGGACCCAGTTTGATCACTAGTGCCACATGCTGTGCTGGCACCATGCCGTGCCCGTCACCAAAACCAGGCATAGTGGAGTGCCTGTAATCCCAGTGCTGGGGAGGCTGAGGCAGGAGGATCACTCTGAGTCTGCGCTGTGTAGTGAGACAGACCCTGTACCAAATAAATAAATGTTTAAAAAAATGAATAAAAATTAAGTTTATTGGTACATTTTATTTATTTATTTATTTATTTATTTATTTATTTATTTTCAGAGCCAGGGATTGAACTCAGGTCCTTGTGCTTGCCAGGGAAGCGCTTATTCTACTGAGCCATCTTCCCGACCCTGTTGGTATATTTTAGATAGACAAAATGATTGCATTCATCGTAGGGAATTTGTGCCTATATATGCTATATCGTGATGCGTATTTCCCATTGCCCTACTCTCCTTTCAATCCGTTTTCCCCTCCCTATTTACAAAAGCTTGGTTTGTTTTTTTTCTTCTTTTCTCATTTTTTTCTTTTCCCTTTCTTTATTCCTCACTACCCCCTCCCAAGTTCTCCTTCCCATTTGCACATTTCCTTCCTATCTCATAGTATCTATTAATACATTTGGTCCTTATTTATACTTTTGGTTTCTCATGTCAGGGAGACTATATAGCAAGAAATTTTTGATACTTAATTTAAAAAACTAGTTCTTGACCTCTTTGAAATAAAAATACATTTTGAAAATGCCAAGTTATTTCATTAAGAACAAGTTATATTTAAAGAATCACCTTTAAAATAAACTCTAAAACTCCTTGCATTTCAGTTATATGCTTCATAAATATGACAGCCCTACTGTTTTTACAATTAGACTTTGTATAGCAGACAGGAAGCAGTAAAATGTTAGTGTGGGGAAAGATTCTCGTCAAAAAAAACATGAGGTATTGATAACTCTTCAGACTGTATTGTCTTGTGTTACCTTTGAAAGGTATAATCTATTTGATTTTACAGCATCAGTTTATAGGTAATAGAATTATACATTTGAAACATTATTGAGATTATTTATAAGACAAAGCTCTTTAAGTTATTCAGCATTAAAGAAGTGTTTCCTAAACTGGAACAAATGTAGTCACATTGAAGAATTCTAAAATACCTTGCTTTTTTGCCTCCCTGAATTTACCTATAATTAAACAGGCAAGTATAGTTTGGTTAAGACAGGAAAGAGAAGGGTCACCCAGGATACAGAATTGTTTTGCACATGAAAGTATACAACAGTCTGTGAAAAAATTAAGGATTGTGATTTTACTTTTGCTTTCTCTGGTTCTTCTTTGTCCCCTTTGCCTCTAACTGTTCAGAGATTTTGCTAACTCTTCAGATATCACTGGGAAATTTGCACATTCATTGACTTCTTCCTCTGTCTGCTGCACTCTCCTATGTCCCAGGATACACTGGTTAGCGTCAGTCCCTTTTCAGATTGCTTAGTGTCTAAGAAGGGAAGACTGTTGTATAAATAACTGAAGCCTGGGAAGTACTTATAGTACTCTAGCCAGCAAGTTGTTCTGTTACTCCACAAATATTTATTTTTCTTTTTACAATTGAGCCAGGCATCAAAGTTACACAGCATAGTGTGCATCATGATCTGTGTTTTACAAAAGAAAAACAAAAAAATTGATCTTCAAGAGATGCAGCGACGTGCATTAAGTTCCCTGCCTAGAAAGTAGCAAAGCTAGTACTTGAGCCTATAAAGGTCCGATACTTCTGCTCAGCCTAAAGGGTGCTATGCAAGACCAAGTCACGTGTGTCCAGCTGAAGAGAAATGGACAAGGAGCATTTCTAGCTAAGCTGTGACATGTGTCCAGATATATTGTTCTACATAAATGTAGGATATAGGGAAGGATAAAGATTAGAGAAAGGACTGATTGAAGCAGAAAGACAAATGAGTGAATTATTGCTTTAGTTCACGGGAGAAGTAATAAAGATCTAACTAAGGGGATCTAACTCAGGATGGATTTGAGCAAGATTAAGGAAGTTGAATAAGTAGACTTGGTGACAGACTGGATGTAGGAAACCTGAAAAAAAAAAATGTGTTTCAAGTAGCTCCTAGGTCAGTGATGGCAAAACCTATGGCCCACATGCTACAGTGGGCTGTTTGTATCATTGAAAGTTCTAAAAGGTGTGCCCATCACTGTCCTAGGTTTATGACTTGAATGAATAAGTAATGGGAATGACATTGAGGTCGGAACACTGGATATTCCTACTGCTTCCCTTAGAAATTTTTATTCTGTTACTCTTTCCTGATACTCCTTAGTATTCTTACATGTAAATATACACCCTGAATCTTTGAGTCAGTTGCTTCCTTTCTTAGTCAGCTTAGGTTATTATGTTATGACAACAAAGTAAAACAAAATAAAAATACCCAAATTTCAGTTTTCTTGCTGTGGCTTTATCCTAGTGAATAGTAATGTATCTAATACACATTGTCTTCATTTTAGGACCCAGAAATATGCTATTCATCCCAAAGGGGAAAAGAGTAATAATAGAATCCTATGCTAAATCTCCTTTTTTCTTTTTCTTTGTGAGATATGGTCTTACTCTGTAATTTATGCTAGCCTATCCCAGGCTGGCCTCAAATTCAGCAGTCCTGCCTCTGCCTCCCAAGTGCAGGGATTACAAGTGTATGTCACCATACCCAGCATGCTACTTCTTAAAGTTTTTGCTTAGAAGTGACATACATCACTTCACCTTATTGGCCAGACCAAGGGATATGGGTAAGCCTCATATCAATAGAGTGACATTTAACCTTTCATGGGAAGAACAGTGAATGAATGGCAGGAGACAAGCATGCAGTCTCTTACAATCTCTGAGACTTAATCAGGAATTGGTATATACACCTGTGACTATAGAATTAGTCTGATAATCATCTTGGCATCTTCTTTGTTCTCTTGCAGAATTTTTATTTTTATTTATTTTTTTTTTTACAATATTTATTTGTTTTTTGAAACAATGTTGTTCATGCTGGCCTTGAATGCACTGTGTAATATAGGCTGACCTCCAACTGTGGCAATCCTCCTGCCACAGCTTCCCAAGTTCTGGGATTACAGGCATGTGCCGCAGTGTCTGGTTGAAACTGATTTGCTGCTTACATTTGGCGGTGATGAGTATTCTCTTCTTGCAGAATTTTTAAAGGAAGGATTTCAACTCCTAGTCATTTCAGACTTATTAAAAATACAGAAATCTAAGAGAAATTCCATCTTACTAATCTTTACATCAGGAATAGAAAATATAGTGTCTATCTTCCACAAGTTTCTCAGATGCTGGAGAAATACCATATATACACATAACATTAAATCATAACTTTCTTATTAGATATCTTAAGGAGCAGGGAGTTGCACAGAATCTGGATAAAAAAATTACATACATTCTTCACAAGAAAGCATGTTTTCAGGAAATTTTCTCTTCTCCTGAAGACTCAGATTGTCCGCTTTTCTATGTTGTTCCATAATTCATTATACACCTGTTTTCTACTTAAAGTTATGATCTGCTCCTTTCAGTCCAGCACTTCAAAAGAAAACTTGGTTTAATTTCTGTGTCCCAGATATGAACACATAGGAAATGAATAAATACTTCACAGAAGTAATAATGGTCAATAAATACATGAAGAAATGTTCAGCACCATTGGCCATTAGAGAAATGCAAATCAAAACAACACTGAGATTTCATCTTACCCTAGAAAGAACAACTATCATCAAAAAATCAAATAATAGTAAATACTGTCAAGGCGATGGGGACAGAGAAACCCTTCTACGTTGTTGGTGGGAATGCAAACCATTTTGGTCGCTCGTTTTTTTTTTTTTTTTTTTTTTTT
>NW_004524577.1:28292058-28293788 GCF_000260255.1 Octodon degus | reverse complement strand
AGAGAGAGAGAGAGAGAGAGAGAGAGAGAGAGAGAGAGGAGTTAAAGACATAGTATTACAGTGACACGTATACATAGCCATACTTACAGCAGCACAGCTCCTAAAGCCGAATCTTGGGAGTGATCTGTATGTCCGTAGATGCATGGATAGAGAAAATGTGGTATTTATACCCAGTGGAGTACTACTGTAACATAAGGAGCGCTACACTTGTGTCATTTTAGGAAAATGGACAAACCTTCAGACCATAATGTAAATGAAATAAATCAGACACACAACTGTAAATATCACATGATTTCTCTTATGTGAGAAACACAAAATATAAGTAAAAAGCAAAATAAAAAATAGGTGATAGGAATTAGAGAGATAGATCTTTCTCAAATAGGAGGAGGATTGATAGATGGAGGGAGAGGAGAGGGGAAAAGAATGAGAGGGAAAGGGAATGAATAAAGGAATTAAAATGTGTTATGTACCAACTCCACACAAGAAATGTAAATATATACTGCAAACATGTACTAACTAAAAAAAAGAAAAACCATGAACATATAAGAAGGAGAATCTTAATGGCCTGGCTGTTTCTTGTGTTCACTCAGTTACGGCTACTGAAGAGGCAACTAGAAAACCATGGCTATGTAGAAGTGACTAGGACAGCTAGCCCTTCTGTTTTATCTTTTTCTTCTCAATTCGTTGTTGGAATTCCTCTGTCCTGCTGGATCCATGGATGCCTAGCTGAAGGACATTGACCAACTGTCTGGCTATATATCAAAGTATGGCCATATGACCAAATATTGGCTTATGAGATGAAAGACAATACTTCCTCTTTTGTTAACAGTGTGTCAAACATTTGGGCAGTCCTTTTTTTAAAGGAATGAAGGGAGAGGCCAACACTTCTCATCCCTTCTCCCTCCTGTGACCCTGACCCATAGTTGTGTTGGCTGGGGACAGCAGCATGGAGTGCAGAAGAAGCGTGGGTCCTTGAAGACTGGAGCCACTATTCCTGCTTGAATCACCTTCCTGTATTGTTTTCTACGTAACACAAAATCAGCTTCAGGTTGTCTCAGTCAGATTATTTGGGGTTTTTGTTTCACATAGCAGAACCTAAACCCAAGTGATACAGTAAGGCTGCTGCTTCCAGGTGTGTGAGTAGGTCAGGTCCTGTAAGGTCAGAATATGGGCAGGGAGGAAGTGAATATGTGCTCATTAGTTCTGTTAACTCTCTTGTTGATTTTATCTACAATACTCAACATTTCTACCACTCTTCTCAGTTTTGACTCATTGCTTTGTTCTTTCATGAAGAAAAGAGAACCTTTGAGAGAGACTCCACCCATTTTCCCACTGTAGAATCTACCATGCTTTATGTCCATAGTTCACTGGTAAAGGCAGTCCCTTTACTCTGTGCCCCAGTTCTCAAACCCTTTCACTCACGGTTTGATGGATTGCCATCCACTTTACTTTGGTCACCTCACACCAGGCGTATCATCCTTCTTGCCTCTCTACAGACACATAAGGTCATTTTTCTTGCTTGTTCCTTTCTTACCTCAGCATGAAACTCTTTATCTGAGTCTTAGCAACCATTCATTGTTTGCATTTAGCCCTTTGTTTAAAAACCTTAAAGATAGATCTTTGCAGACTGTACTGTTGAAATGACTACCTCCATCCATACCAGAAGTTTTTATCCAAGTAACCTGGGAAAATTTATAAAATTTATTTGATTTGTAAAGTGTATATGTTAG
>NW_004524577.1:28265493-28291958 GCF_000260255.1 Octodon degus | reverse complement strand
AAGAAAACTATTTACTAGATTTAGCATGTTATTAGAAGTCAGAAAAAACAATCAGTTTTATGAAATTTTGCAACTTAAGAATCACTAGTATAGTATTCATCAACATTAATCTTTTAAATGACTAAATTTTTTTTTGGTTACTTTTTTTGAATTTGTCTTTACTTAAGGTTTTCTTTTGACAAGTAGGCACAGTATAAACTATTCAGTAAGACCCAATTTGAAGAAGAACCTCTCAGAATTCTTGTAGTAATATCTTATCTTTCAGCCAGTTTGGACATATTAGTAGTGTTTGATACCTGTATTATTTGGATATAGCAATATTATAGGTGTCAGTTTATTCAATGTATATGTGCATATATATTGATGTAAATGTGATTATCACTTAAATGTGCCCATGTGTGACTTAAACCTTAGATAGGATTACCATTTTTACTTTGAAGCATATCAGAGTCTTGTTACATTTTTATATATAGTGTTATACATGATTTATTTTTCTTCTCACTTACAAATTTTGAGAACACTTAATCCATTTTTCTTTTTTTACTAGTTCCTAATTCTGTTAAGTTAGTGTGGTTTCCATTTTAAAACCTATAGTAATGATTTAACTGCTTTTAAAAAGTTATCTTGCTTAAAGTCTCAAAATTATTATACAATAATTGGCAAGTTTTTGTTCCTACCAAAAAGTACTTTTCTTCTGTTAAAGGTAGATAACAGTTGGCATACTGGTTGCTGACTCATTTCTTTTTAAGTTGTATTCTTAGTTTGCTCTAGAAATTCATTAGATCAAAGGTATGTATGTACTCAACAGATAGGAAGTTAGATTTGTTCTTTGCTGTGTATTTGAATTCCTTGATTCTACGTGAGTGTTTTCTTAACTTAGAAAGTTATATAATGATTTTGTACCAATTCCTTCTTCCTTCTAGATAAGTATTTAGTTGTTTTAGTTTCATTAATCATTACAAATTTATAGAGACTTTCCGGATATGCTTATTTGTTCACAATATTGACAATAACTTGAAATATCTTAAAGACCAGCTTTGTTTAACAGAGTTAAAGAGAAAAACTTTTCTTGATTTCAAAGTGGTCATAGATATCATATAGACTTAGGACAAAGACTAAAGTGTTACAGGTCCTTGCTTTTATAGCCTGCTACAATTGGTAAGACTTTATTGTAGGTGAATTTCCTGTATACTTGCCAACCACCAAAAAATGACACTGTGTAACTGGCCTGTGAAAATACATTTAGTATGAGGATGTCTAATCTTGATAGTACCGGAAAATAACTAGAAGTGGAAGCCCAGGAAAATATTGCAGCTACTCAGCAGCCTTAAATATTTGACTTCATGCTTATTGTTATATTCTGAAGTAGGATTTATCATTATTCCACTGAGATTGTAAAAATTATATTTTGTGCACACTGTTTTAGTGTTTTTCTCTGTAGAATGGAAAGAATTGTGGGGTTAAATGTGCTTTTTTTTTTTTTCAAAGTTTTATTGATAAACAGCAATGAGACAGTTTCAAATCAAATCGGAAGTACAGTTTCAACAAATAGTACACTGCATATATTCTTCTTAGTGGTTAATTGCTGTACAAGATGCGGACTTGTGATCCTATTTACAAACACCATTAGAACAAATCATTCTATTCATTAAGAGAATTAAATGTGCTTATATTTCAACATATATTTAAAGATCTTTCCTTATAGTAGTGTAGGCAATTAATTAGTGATGAAAATACACATATTGCTTTATCATTTCCTATATGTTGGGGGCCTAGGTGAATAACATAAATAAAGTTAAAAAATAAGTTGGGATGTATATTTATTTCTTTTATTTTGTTTTGTTCTGCTTTATTTTGAAACAGGGTCTTTCTATGTATTCCAGGTTGACATTGAAATCACTAGATAGCCCAGGCTGGCCTTTAACTCATAGCAGTTCTCCTGCCTTATCTTCCAAGTGCTGGGGTTATGACCATGTACTACCACACCTGGCCAGGCGTGTAGATTACTTTGTCATTTTCATTGCTAGATTTGGATTTTTCCAGAAGACACTGATCACTTTAAGTAGACAACATGAGAACGAGGGCCCCTTTTTATAGCCAAAGTAGCTTGATTTCTAATCTAAATCAGTGCTGTTCAATGGGGAGAAAGAAACAAAACATCTATTATAGTACTTATATGTGGCCTGAAACAAAAATTTAGCCCTCAGGACTCTGGGAGAAGAGAATACAACTCATGGATAGTTGAGTTGAAGCATCAGTACTTGATATCTGGGTGTTATGGTCATCTTATGGGAAGATATTTTAATTACTTTAATTCATGAAGTTTGGGGTCATTCAGAGCCTCTTACTGTGTATAAAAACTTTTACTCAAAATCTCTTTAAAACATGGACAAATACTTTTTTCCAGTAAAACATAAAAGTTGTGTATGAAAAATATAATTTTAGCTTGTTTTTCCAAAAGTTTTCACTAATATTTTATTTTTATTTATTTATTTATTTATTTATTTTTTTTTTGGCGGAACCAGGGATTGAACTCAAGCCCTTGCGCTTGCCAGGGAAGCGCTTATTCCATTGAGCCATCTCCCCGGCCCACTAATATTTTAAGAATGTTTAAAATTTCATGCTGCATGTATCTTTATTATTACTCTAAAAGCACTGTAGGGCCAGGGAGATAGCTCAGTGGAATAAGTGCTTGCCTGGCAAGCACAAGGTCCTATGTTTGATCCCTGGTACCTCAAAAATAAATAAATAAATAAATAAATAAATAAATAAATAAATAAATGCACTATAGTTGCTACAAATTAGTATAGATGAACACCTGGTACCTGAACAGGTTAAAATAAAACACAAACAAATAAAACTCTTACATAACTATGAATCTGACTTAGAAATTGACTGTGCCAAAAGGATTTACACCATCTGGCCTCTACAAGGTTAAAAAATCGCCAGATTTCAGTCAGAGCAATTGCCTAACTATAGTATGGTATAACATGGAAGAGCAATTTTGTCTGTTTCACATTGTATAAATTCTGTTTAAGTTTTTGTTGTTAGTTGTATATTTTGGTTGTTAGAACAGAGGAAAATCTTTTTTTTTTTTTTTTTAAATCTTACATAGAATATACTTTGAACTTGTGCTATCTAACTATACTATGTGCTAGGTATCAAAATGTAGATTATGTAACTATTAAATCTTTAAATTTTTTTATTTTTTAAAGTACAAGTTAAAATTAAAACAGAAAAAATTACAAGTGATACAGATGCAGATTTTCACTTAACAAAGTAAAATGAGTTTAATAGTATTTGTTGTAATCCATAGTGTTGTCTTCCAGCCATTTATTCATATTACCAGATATATACCTATAAAATTGGAAGAAAAAAGAATAAAAGAAAAAACGAAATGTTTGAGAAATTAAGAAGAGAAAAAGTACAAACAACTGAAAAAAAGGAGATCACATAAAGCATTAACTGCTTCTTTCCATAAACCAGCAGAAGTGCACAGTACAGTTGTCGAAAGCATCCTGCTTGTATATGTCCTACTTGTAGATATATCTGTGTATTTATAACTATGTATTTACTTATAACTATTAAATCTTAAGGAAAAGAACCTTTTAAAGGTGGAGAGATAGATAAGTGGATGAGAATGCAGAGTCCAGGAGGTCTGCCCCTTAGCTCAGCTCTTTAAGTGGCTGCTTCAACAAAGCAGTCAGGCTCAGGTTGCTGTGGTTTAATCCCCGCAACTCAAGCCAGCCAAACATGCCCTGAAGGCATTCGGAGCAAAAAAAAAAAAAAAGAATGCAGAGTCCAGAAGTGTGTCCATATAGACATTTCAATGAATTTATTACAAAATAGTGGACAATCTAAAATTTAAATACAAACATGGTTGACTTCACTGCCATATTATACTTCCTCTGAGGTAGGAGTTACAGAATATGATACTAGAATGGTGCATTTGAATATGGATTCTTCAGATATTAGAATGGTTGATTCTTTGATGGATTTATTACATTCAGTTTCATTGAAAAATGGTAATCATTTCTACAAGTGATGCCAGAACAATTAATGGATGTATGTGCAAAAACTGAACCTTGGTACATTCCAAGGAATCCAAAATGGATTATAGTCCTAAACATAAAACTCAAGAATTTCTAGAAGAAAAATATGGGAAAGAATCCTTATGAACATAGCTTTGATGGTGAGTTTTTAAATACCAAAGCCTAAAATGTGGACAAAATTGATGATTTAGACTTCACCAGAATTAAAGATTTCTGTCTCTTCAAAAGATACCCTTAAGGTAGTAAAAATATAAGGCATAGATTGGGAAAGCATAAGTCACCTATCTGATGTATCTGATAAAGACTGGGATCCAGAAAATATAAAGAACTGTAAATACTCACCAGTAAAAAAACATACCCATATTTAAAATGGTCAAAAGATCTGAATAAAGATTTTACCAAAGAAGATATACAAAGCAAATAAACATGAAAATATGTGTGTTTTTGCTGAGATGGACCATTATTATAAATAAAAGGGATTTAAAATTTTCTGAGCACTGTTACTTCACATTTCAATATACAGTGAATAAAGACTTAGGGAGGAAAAAAAGAACAGTTTGAAGGTTGTTTTAAAATCTGTTTTTAGGGGGCCAGGGAGATGGCTCAGTAGAATAAGCGCTTGCCTGGCAAGCACAAGGGCCTGAGTTCAATCCCCGGTTCTGCAAAAATAAAAAATAAAAAAAATAAAATCTGTTTTTAATTACATGTATGTTCAAGGATAGAGCTTAGATTCTAATGCTATCTTTGTTTTTTTGCAGAAAATAAATTGTTCACCATAATTCAGAAACAGAGGGGTATTATTGAAAGGGTAGGGAGAGAATAGCAAAACTGGAGTGCTTTCTATGCTTTCCTGAGTTATATTTCCAGAGTTTAACTTAATCAAGATTACAGTTCTAGTAATGGACAGTCTGAAATTTAAATACAGACATGTTTGACTTAACTGCTATATTATACTTCCTCTGAGATAAGAGTTACAGAATCACACATTAGAATGGTGTATCAAGGATGCATGTGAGAGGTGCAAGGGGGATAGTTCAGAGTGTGATACTCTGATAACTATAGGAATTTGTGTGCACGTTGCTGCATGTCTACAAGAATTTATTTGGAAAGTGTTAGAGAAATAGGCTGGAGGCAAGTCATGATGAGCCTTAGGGGTCTATTTGGAAACTTGCATCTCTCCTTTAGGATGGTAGAGAACAATAAAAAATAGCATCATGAGGTTTTTGTTTTAGAGAGATCGCCATTATAATCCAATGGAAAATAACTTAGAGGGAGCCTACATTAGAGATTAAGGGGACAGATACGATGAAAATTTGGAATAGGGCAGTGTTACGTTGGCAGAATACTTTGCATTCAGCAGTTTTGCAAGTATCTACAATGTCCACATGATAGATATAAAGAAAGATACTATCTTTGCCTACAAAGCTTCCAGCTGAACAGGATAGATAGCCATCTATGCAACAATGAACTCTATATGAAACCAAAGTTGAGCGAGAGTACAGTAGCTTCATGTAGGAGGGAGGATTAACTTTGGTTTTATGGATCAGGAAGTCTGCATGTATGAAAGTAGATAGCATTAATACGAGGCCTTGAAGAAAAGGTAGAATTTGAATAAGAGGAAATGGGTGGGGAAGGGAATTTCCAGCAGAGGGAACTGAGAAAAGTGGGAACTGAGTAAAGTACAGGGTGTATTTGAGGAGCAATCTGTTATGACTAGAAGAGTAGATGTAGTTCAAAGTAAGGCTGACAAGAAGGGTTGGGAGTAGACCATGAGGTGCCTTCCAGGGTAATAAAATATAACTTGTTTGGCTTCATTTGTGTTCTAATCAAGAACACAGATAAATCTGGGTCAACCAGATTAAATCAAGTTGAACGGTTCAAAGAGATGAATATTGAATTTTCGAGATTTTTGGAGTGGAATAATATGGACAGCCTGGTAGATTAGTAAATTATAATTTGAAAACAAATACCCAGTAACTATAATTAATAGGACAGTGCCTTAGGGGAGGACTGACTCTGCATGGTGGCATGATGAAAATAAATTGTATCTCTAGCACTACCTTTAAAGTTTATTTGAATAATGAATGTTAATTTAATAACAATGAGATCTGAGTATGAACCTGTTTCCTTATCTTTAGATGTGATTCATACTTGCTCTTTTTATCTCAGTAGGATTTTGATAAAGTTAAGTGAAATAATGTATGTGACACTACTTTTAAAACATGATGGCACAGATAGCTTATGATGATAAAGTTAAAAGATCCTTTGATGCCCTGTAGTTCAATTCACTCATTTAACAACCAGAGAAAAGCTTACTTTCTGTTAACTGTGTTCCAGCCATGAAATATTACAAACTAAAGTGGAAAGTTAATTTGTTGTTTAATTTGTAATAGTTATGAAGCATATAGAGATTCACAGTAGTGTTTGAGGGGCAGTATATATTTAAAGGGTATCATGCCCAGCTCATCAAGATGATTTAAAAGAGACAAGGTGCGCCTACCCAGAGAATTAGTGGCCTTCCTTCATAAGCATGCTGGTTCTCCCATCTTATATATCTTTCTTGTCTACAAAGACTATAATTCTGTATCAGATGCAGTTGTTATTTAAATCATACTCGGTAAAACGTGAGTGCATGAAAATACTTAAGGAATAACTTATTAAAACCATCAAATAACGTAGACAGACTGAATACTCTACATACAGAGAAAGTCTCAAGTAAAATATGAAGTCACCAGAGGTTAAAGAGTGTTTTCTGTAGATGTGTTTTAGCCAGAGCCCAACGTGAAACACGTAGAATGTCTAGGTAATTTTCAAGTAAAAGCAATGGTCTCTTCTCAGAACATGTGCTACTGGGGGCCTGCTTATGCAAATGCAGTTCGATCCCCAGCTCCTCAGGCCTTACCAGACCCGCCCTTAAGGCAAAACCTTGAGCCAGCCCAAAAAAAAAAAAAAAAAAAAAATCCAGAACATTGGCTACCAATTTATTACATTTTGCTTAAGTCATTAATTACTATTTTTATTTCATTTGTTTAGTTTTGAATGTTTATAAAAATGAAGGAATTATTTTTGAGAACATGCTGCTTATAAAAACTTTATGACAACTTCATAAAACAAAAAATAATAATAAATTTGATTATGGACATGTTCATTTAAGGAAACAAATTTAAAAGATAACATTCTAACTTTAGCTAGTGTATACAGCTGTTTTATTTTAGAAAGATAAATGTCCTTGCTGAAAATTTAGTATTTGTTGCTTAGGAAAACAGTATTTTCATTTTTATTTTCTCCATCTATATATGTTTAAAAATTTAATACTTACAGAAACATTCAAATCTTATTAAAGAAATGTAAAATAAAATGTCACTTTTAAAAAAATCTTGTTTATTTACTTGGTACAGGGTCTTGCTGTGCAGCTCAGACTCATAGTGTGAGCCTCCTGTCTCAGCCTCCTCAGTGCTGAGATTATAGGCATGTGCTACCACGCCCAATTTTGGTTGCTGCAATGGTTGACCAGGGTTCTACAGCCAGCATGCCATGCAGCAGTGGGGCTCGAACCCAGATCTTTGTGCTTGCCAGGCAGGTGCTTAGACCACCAAGCTATCTCCCCAGCCCTAAAATATCACTTTTTAAAATGGAATTTTGCCAATAAAATTTTCCTATTCTACTGTTTTTTCTTTCTTTTTTTTTTTTTTTTTTAATAATTTCATTGAGAGGGTCAGGGAGATGGCTCAGTAGAACAAGCGCTTCCCTGGCGAGCGCAAGGATCTGAGTTCAATCCCTGGTTCAGAAAAGCAACAACAACAACAAAAAAACTTAATTGAAAAATAAGTAGCAATGAAACAGTTTAAAAACAGATTAATAGGAGCTGGGGAGATGGCTCAGTGGAATAAGTGCTTCCCTGGCAAGAGCAAGGGCCTGAGTTCAATCCCCGGTTCTGCCAAGAAAAAAAAAAAAAAATTAATAGTACAGTTACAATAATTAATACATTGCATATTATTGTCTTTGGAGTAGCTATTCATAGTACATGATGCAGACATGATATCTTGTCTAAACACTATTAGTTCAAAACTTTCTTCTTAAAGAGTACAAATTAGAATTAATATCAGATACAAAAGTTACCTTTCTTATTATATAGGTCCTGCTCTTTCTTGGTGTTAACCATCCAGCAGAACGTATGAAAAGGAAGTATAAAAAGTAAAGCCCTATTAATAGGATGAGCTGTAAAAGGCTCAAGTCAACAACTTTGGACATTGACATTCTTTTGGAAAACCCACTACTATTATGGACTATTGATCTATATTGGGATATTTTGCTGAATTCATGCACCTCCAGTATTTAAATGACAATGGAATGCCCTTCTCTGACAAAACTAACCAAAAAAGGGGATACAAGTGAACGACCATTTTGTATCTGTATACTCAAAATAGGATAGATATACAACTCCATTTTCTTAATTCAATGAACAGAGTGGTTTGTTCTAATAGTGTTTGAGACAGGATATCATGTCTGCATCTCATACAATGAATAACCCCTAAGACAACAATATGCAGTGTATTAATTATTGAAAATATACTAGTAATCGGTTGTGAAACTGTCTCATTGCTATTTGTTTCTCAATAAAAATATTTTTAAAAAACAAATTAGAATTAAAACAAAATTACAAGTGATTCAGGTTTTCATTTAACAAAGTAATATGAATTTCACAATATTTGTTGTAATGCAGTGTTATTTCTCAATCAGTTATTCATATTACCAGGTATATGCGTGTAAAATTGGAAGAAAGAAAAAAAAGAAATGTATAAGAAATTAAGAATGAACTTATCCTATTCTATTTAATGTTATGTTTTTGCTTGGATATTTAATTTTTTAGAACTTTGGTTTGCCAACAGTTTTAAGATAATAGTTCTAAATTTTTTTCCTATATATGACTCATGTATGAATGGAATATTTTTAGAGAATGACATGACCTGACAATCTGCATTCGTGAGATGGTGAATGCTCAGTAAGCATGGCCCCTGAAGGTGGTTATACAGATTATGGCCTCAGAGTGTGACTTTGTCACCTCCCAAGGCGCCCTGAGAGAGCACATTAGAACCAGAGTTGTAGATGACATATGTCTTTGTTTTTCCCCAGCTATTTCAACCTAGAGGTTCTTTTCTCATAAATGGAGGGATTAAAGTACTTTTATTGGCACAAATAATGGTCAGCTTCTATAAACGTCATATCTAGAACAGGGTAAGAAGAGAGAGATTGGAGCTGGCATTTTTCCAAATTGACAAGTTTTACATGTTACCAAAAAGGCTGTGATATGTCACTATGATAGGTAATAATATGTCTTGAAATCAGGATATTCTCCAACTTCCTCATATTTGTTTAATTTGCTCATTCTCTTCCTTTTTTCTTCTTGTCTGTTTTTTGTTTTGTGTTTTACTTCCTAAGATGAAAGTTTAGCTAGTTAGTTCTAGACTTTTTTCTTTTGTACTATAAATAGAAAAATGTAAAACTCATAATGTAAAACTCTTTAAGTTTTCCTCTAAATATTATTATGATGTCCTTTTTTAAATTTCTACTAGATCCCAGTTTTTCATAGACTAACCTATGTATTTATGTGTAGGTATTTTATAAGTGTGATTAAAGTCTGTAATCTGTGACTTTTAATCAAGCAGATTTTACCAGATAATCTGAAGACCAGATTAAGTCAGCTGAAGCCTGAAGCTCAGAGCTGGAGTTTCCACTGAAAAGAAAATTCCACTTAGATAGAACTCAGATTCATTCCCCAAAAGTTCCAGCTTTCCTTTCTTGATGTCTTGCCCATGCTATAGATTTCATACTTGCTTAGGCAGCACCCACAACTATGTTAGTAATTCTTTGCTATATATTTGTTTATCTGTCTATCTATATCCTAGTGCTTCTGTTTCTCTGGTTGAACCTGGGCTGATAAATTGTGCTTCTATTTTCATTCAGTTCAAAATATTTTCCAATTTCCCTTGTGGCTTCGTCTTTGACCTATGGGTTGGTTATGTAGAAGTGTGCTGTTTAATTTCCAAATACTTGAGAATTTTTCAGATATTTTTGTTACCAATGTCTAAATTAATTTCATTGTGGTCAAAGGATATATTCTATATGATTCCTGTTATTCTAAATTTATTGAGACTTTGTTTTTGGTCTAGCATTAGCATATCTTGGTACATGTCCCATGTGCCCTTGAAAAGAATGTGTATTCTGCTGTGGTTGCTTCAAATATTCTATAAATGCATCCAATATTTTTATGGTACCTTAGATTTACATTTTAATGTTTATCCCTGGTAACTGGCAGATTTTCTTGATCAGTCAGATTTTTTGAAAGTATTACATTCCTTAAGAATTCCAAGGCCATATTGTAAGTTCAGACTTTGTAATTCATTAATTGTTTCAATTAGTTACAAGTAACTTTCAATTTTGTCTCTAATGTCTTTTACTTCCAGTTTTACCTTGTGTAATACCTGGCAGCCATAGTTTCCTTTTCATTACTCAAGAGTAAAATTTAGTTGGTATAGTTTTTGGACTCATCCTATTTAATTTTCTTCAGAGCATTTATATGAATATATGTGTGGCAATTATGTTGGCTGATCCTAAGAAGCTAAAAAGTGGATGGAAATGAAAAATGAGTAGTTTTCTCTGAAGCAAGTTTCTTTATCTTTATAAAAATGGTGGCAACCAGGTTTAAAATGTCTTCTGTATTTTCAGTTTTTCGTTTAAACAACAACAAAAGAAAATAGAAAGTTAAAAATTAGTAGAACTTTGAATTTTTTCCTTAGATTGTCATATTATACTTGCTATGCATAATTTACAATTTATGTGATACAAAAATTGTCAATTTCTATGGGAAAATGGGTTAGGTAACTTAAATTTCAGTGAACAGAAAATTGATTTGAAAGGTTCCTTAGAAGCTCTGAATCTAGCACCTCACTCAACTTAGAACTCATTAGAATTTATTCCATGTCGCGAGCCATTATGTCATGTTTGTATTAAGTTTACTTTTCCATGTTGTTTCTTTTCCCATTACCATTAGAAATAGAAGCTTGATATTAAAAAGGGACTCATTTGTAGGAATCAGAAAAGCTTTGTTTTTTTAGTGTAAACATATCCAAGTTGGAATACTAGCTGTGTCAGTTTTTAACTTACAGTCTTTGGATAAATTATTTAATCCTGTGATCCTCAGTTTCTTCATTTTAAAAACAGAAATAAATCACCTATTCTACTGGGTTGTTGTAATAATGATATGGATGAATCGGCATTCAGTAAATAGTAGCTATTTAAATTATATTAATTACAATTTTTTTCTGCTTTCAAATGCCGTATACCTATAAAGATATTCTGTAATATATTTTAAGTGATTCTGACTATTGTTCATTTTATTACATGATATTTTAAATTTAAGATAGTTTTAATATAAGGAAAGATAGTATACATTTTTTGAGTTGCTTGGATGAATCATTTACACTGCTGTCGTCTCTCCATTGTTTTCTGTCCCACTTAATCTTCCTATGCCAGATATTTGCTGCATCATAATAGAATTATGAAAGTTTAAAATTGGAAGACTCTATCAACTATCTCCCAATGTCTTTGCTCATTTAGGGTGCTATCATTAAATATCATGGACCATCTGACTTATAAGCAATTGAAAATTTTTCTTAGAGTTCTAGAGCCTGGGAAGTCGAGAAGTAGAAGACTTCTATGAAGTAGAAGTCTTCATTGAAGATTTCATGTCTAATAAGGGCTTTTTTGTTTACAGACTGTCTTCTCTTTTGCTGTATCTCATACAGATAAAGACCAGATGAAGAGGCAAGAGACTTACATAAAGCCCTTATGTTTTATAAGAACAGTAATCCTGCCCATGGGGGTTCCATATATAAGGATATATAAGGGTAGAGCCATTGAGAGTGTAGCAGTCAGTTTCTTTAAATTATAGATAAAGCTTTGAGAGGCTAAGTGATTTGTTGAAGATCATTTTGTCACTGATAACATAAAAAGTCTGAATGTCACCCTGGCATACTTTTCCTATATTATCTTCTGAAAATGCACAAATCACTCACCATTCTGTAGCACGTAAAACTTTGAAGCAATTACAAGTTCATCCTGATTTTTCTTACCCGCTAAGAAAGATAAGAAAGCAAAAGGCTAAGAAGTCATACTTCAGAAGCTAGTCACAGCAATGGTCCTCTTGTGTTTGATCAATACCGAACCTTAAAGAAATGAGTGAAAGATGCTCTGATCATATAAATGATACTACTAATGACTGTGCAAAATAAAAATATGTATTTATGTACTTACTTAGAATGAGTTCTCTTATAACAATAACTGGGCTGCTAATATAATTTTTTTATAAAAATGATTTTTCTAAAACAAGCCTTACCTGAACCTTTTATGACTCATTATCCTAATCTTTTACTTGTGGATTATTTATTGGATCCAGGAAATTCAGTGTCTAATTTTAGCATTATTGGCTCAATGTGAGAGTACTTACTGACTCACCTTATGGGTGGGTCATGTTTGTAATTTTATTTGTATGCTTTTTAGAATTTGAAAATTTTTCCTCTAGAAACAGGCTGTAATTGATCACTGTTTTTCCCCAATTGGGAAAATTTAATTTAGATGTTAAAATTTCACTAGGAAAAAAATAGATGTTGAGATTTAAGCTTGTCATATGCACTTGTAAACATAAAGGTAAATGTGTGTTCATGTGTTTTATGTTCTTAGTAAATAGGTAAGAAGTCCTGCTTTAAAAGCCAAATAAAGCTCCAGAAGATGCACTCCAGGGTATGGAAACTGATGAGGAATAGTGCCTCCTGTCCTCACATCCGTGTACCTACATGCTCACATGTGTGGTACAGAGACAGGATAGTTTGGGTTCACCGCATTGCAAGTATTTCAATCTTGGGACCTTTATACTTATAAAAATTATTCAGAACTTCAAAGAATTTTTGTTTGAGTTACACCTATCAATATTTATTTGTTGGGCTGGCAAAATAGCTCAGTGGACTACAGCAGCTGCTTAGGCAAGCTTAGGCAAGTGCAGGGACTACGGTTCTATCTCTGGCACCACATGCCGTGCCAACACTGCCCTTAGGACGGACTTAGCCAGCCAGAGTCCAGGCATAGTGGCGCACCCCTGTAATCCCAGCGCTGGGAAGGCCAGAAGTAGAAGGATTCCCAGGAGTCCAAGCTGTGTAGTGAGACCCTATAACAACCAAATACATGTAAAAAAAATTTTTTTTCTTTGTTAAAAATTGTAAAAAAAAAAATTGTAGCTTTAAGTGCTTGCCTGGCAAGCACAAGGGCCTGAGTTCAATCCCGGTTCTGAAAAAAAAAAAAAAAAAAAAAAAAATGTAGCTAATAAAGTTTTTTTTTTTATTTTTTATTTTTTTTATTTATTAGAGAGAGAGAGAGAGAGAGAGAGGTGTGTGTGTGGCCAGCTCAGCCCACCAGGGGGCGGGGCTGGCTGGCATGTGGTGCTGGGGGATTGAACTGCGGTCCCTGATGCCTTGCCAAGCTTGTTCTAAGTAGGTGCTTTAGACCACCGAGCCATCTCTCCAGCCCGCTAATAAAGTTTTAAAATATGTTACTTTTTTCATCAGTATATTCTTAAGTGAAACTGGCTTTTTTCCCCCTCATTTTTGTTTATTTGTTTTTAACTACTGAGAGTACCTGGGTAGGACAATGACCTCTAGTACCATTTGCTGCCACTACCTTGATTCATGCCATGGCCTCGGCCCTTTTACCCACCCTTGCTTTTGTGGCACTAATGCAAATATCAAAACAGTAAAAAAGGGCACATCACATCTTACTGTTCTTGTCAAGTAGTTTCAACTTCTTGGATCCTTATAAAGTGGTTTCAGGGTTTCCCAGGATCCGTGAACCTTACTTTTGAAATGCTTGTGTGATGATCCAAGAATGTGACGCAGACTCCAGACCAAGGCATTCTGTCTCTGTCTAGCTGTGAATTCCAGATCTCTAGAGCAGGCACTTACCTAGGTTTGTTAAAGTGAGCTTCTAATAGTGTTATAAAACAGGATTGGCCCACGCATATTGGGTACATGGTTGTGTGCCTGTCGTCCCACCAATTCGGGAGGCTGTGACAAAAGAATTGTTTAAGGCCAGGAATTTATAGCCATCTGAGGAGTGTGGCATATCAAGACTCTGTTTCTTAAATGAAAAAGAAAGAAACTAAGCAAATGAAATGGGAAGCCTTGATTGAACCTGAAATCAGGAAAAAAAAAAAGAATTATAAAAGTATTGGAGTATAGATAAATGAGTTAGTATATATAAACCTCTTAGAACAGTACCTGGAAATATTATTTTATATTTTATACACAAAGAAATTTGTGTATATATTCCTTTAATTCTGAGTATGTGAAAACTCCATTCAAGTTATCTCACTGCTTTCAAATCAGCTTATACTCGTACTAGACTCTATAAATGACACATATTTTAGTTATAAAGACTGTAAGAGACAGTTCTTTTTTCTTGTCTAAACTACTTCAGATGGCAGAGTGTTCTCTGAGTTGCTTTCATAGCTGTGATGGAGGAGTAAATGTTATCATCTGTGCTCTGTAACTAGATTCTTTTATTGACTAGTGTATACCTTTGAGATAATCCCCTCTGTAGTAAGGCCTTGGAGGTATTTGTAGTGTGATACAAAAGGGTTGTTAGATTGTTTTGGACTTGAGTGTTATTTGTAGTGCGATAAAAAAGAGTTGTTAGATTGTTTTGGACTTCAGTGTTAAATAATGACACAACTTGGCTAATCTTAAAAGTTAAGCAGTTATTTGTAGTGCTTTCTATAAACTTTTGCTTTCAGTTCAACCTGGATTTGTTTGGAAGTTAATGACTCTGACATACTCACATGGCTTCAATTCTTTTTGTCCTGCGGTCTTCATCCAGAGCTTTATGCTGAAAGCTAGTTGTTATCTTTGCCCCATGGTGTAGAAGAGAATACTGAGCCTTCAAATATCAAAATTAGTCTTCCCTCAAGTCTACTTATTCAATACTTTTAAGCTATTGATTGCTCCTCTTTTTCTTGAATATATTTGCCAGAACTTCAAGTTGAAAGTAACTTAACCATCCTTTGGTTTTGTCAGAAACCTTTGTACTTTTGATTAGTCATAGGAAACGAAAGTATTCCATTAGAAAGTAAACAATAATAACTTACATATGAATAGCATCAGTAAATAAGAAGTAGGGGAAATCAACTGTGAAATCTTCTAATAGACTCAATCTCAAAATTTGTCCTTTAAGAAATTATGTTATATTATTAATATTCAAATTGTGCTTTCTAATGAAACTAAAACCAAAGTAGTTTTTAAAAAAAATTTTCTACACTTATTTAATTACATGTTTTTCATGACAGTATAAAAATAAACTTTTTTTCTGTCATCCTTGTAACCAGTCACCTAACCCTATACTTCTCTAATTTGAACTTTAAATGAACTCCTCTATAAAGCTCTGATATTAGCCACCTTTACTATCTCAGTATTCTTCTCTGTATCATAAACATAAAAAGAACTTTTTTTTTTCTTTTTTTAAAATCAGAGGAATTTTGGGGTAAGTTTTAGATCCATACAGGAGATGTGGAATAACTTCATGTTTTCTTTTAACCTCATGTTTATAATTTTGCTTTTGGAATTCAGCAAAACACCTTTCATTCTCCTCAATCTAGCTGAAAGTTGATGATCAGGGTAATAATACCTTCAAAAGGAAAGTGAAGAAGAGCCAAGCATTTCTGTTTATTTTTATTGGTATCTGTCTTCTTTATATTTTCTGCTGTTTGTTTGATTGAAACTAAAGAGTTGCTTTACAAACTCCAAGGACACATATGTATTCTATACCAAGAATGCAAAAGTCTCCCATTCAACCGCTCACATTGTGCTGTTTCTTCAGACTTGTGTACACCTAAGCTCTTAATCCTTTTCCCTGAGCTATCTCCAAAAGCAAACTTCATATTTGATGAAGAGAATTGTTTCTAAAGATTGTCCTTGGATTCAGTTATAGAACAGGAAAAGAGTTTGCAATTCTGGGAGTTCCCCTGGCTGAAGGTTTCTGGAGCATGCACAGATCCCCTTCTTAATAGCAGAGACATCTTTTAAAATGAAAATTACTAAAACAGAAATGGAGACACTGTACAAAAATATATAAATTGTATGGGTTTTAGATTTATAATTTTATTTACCCTGATTAATAAAAGTTACCATTTCAGGCACATAATAGCAGACTACAGAAACTTTTTTTGTTTTTGTTTTTTGTATTTTGGTGCACGGTCTACAAGGGCCTCACTATATAGATCGGGCTTGTAGTGATCCGCCTGTATTCAGCCTCCCAAGAGCTGGGAGTACAGGCGTGTACCACCATGCCTAGTCTCAAGCGCTGTCTCAGCGCACCCCCAGGAAGGGGCCAGCATGACGTGGGCATCGAACCCCGGTTGCTGTGTCTACCTAAGCAGGCGCTTTAACCTGCTGAGCTATTTGGCCCACCCTTTGAAGAAACTTCTAACAATAGATCATTTCCACAAAGTCTTCATTGTGCTTTAGCAGTAGTGTCTTTAAATAGTATGATCTTCTAATACAATAATTAGAACTTTCAGCTTTCCAAACATTACTGAAGAAATGAATGACTATTTTCTATCTAAAGTAAAAGTCTACATCACATGTTTAGATGACTATAGTCTAAACCAGTGTTTCTCTTTTCCTTTATATGTATGTCCATAAAAAAGATGTAACCTGGCTTTGGGCGTCTTATGCATTCAAACGCTGTACATTGCTGAATATTTGGCAATGGTAATTATGTGCATTGGCTGGGGTACAGGAACAGCAAAGTCTTTCATTTTGCATTATGTAAATTAGTAGTAGAAATAGATGTTTATTGCTCTGTGACAGTGAAGGCAAAACTGTGGCACATGTGCCCCTGTAGGCTGTATATATCACTGAAAGCTTTAAGAGGTTCGGCACTGCTGCTGTGTGATGTTATCTTGCTAAATGTAGGTAATTGGATTTATTCCTAATTATTTATTAGATGGAATAATTTATTATAAACTAACTGTCAAGGTTTTAATATAACAAATTTTGTGGGGGACATCAGTCTCTTGTAATAAATTCTGCCTCTAAACTTGTACAGGATTATAAACTCTAGAAAAATTTATCAGATTTCTCTAGTGATTTTTCTTTTACAGAATGTATTTTGTACTTTTTGAGTGGAACTGCTTTATTCTTTCCTCAGGAAAAAAAGCTTGAGTCTTGGTAACATATTCACTGTTACTACATTTTTAATTTCTTTTTAGCCTCTTCCTTGGTACTGTTGAAATGTGAACAACCAAAACCAAACTTAAATTTGTTAGTTTAATTTTGATGATAAAATAGGTAGACATTAAATTGCATAATCAAAGAAAAATATTTTTAATGAAGCAATAAGGTAGTTTACAATTTCCATATTTAGTTTTATAAATATTTGAATATTACATTTAAATATATATTTAGTTGATGAAAGCCACTTTTATAAGGCTATATTATTTGTATCACATTTACAAATAATGGTGATCATAACTTAGTGAACCTTCAGCAAATTGCTTCCAACTAATTATAAGTAGTGCTGAGGCCCCACCTTTTTCTCAAAGTAATTTAAAATGCTACATTTCTGTGGTAACCTAATGTTCAGAGGTGGCTGTAGAAGACAAAAGACAGGAAAGAGAAGAGATGAATCTCATGCCAATTAAACAAAAATAGCACTGATTGTCTCTTGTTTTGCAGAGCATTATGTGATATGTTCTATATTTAGACTTCATTTTACTGTCATGTTTTTACTTTTATTCAATTGCTAATCAACAATTTCCTCTGTGAAGATGTTTCTGCCATTCCTGGAACCACCTAGAATTTTCCATTTAATAGTACTACTGTTTGCAGAGGTCCCAGGCATGTGACCTTTAAGGGGGTGGGGGGACAAATTATTTTCCTACTTTCAGTATGTGGTTAGAGTGAGTTGGCCCTTTCACATCAAGCCTAATTTGATGTGAGTTAGCATGAACCTTGACAAAGTCCAAAATCCATGGCTTCAAATTTAGACTGGAAGGAGACAATAAATCTTACTGTTCAAATCACCCAGCAGAGTAATAGTACTATTTAGAACATTTCCCCAGTCTGTGTCCCTGAATTGGTTGTTCTGTGATGTAAAGCTGGTTACTTTTTTCAGTACTTTTAAATTTGTTTGCAAAAGGTGGAGCCCAGAAAATGTGTCCATCACTGAGTTGTCTAAGTTTAGCTGAGGAAAGTGGGGCTGCTATAATATTTCTGTTCCAACAGAGTTAGTTGTATTTATGTGAGTTACATAACTGGTTTATATAAATGAAAAACTAAGGTTTTCCATACACTGGGGAAAGCTTCAGAAGGATGGCTTTTGTGCTTGCCACCTCATACCCAATGTTACAAACAAATACTCATGTCTGCAGTAGGCTACTTGTGGGTGTGCGTAATTGCGGTTTACAAGTCATTCAGGCTCAAGTTTTTCCAGGTACAAATGAGACACCATCAGAAAATGAGTGCTTCCTTTGCATTTTTGGAGTGAGCTCAACTTTTAAGGTTTATGAACTTATTTTTTTGTGTGTAAAAGTAGATATATCAGAAGATACTTTGTTTCCGGAAGGAATCTACCACCTTTCATGAACAATGGTAGTATTTTGATTTTTATCATGTGTAATGATATTTTGGTTGTTGAAACTAGAATTTAGTGATGTTGAGATACTCAGTAACTACTTTAGTTATTTTTCAAATCAATTTGTTGTAGCTGGGGAGATAACTCAGTAGCATAAATGGCTGCCTGGCAAGCTCAAGGTCCTAAGTTCAATCTCAGGTATCAAAAAAATAAATAAAAATAAAACTTTTGTACCCTGATAAGTTTTTAGAATCCATTTTGTTGCTTAATTCAGCTACGGAAATGTCCAAGTTTGTTTCAGAACTCGTGAACATTTCAGTCACTCTTTTTTATGGAGAAACCGGGGGTGGGGGGACTCCAATGAAGTAATTATATTTAATATCCAGCATTGATCTTTTCACTATTAAATAGCAAAACAGCTTGCTTTAGTAGCATTCACAATAAACAAGTCTAGGCTTAAAGAAATTTATTTTGCCACTGTATTTTTGATTTTTGATAAATCAGAGAAAGAAAAAGCCTCACTTCACACGAATCTTTTTTTTTAGAATTTTACAACCTAGGTTAGTGTGAAGTTTCACTAAACTTGTTTCAAAATAAAAAACCTAAAGTAGTTGTTACTGTCCTACAAACCATTTTCTTTGCAAAATATTTTTGAAATTGAAAACTTTTAATAGTAGTTGTTGAAGGAAAGCAAAGCAATTTAACCGTTTCAATTTTTTGGTGCCATTTCTAAAAAGTTAAGCTATCCCTCAAAAAAAAAAAAAAAAAAAAAAAAAAAAAAAAAAAAAAAAAAATTCTAGCATTACATTGTCCCTCAAGATTTTTTAAGATCTGTGCTTAATCCCAATCAAAAGCATTCTGCATAATTAGGTTAGATCATATAATTGATTTGTCCCTTAATTATTAGTATATTTATTTCACAAAATGATTAGATTGCCTTTGCGAGCTTCTCTTCTGTGATCAATGTTTTGGGTAGGTGATAGATTTGTTAGGAGGAGAGGATACACTTACATATGCTTGTGCTTTTAGCTTTATTTTGTCAATTTAATTAATCAAAAATCCAGTGTTTTGTCAGAGTAAAATCCGGGTAGAAACTGTTACAGTATATCTAAATAAAAGAACCATAGCTTCTTTTTGCTTGCAAGAGACTTAATAGGGATTAGTATGTGCTAATCACAATATACAAACAAGATAGGGCTCCTGAGTCGAAACTGTTCATGTTTTATTGTCATTGCCCTTTAAAATTCACTGTTCTAAAAGAACTAACAATCTGTGGGCTCTTCCCTTTCATCACTATTCCAGAAGAACTTGAACTAACAATCCATGGGCTTCCTTTTAAGGAAATGTTTATAATTACCAGCCTTTTTACTTGAACCAAACTCAGCATCAGCAAGGACACTTTCAAGCCCAGAAGGAAAAGCAGAGTTAATACCCAGGTGACTTCTGCTTCTGACAAGTGTTATGGAAGGGTCATTGCCTCATGAGTATTAAAGCTGAAATTCATAACTCTTAATGTGAGAATTACCAATGAGCTCTTGATTTTTTGCATCAAGATAAATGAATAGGAATATGGTAATCTTAATTGACCAGATTTGTACAATCAGTTATGTTTGGGTTAAGAATGATTTTTATACTTGGTCTAAATACGATCATATCTGCTTAGGGAATTTATGAAAAATAGTGAGTCATACTATGAAAACATGACCCCAGAGGAACTGAGTAGTCTGGTCTATCTCTTTCTTGATAGGAAAAGAATATCTTTCAAAACAATGTAAGTTTGGATCATTTTCAGATTTTTAGTTTAATCCTTTTTTGAATTCCTGAACTCTTTGCCTGGCATATACTAGGTACTGAGGAAATCTTTATTGAATGAGTGATTATTGACATATCTATTCAATTCATTTGGTAGGTGCTTGAGTGTATTTGGTGTATTGGGTACAAGGAGATTACAAATAAGAAAACTAAGTCTTAGTCCTAACTTTCATTGAATATTCATCTCTAGTATATTGAATTATGTTGGCCCTGTGAAGATTCCGTGGGTGAAGATGAGGATTAAAGCACTAGAGCAAAAGGAAGTAATGGGGCCAGAAACAAAAATTAGTTAGTATATATAAGCAGTATTAAAAGAAATTAAGGCAAGACTTTTGGAAACAAGGAAAGCCTAGTGGAATAAATAGCCCTTGAGCTAGGCTGTAAGAACTAACAGGCTGAAGACAGGTAGGCCATTCTTTTTGAGCAAGTCTCTCTAGTTAAGAAAGTACAGGACCTGGTGAGGGGTGGGAATTGAGAAAGACTCAACTGTCACCACATGTTTTTAAACACTACCTTAATAGATGGGGATGGGCAAAAAGATCAGTTAGAAATCTATGGAAATTGTATAAAGAAGAAAGTAAAGCACTTAGAAAAAATAAATAAAAGATGGAAAAGAATTAGTTGTCAAAAAAGAAATGGCAACTAAACATGGCATCTGATTGAGAGGTCAGAAGAATTCAGGGGACTCTGCCATTTCTTACAAGTGGCTTGAGCAGGGTCATCTATAACCAGAAGACTACAGATTATAAATTCCCTTAGAAGTAGTCTCTAGGGACTCTCACTGGGCAGAAACTACTGGAGATGGGCTCCCTGCCCAGGACATAGCCCCTCAGGCTCATCCTCTCTAGAGTCAAACCTCTGGGTCTGTGGCTAGGAACTAAGAAGCAGAGGAGTCAGTGTGGTGGGAGCCAGTGGCTAAGAGGACTAAGCAGAGGACTCAGTGCTGCAGGAGCAGAGATATCCACAAGTCTCAGCAGTAGAAGATGGATAGGGGAAGAATGACTGCCCTGCCCAGTGACTTCAAGAGATAGTAGATGGGAAGATGAAGGCTTCCTGTGCATTGGGAAGGAATTGGCAGAAAAGGGAGTTGATTGCTGTTGACCTTTGTATGTGTTTAAACTATCTCTCTCTCTCTCTCTCTCTCTCTCTCTCTCTCTCTCTCTCTCTCTCTCTCTCTCTCCACACACACACAAAAGTATATTACTTATAAAGGAATATTTTAAAAAACATGTAAAAATATAGCTTCTACCATTTATATACTACTGTTAATATTTTGACATATTTTCTTCCATGAAGCGGATTATTCACCTGAAGCTACAAATAGTATTTGCCGTATAGACAAAAGAATTATTACCCTTGCTTATTACTGTCAGCTTAGAGCAAGTGGACAGGAGAAATCTGACCTACTTATGATCTGTCTCATAGGACTTATGCATGGTTGGAGTGCTGCCAGAGAAGGTCAGGGAAGTAGCATGGCCAGAATTACAAATTAAGGATATAGATCCTCCAAATGATATAAGGGAAATATTATAACTCTGTTATCGTTTGTGTGTATTTGTCTTCATAAAGCCTCATGCAATCTTGGAGTAGACTTCTAGAGTTTGTGATTAACTCATGATCCACTGGCATTATGGGTGTGAGTGCTGCTGAGATTATGGGTGTGAGTACTGCCCCCAGCCTGGGGCAGAGACCCTGAATGCAATTTAAGTGAGATAGACTTCCTTTCTATAGCCATTGTTGCTGCTACTCCTCCATTTTGCTGTCTGCTCTTTGCCACAACTATGAAAGGTTGCCCTCTGCCATGTGCCTCTCTGCCTTGGAGCCAGGTGAGTATGGACTGAAACCTTCAGTAACTGTAAGCTAAATAAACCTTTCTTTCTTTCATTTTGAGTGTCGGATATTTGTCCCAGCAGTGAGAGAAGAGTAACTGAGACAAACTCGAAACATGCTAGATGTCCAATACCCTAATTACAGCTTCTCCATAATCACATAATGAATTCTAAGGAACAATGAGGTTAAAAGTAGAAATTTTTTTTGACAAGAGATAATGCCCCTGCCTGAAGGAGACCAGATGGGATCTGGAAAGTGAACTGCCCAGGAGCCCACTTCTCAAAGGATGTTTTATAGAGCAAAATCACAAGAGGTGAATGCAAAGTGGGACAAAAGTATAATCAACCAATAAGATTACAAGTATAGTTAACTTTAAATAATGTTGATCTAATGATAGCAAGTGTACATGGAAAAAACAAGGACCTTTTTTGGAAGGGTGGGTCAAGAGGTCCTAGTCACTCACCAGGTGACAAATGCCTGTTTAGAATAGCAATCATTATTGTGTATCCCTTGGGGAGGGGGTATATAGGTGTAGTCATTCAGTTTTTATCTTGAGGCCTGGCCTTCAAGGAGTATATCTTCAGCCATTGTTCTAATGTGTTCTCACCTGCTGCACTGACTCCTTCAAGGCCCTAGTCCTATCTAACTGCCTATAATATCTCTGACCTAGCTGTCTTAATACTTTTTGTTTGTTATTTTGTTTCGTTTTCAGCTTGATGTAAATGGTGGGTCAGAGGATACCAAGACTTAAAGTCTAGAAGCCAATTCTAAGACCAGATCATGAAGGGATAATGAGACATTGGGAATTAAAGGGATTAAGAATTGGAGAGCTTTATAAGAAAGAATTGGCAGGATATGATGATTGATAAGCAGTGGATATAGAAAAGCATGCTATAACTAAGTAGTTAATTGTTTTACAGGAACTGAAAGATCAACATTTCCAAAACAACTGTAAGCATTCTCACCAAATTTATCCCCCACACTAGATTCCCTCTCTTGGTAAATGGATCTTTTCTTACCTAGTTATTCAAGCCACAAAATTGGAAGTCATCCTAGACTTTTTTTTTCCTATAATGTCCACCCCTCTACTTCTACTTAGTCACAAAACCTACTAGACCTTTACTTAAACCTTTAAGACCCATTTCTTTACATCTTCATGTGCCAAGTTCTAGTAGTTCTGTTTTCCCGAAAAGAGTGATTAGAAAACTATGGGTTATGGACCAAATCCAGCCTGCCACTATATTTTTGAAAAAAAGTTTAATAGGAAATAGCTACATTTATTAGAGTAAATCTTCCCCCTTGCTTTGCAATCTAATTGGAGATCTAGGTAGCTGTGATCAAGACCAAGTGGCTTGCAAAGACTAAAATCTTTACCTCCTGATCTACAGGAAGCTTACTGATCTCTGGCTTATAATACTGTCACACACCTGGTGTTCCTGCATTCAGAAGTCAGTGACTTCCCTACAACACGGTTTTCTACTCACATCAGCTCCCTTTGGTTGTAGTGTTTCTTCCAACAGCCACCAGAGTTCAGTCTACACTCCCTCACCTCGAGGTCATAAGTTCTGGAATTGTTTTTGAAATTCTAACTCTTACTCAAACAGTCTTTGCCAATAAACTTTAGATATCTGTCTTTAATTTCATTATCATGGTTCCCTTCCAGTGGAGTCATTTGCATAAGAACAGTTGATCAACCTTATTATTATGAGGTTTAATCTCTCAGGGTCCTTTAAAAGGCCTTTTGTGGGCCGGGGAGATGACTTAGTGGAATAAGTGCTTCCCTGGCAAGCGCAAGGGCCTGAGTTCAATCCCCAGTGCCGCCAAAAATAAATAGGCTTTTGTGATGAATCTGAATTTTTATAAAATAATATTTCTTGAAAAACACTATTGGTGATATATATATATATATATATGTAAATATTATTACCAGACATTATCTTTACTTATCCCATAAGAATTTAAGTAATTTTAAAACTATTTTAGTACCTCCACTGTGTGCATTTGAGATTCTTTTTTTATCTTTCAGGTGTACCACATGAAAAAAATTAAAGATAGCATTAAAGATATACAAGAGAAAGTAGAATCAATGAGTTGTTATGTATAAATGCAAGAGTATTGTTTTTAGTATCTCAATTCTTAAATCATATTAAGGTTATTTTTATAATTATCTAGGCATTTTAATTTCAAGTAAACTCTATCAGTGACATAATTCCCGGGGTGATTGGTAGTATATTCAGATATTAGTCCTCTTAGTCTCTACCCCAATAGTGCTTAAAATTATGTAAATGTTTTGATGTATTTGCATCTTCCTAAAAGAATTCTATCAGAGGGAAAGAACTTTTATCTTTTCAAAAGAAATATTAAAAAGAAATAGATTTATTTTGATTTTGGCAAGATCTCAGGTACTTCAAGAAGAATTACTTGTTTATCTCCTCCTAAACATTGGCAGAATATTTAGTAGTGCTGTAAAACTGAAAGGAAGATGCATTCAAATAATAATATATGTTTTTATAAAAAGACTTGAAATTATTTCATAAATATCAGTTGTTCACTTGATTTAATTTAAATGTTAGCTAAGCAAAATATACAATAAAACTCTTTCACTGAAAATTTCTTGTACACTTACTGAGTGTAAGGAAGTATGCTGTGTGCTCATTTATTCAACACTTTGTTAAAAACTTAATTTGTCTTGTTTCTTTAAAGATGAAAACATAAGTAATTGGTTATAGTACTTCAGTAATTTAGTATTTGTTGCTTTTAGCTAGTATTCACAAACACACAAACCCAAAGATCAGAGTAATTGAAACATTTTAATTGTTTTTGGTTGATGTGAATTCTAAATGGTTAAAAGCTACACAAATGAAAATGAAATAAATGACTACTAAGAAAAGATTATTCTTCTGTCCTAATCTTTATTCCAAAGTAGTTTTATTTACAAAATTTATTACATGTTTGAGAGCTACTTTGGGGAAAAACAAAAGAACCAGATAGTGTTTGAGAATCTGGCTTCAGGTGGTTGAAGAAATCAAACCTTTCTATTATTAGCCTAAGGGCTTTCCATATTTGTATTTTCAAATATAAAATTACATGATTTCTAATAAATTGATATTAAAAAAATCTGCTGAACATTTTGAACTTTATTTAAGAGACAGTGACTGAAGATCACATGGGTCCTATCGCTTATCTTTTATGACATTAGGGTAATGGATTTCCTGGCAAAGAACTAGAGACTGTCTATTATTCTCCGCTATATCTTTTACATTGAAGTGTTCCCATGAAAGGACTAGGTTATCTCTGTCCTTTCTAGAGCACTTAGGGACAGAACCAAGATCAGAGAATGAATGTTAGCAGGATGCAAATTGGGATTCAGTAATTGGACAAAGCCTTCTAACAGGTAGTCCAGATATACAAAGATCGCAGCTGCTATATCACAAAGAAGTGCCAGTGTCCAAGAGGGAGTCATTGGCCCTCCGCTAGATGTGCTAAAGAGTGGGGTTTTCTTTATAGATATAAAAAGTGAGCTTTGAAGGCTTTTTTGGGCTTTGATAATGAATTTCTGCTTCCTTCGGTGGGAAGAGTGTGAAACTTCTGCACTTTATTTCAGCATAGCTTCAGGAGCTCACTTTACGTTTTGAGCACCTGTCACACGCAAAGTATTGATATAAGATCTTTTTACCTTCAAAATTAATTCTAATTTTAAAAAAAATTCAATTGTGGCAAACCCACATAATATGAAATTTACCATTTTAGCTACTTTTAATTATACAGCTCATTCGTGTTAAGTATATTCACATTGTTGTACAAGCAAACTCAAAAACTTTTCATTCTGCAAAACTAAAACTGCCCCATTCTCCCAGCATCTGGCAACCACTATTCTACTTTTGTGTCTATAAATTTGATTATGCTACATATGTCTTACAAGTGAAATTATAGATATAGTGCCTGGATTGTTTTACTTAACATAATATCCTCAAGGTTCATACATGTTATAATTTGTGTCAGATTTTCATCCCTTTTAAGGCTGGGTGATACTCCACTGTAAATATGTAGCATGTTTTCCTCCTCCTCCTCCTCCTCCTCCTCCTCCTCCTCCTC
>NW_004524577.1:28263601-28265393 GCF_000260255.1 Octodon degus | reverse complement strand
CTTCTTCCTCCCCTCTACTCCCCCTCTCCCTCCTCTTCCTCTTCCTCTTTGTTTCTCTCTCTCTCTCTCTCTCTCTCTCTCTCTCTCTCTCTCTCTCTCTTTTCTTTTCAGTACCAGGGATCAAGCTCAGGACCTTGCACTTGCCAAGCAAGCACTTATTCCACTGAACCATCTCCCCAGCCCAAATCATTTATTTATTCATTTACTTATTTATTTGGTACAGGGTCTCTCTACCCAGCTCAGACTCACAGTGATCTCCTGTCTCAGCCTGCCCAGCACTGGGATTACAGGCTTGCACCACCACGCCCTGTTTTGGTGGCTGGCACAGAACACCTGGGCATCCCGGACCGGAACAGTATGCGGTACTGGGGATCAAACCCAGGTCCTTGCGCTTGCCAGGCCAGATGTAACACATTTGTGCATTCCTTCGTCTACATGGACATTTAGGTTTCTTCCATCTCTTAGCTATCATGAGTAATGCTGCTGTAAACATGGAAGAACAAATACCTTGTTGCCAGCCTGCATTCTGTCCTTTTGTACCAATATCCAGAAGTGGGGTTGCTGGGCCATAGAGCAAGCCTATCTTGAAATTTTAAGCCATATTGTTTTCTATAGCTTCTGCCCCATTTTGCATTCACACCATCAGGGCAGTTTCTGATTTCTGTACATCTTTACAAATATTGTAATTTTTCTGTTTTGTGGAGCTATAGAATGGGGGTGTTTTTGTTTTTCATAATATGTGCTGTCATGTAATTGTTCTGTGTGTCAGTACTTTGTGCAGCAACCTCCACATAACAGCTTCTTTACAGAAAGCTTATGGCTGAAGTGTTCCAAGCCTTTATATGTTTTCATGATGTGTTTGCTGTATAAAGTTAAATTTGGAAACAGAGCCAACATGCTGTACATTAGAATAAAATAAGGATAACACAGTTTAAAAATACTCTTTCTTTCTTGGAACCACTTATCCCATCGTGCCTTCTACCTTTTGAAGCTGTTCTGGGAGTCCTCTTTCATGAGCATCTCTGCGTTGCACTGTCTCATCTTGAATCAATTCAAAATGCTTCTCTTTCATGGTCATTTGGACTTTAGGCGAGAAGCGAAAGTCACAAGGTGCCAGGTTCAGTGAACACAGTGGATGGAGACACTACGTAGTTTTTACAAGCCTGCTTTTCTGTTGCGTGCCACTTGGCAGCAACATTCACTCTGTGTTTGGTCATACCTCTTAAGGACACTCACTTTTTGAAAAAGGACTTCCAAAACTACTTCAGAATGTGGTGAGAATGATAAATGAGTTTGTGGGGAGGGGTCATATGAGGAGAATTAATGTTTCTTTTACTGAAATTAAATATTCTGGCTGGGGAAATAGCTCAGTAGTCTAAGTGCCTACCTGGCAAGCACAATGACCTAGGTTCAATCCTCAGTACCACATGCTGTGCCAGTACCACATCTACAATCCCAGTGCTGGGGAGGCTGTGAGTCTGAGCTGCACAGCGAGACTCTATACTAAATAAATAAATACATAAATAATATTTTAAAAATTATTACTGAAATTAAATATTCAAGCTGGGGAGATGGCTCAGCAGTCTAAATGCCTGCCTGGCAAGCAAAAAGACCTGGGTTCTATCCCCAGTACCACATGCCATGCCAGTACCACACCTGCAATCCCAGCACTGGGAAACTTGAGTCAGGCGGATCACTATGGGTCTGAGCTGAATAGTGAGACCCTGTACCAAATAAATAAATAAATACATATTTTTTTTTATTTATTTGAGAGAGAGAGAGAGAGAGAGAG
>NW_004524577.1:28235701-28263501 GCF_000260255.1 Octodon degus | reverse complement strand
GGTCCCTGATGCTTTGCTAAGCTTGTTCTAAGCAGGTGCTCTAGACCACTGAGCCATCTCTCCAGCCCCCATATTTTTAAAAAATTTAAATATTCACTTTATATTTTATCACACTGTATCATCTGTATCTCCTTGATTCCAGAAATGTTTTATAATGCTTATAAAAGACAGACATGCTAATTCCTCCACAAGAAGACTATGGGATACATCTAGGAATTGAGGTTTTTGAAGGTTTTTTTCTTTTATTCTTGTTCAGAAAAAGTGTCTAGTTTACTACATTTAGCTTTGTGTTTAATTTTTCTCTTCTGCCTTCCTCCTATGCAGTGTCTACAGGCTAATATGAGGTCACTAGTGCTTGGAGCCAAGTTTATAGTTAGTATGGCCATGTTTAAACTTCTGCTATCTTGAATAGATTCTTGGTAATGTCAGTATGAATGGTCTAACAATAAGTGATTCTTAGTCTTTTTAAAAAGAGATTTATTGTTGTCATTTAAAAAAAATGACATGGAAATGAATAAGAAAATTGTACCAAGTGTTCACTCTGAAGTAATTATTGCAAAACAGTTGTGAGTAGTATTACATTGGCAATAAATGTGACCATCATTCTCAGATATTGTGTTTGCAACTAGAAAATGTCTTTCTTTAAATGTGTTGGCATAATAAATAATCAGGTACTTTTGTTTTACCCTGTAATGATGGTGATGTAGAGCAGGACTCGGTTCTTTGTTTAAAATGAGGATATTTTAATGCATTTATTGTTTTTTGAAAGCAATGTAAGACATATGTGAGGTAAAGATGTATGTTATTTGTGAACCAAAGTGTGATGAGCCTTGAAACAAGTAGAACATCTTCTTTTAACCTTGCTTTGATACAAGTTTAATGAATAATGGTCCAAGAAAAATTACACAGTGGGCAGCTGGGGATACTCTTAACACTCGACCTAATTAAATAATGTTCCAGCATGAGAGTTCCACAAGTAATATTTAATGTGGTATAAGAAAGTTTCTTCAGGTTTCAGGTTCTTTTTCCTTGAAAAGACAAGAAAAAGGAAGGTATAGACATATGGATAGCTATCACACTCAGTACGTGGTACTCACTGAGTACTTTTTTTTTCCATAATTTTATTGAGAGACAAATAGCAATGAGACAGTTTCAAATCAAATTAGTAGCACAGTTTCAATAATTAACACATTGTATACTGTCTTCCTAGTGGTTATTTGTTGTACAAGATGCAGACATGATATGCTATTTACAAGCGCTATTAGAACAAAACCTCCTATTCATTGAATTAAGAGAATGTAGCTGTATATCTATCCTAACCATTTTGAATACACAGATACAAAATGGTCATTTATCTGTATCCCATTTTTTTTGTTTAGTTCCTTCATTTAAATATTATAGGTGTGTGAACTCAGCAGAATATTCCAAAATAGTCCAGTAGCCCATAATAGTGTTGGGTCTTCCACTTGACAGGCAATGTCAAAAATTGTTGACCTGAGTCCCCCACAGCTCAACATAACAGCATGACTTTACATTTTATATTTCGTTTTTATACTTTTCTGCTGCATGGTTAAGACCAAGATAAAACAAGACCTATATAACAAGAATTGAAGCTTTTGTATCTGATAAGGTCAGCGAAATCACCTCAGGATTTATCCTGAGACCCTGTACCTCAGTTTGTAGATCCTTTGTCAGTGTCAGCCATGGGAATGAGTCACGGCCATTGCTTGACCAACTTGCTCTTTGTGAAAAGCCTGAGAAAATGTTTTCTCCATGTGACTCTCCTTAGGCACACTCTACATCATCGATCACTTTCCTCTGTGACCCCATAATCTCCTTGATCAGAAAATTTGGGACACAGCTGACTTACATGACCTTACAGTACTGGTTCTCATATGTCCTGAGTCTTAATTGACCTTGGAAGGCTAGGGCCAAAATGTTGGCTTTCCTTGCAGCCCTCCTTTTTCTCTAATTTTTGGTTGCAAACTTAGTTTGTTAACCCTCCAAAAGGGAAGCTTATTGTTATTACCCTACAACCTCGGCTGTTGACCTTAACCTCATTATCTCTCTGAATATCAAACATCTTAGGCATAATGTGGAACAGGTATTTTTTATCAGGTATAGATATGTTAAAATTAAAATCCCTACAGAATATGACCAAAAAACTTTAAGGAATTAAAATATATTTAAAAAATAAGAATAAACAATTATATATGTTTACACGTAAGTCCAGAAACCTAACCATATACAGCATTGTAGCAGGACAATCCCGCAACATTCTTTTCCCTGTCTCCTGCCTTCATTCACCACCCCCTTCCTTTTTAAACTAACATCTACCTGAGAGACAGCATGGCAGCAATCGGCATGTCATGACAAGCTGTATATACTCAGAAGACCAAAATGACAGGCACTCCAAACATGAACCTACTATTACAGATTGCTATTCAGTGCAGTTGCTTAGTTCACAGGTGTCAGCATATATAGTCAGGGTGAGAATCCTTCCAATTAACTGCTAGATTCAAAAATCTTCTGAAGGTTCTCAGGATCATTGCCTTACCCATCTTGTACATGTAACTGTATGGCTTTGCCTCTGTCATGTTTCCTAGCTCTTCTCCTTGCTGTCTCTTCAGCATTGTCTATTCCTCAAGTTTTTGCTTTCCTTTTAATTGTATTATACCTTTCTATTTGTATTTCTTCTTTTGAGTTCTTATACCAGGGAGACTATACCATATTTACACATGTGTGTCTGGTTTATTTCACTTATGAGTATATCTTCAAGTGGCATTCACTTCAATATAAAGGCTTTGCATTTTTTCTTTATAGCTGAGTAGTACTCCATTGTGTAAAAATACCACATCTTTTTCAACCATTCCTCAGGTGATGGGCATCTTGGTTGTTTCCAAGATTTGGCTATCACAAATTGTGCTGCTATAAACATAGGCACACATATATCCCTATGATATGGTGTTTTCAGATCCTCCAGGAAAATTCCCAGTAGGAAAATAGCTGGTTTGAATGGGATTTCCAGTCCTAGTTTTTTAAGGAGTCTCCACACTGATTTCCTTAACGGTTGCACCAGTCTACACTCCCACCAGCAGTGGAGAAGGGTTCCTTTTTTCCCACACCCTCTCCAACATTTGTTGTTGGGTGATTTCTTTATGCTAGTCATTCTTTCTGGGGTGAGATGATATCTCAATGTTGCTTTAATATGCATTTCGCGGATGGCTAGTGATGTGGAGCATTTTTTCATATATTTGTTCACTTCTTTAATTTCATCCTCTGAGAAGTGTGTGTTCATCTCAGATGCCCACTTCTGGATTGGGTCTTTAAATTTGGGGGATTTGGGGGTTTTCAGTTCTTTATAAATTCTAGAGAGCGGACCTTTTTCTGAGTACTTATTTTTCAAAATTTTTACCAAATTTGTGGGTTGTCTTTCCCTTTGTTTGTAATTTCTTTTGATGTGCAAAAACTTCTCAATAAGAGGAGGTCCTAGTCATTAATTCTTTCAAGTGTTACCGGTACGATTTGATTTTTGTTCATGAATCTTTTCCTATCCCTATGTCTTCAAGAGTCCCTCCTACTTTCTCTTCCAGGAGATTTAGTGTTTCTGTTTTATTATTTAGATCTTTAATCCATTTTGACTTTAGCTTAGTGAATGGTGATAGACCTGGGTCAAGTTTGAGTTTTTGGCATGTAGAGAGCCAGATTTTCCAGCACCATTTGTTAAACACACTATTTTTCTTCCAGTGAGTATGTTTGGCCCCTTTGTCAAAGATAAGGTAGCTGAGTGTGTTTGTAGAGATTTCAGCGTCTTCTTATCTGTTCCATTGATCCTCAGGTCTATTTCATTGCCAGTACCATGCTGATTTTATCACAGTAGTCTTGTAGTATAATTTCAAGTCAGGAATTGTAAAGTCTCCTGCCGTGTCTTTTTTGCCCAGGATTGCCTTTGCCATTATAGGTTTTTTCTGGTTCCAAATAAATTTTAGGAACAATTTCTCTATGTCTGTGAGGTATGTTGGTGGTACTTTGATAGGGATTGCATTAAACTTGTACAGCAATTTTGGGAGTATGGCCATCTTCACAATGTTGGTTCTTCCTATCCAGGAGCATGGAATATCTTTCCATTTTCTGAAATCCTCTACAATCTCTTTTTTCAGAGTACTGTAATTTTCCTTGAAAAGATCTTTGACTTCTTTAGTTAGATTAATTCCAAGGTATTTCATTTTCCTCGGTGCTATTGTAAAAGGTATTGTTTCCCTAATTTCACTCTCAGTGTGTTTGTTGTCTGTGTAGAGGAATGCTATTGACTTTTGGGTATTGACTTTGTATCCTACTATGCTACTGAATTTGTGTATTAATTCTAGTAGCTTCTTGGTGGAGTTTTTTGGGTCTTCCAAGTATAGTATCATGTCAACTGCAAATAATGATAATTTAACTTCTTTTTTACCTATTCTTATTCCTTTTATTTCTTTCTCTTGTCTAATAGTTGTAGCTAATGATTCCAGAACTATATTGAATAGGAGTGGTGATAGAGCACATCCTTGTCTTGTACCAGATCTGAGAGTAAAAGATTTCAGTTTTTCCCCATTTAGGATTATGTTAGCCATTGGGTTTTCATAAATGGTTTTATCAGATTTAAATAGAGGCCATCTATTCCAATTTTCTGTAGGACTTTGAATATGAATGAGTGTTGGACATTATCAAAAGCCTTTTCTGTGTCAATTGAAATGATTATGTGGTTTTTAGTTTTTGCTCTATTGATATAGTGTATTGCATTTATAGGTTTTTGAATATTGAACCATCCTTGCATCCCTGGGATGGTGTATGATCTTCTTGATGATTTGCTGCATTCTATTAGCTAGGATTTTATTGAGGATTTTTGCATCTATGTTCATGAGGGAGATTGGCCTGTAGTTCTCTTTTTTACTTGCATCTTTCCCTGGTTTTGGTATCAGTATAATACTTGCCTCCAGGAATGATTTTGGGAGAAGTGTTTCCTTTTCAATTACATTGAAGAGTTTGAGGAGTATAGGGATTGTATCTTCTATCAGTTTCTTATAGAATTCAGCTGTGAATCCATCCGGACCTGGACTTTTCTTTGTTGGTAGGTTTTTTATTACATCTTGTATTTTATTGAGTATTTCAAAGTACTCACTGTTCACTGAGTACTTTGGGGGAAGTGTTTTTCTATCATACTTGCTTCTAGAGAAGAAAATTCTTTCCCAATTTAATGAAGTCTTACACCGTTTCAGGGCCAAGCAGAGGCAGAAAACGACTGTTTGTAGCTAATCTGTAATACAAGCAGGCCAAGTGTAAATGAAGCTACCTGAAAGAAACTTGGCTTGGAGAAAATGCTGTTAACATTACCACCTTCTTTAGACCAAAACCCATAAAGTTGTTCTTTTTACATGCAGATTTTATGATATTTTTAGATGGTTACAAATTTTGATATTATTTAGACTACTTCATATTCTTTTAAAGCAAAGATGAACATTCATGAGCTAGATTTATCCCTGTCACTCAACACTCAATATCAGTACTTACGGATGCAATTGATGTGATCAAATTGTTTTAGTTTTCTAAAATGGAAATATATTTATATTTTAATTAAAGCTTCAATGGATATTTCCTTTGTTTTGTGGCGTTAGGGAATCTCATGTAAGCTATATCTTCAAAAGCAAAGAAGTATTAAAAAGATTAAAAAACTTTTAATATAAGACTGATGGACTTTACTTCCTAAATTTTATTTTGAACTTTAATATTGATATTACCAAGCATATATTCAAGATAACAGATGTTAACATGACCACCCAACTACAGACTTGCCTCCAAGCTCCAATAATCTTGTTTGAAATGTTAACTATTTCCTACATCTTCATTTATCTTTATATTTTAAAACTTATTATAACATTTCAAGAAACTGGATATGTATGTGTGATGTTTCTTGATTTTGACCTGAACTTTTAATAGTTTAACCTTAAGTGGGTTTTCTGTTGCTGTTATTTTTTTTTAAAGACAAACAATCACATCTTGCGATAAAAAATTGGTGATATTAACTTACTGCTCTAGTAGCAAAACTAATTACAGAAAAATTTAAAAACTTGAATCATTGAAATTTACCACATTTATTCAAAGAAAAGATAAGTGGTTGGAAGTTTTAAGGGATAGAAATTTAGTTAAACATTTGGAGGAATATTTATAGGCAATAAAAATGGACCAGCTACCTCACAGCTTATGTGTGTAATAAATTGTTCTTATAATTCTGAAATTGAAATCTGCATTAAGTTTATTATTGCTGTAAATCTTCACACAATAATACCTTGTGATGGACCATATGATTTCTGCTAATATAATTAACCTAAGTTGAAAAATACTAGTATATTGATTAAAAAATTGTGTTCTAGAAGATTATAAGGAATAGTAATATTTGAGTAGCTACAGCTGACAATGTGTTTTCTAGCCTGTTCTCCCAGAGAAGGTACCAGATTGGCGACATTGTAAGCTTGCCCTTGATTTAAGGTTTGAGTGAGTTAACAGCTGGACAAAATATATTTTTGAAGAAGAACTTTTAGACAGCATCATTTATTACTGGTTTAAATTTCAGTATTCAGTTCATTCATCCTTTTCTAATAAAGACTACTTCCTTTTTACTACATTCACTTACTTATTGCTTTTCTTTTTAAAAATGAAACAAAGAGGGACTTTAGTGTGAGTAGCATATATGCAGTCAGGATAACTATATGATGTCTACTAAGTTTAACAAATTTAATAATACAGAACATATAAATGTGATATCCTGTCAGGGACCTAGTATTAAGTAGTTGAAGAATTGCACCCACAAAGGGCCTGCTAGGAACTTTGACAACCTGGACAGCCTGCCTGTCCATACAAATAGTTTGTTGACTTTGAAAAGCATGGCTAAAGATGCTCAGTGAATGTGCATACATAATCTAGGTATCATTGATAATTTATTTTAGGTCTTGTGTTTTCATCTGCATGTAATAAGTATTATGGTTTTGATTATACTTTATATCATTTTAGTATCCATTATACTTTAAAGAGATAGAAAGGACTTTAGCAAAATTTCAAATATCTGCTTCTGAAAATACATTTTTAAGTAAGTGAATACACAGCCACAATATAAAAGAAAATATTTCCAGCATGTATATTTGATGTTACAATGTTTGCACATGAGGGTCTTACTTATTTCACTTAAGAGTATGTTCTCTAGTTGCATCCATTTATCAATAAAAGACTAATACTAATCCTGTTTTATAGCTGAATAATACTCTATTTTTAAGATGAATTTTTAAAAAGCCCCAGTCCTCCCACATTCAAATACCCAATCTAAAAACAGGCATCTGAGATGAGTATATATACCTCTCAGAGGAAGAAATACAAATGGCAAGTAAATTATGAAAAAATGTTCAACATCATTGGTCATTTGAGAAATGAAAATTAAAACAACACTGAGATTCCATCTTATCCCAGAAAGAATGTCTATCATGAAGAAGTCATCCAATAAAAAATAACTGGAGGGGCTGTGGAAAAAAGGAACCCTTCTCCACTGAACTGTTGGTGCTGGTACTGACTGGTACAATCACTATGGAAATCAGCGTGGAGATTCCTTAAAAAGCTAGGATTAGAGATACCATTCAAGCCAGCTCTTCTCCTCCTGGGTATTTTTCCAGAAGAACTGAAAACCTCATACCACAGTGATTTATGTGTGCATCCATGTTTATAGCAACACAAGTTGTCATAGCCAAATCCTGGAAACAACCCAGATGTCCATCAACTGAAGAATGGATGAAGAAGATGTAGTAATTTTTTTAAAATGTATTATAACCCTGAATGTGAATTAAATGCAAAACTTACTAACATGTATAGAAAACCAACAACCAAAACTCTATATCTGTCTAAAGATAGCTTCTGCTTGCTCAGATTATTGGGCTGAGAGTCCTGTACAAAGCTCACCCCATGGACTGCCTTAGTTAGGGTCAAAGCACATAACCATTGTATGATAGTCATCAGATAAATCTAAATTACCTACCCAGACTCCAGATTTTCAATTTCAAGTTAGATTTTCAATTTTACTCTTTATTGTTCAAACATGTTTTATGATGGGTACCTAGTTAATCCGAGGGCCTCATTTAGAGTCAGTTTTGGTTTTCAATCTTGTTGATGGAGCAGCATCAATCTTTCATGCTTAATATTTCCCATCAATTTTTTGAGTATTTTTAAACTCAATATAAACACTTCTGTTTCCTCTTAAGTCCAAATACCATCCAACTCTTCATGGGGATTATTTGGTATTATAAATAATGGTGAATTTCCTCTAAAGGTATCTTTAAGCTGGGCATCTGGTGTATACCTGTAGTCCTAACACTTGGGAGTTCGAGGCCAACTTGAGCCACATAGTGAGATCAAGACCATCCTGGACCACACAGTGAGACTCTGTCTCAAAAAAGTAAAAAAGAATAGCTCAGTGGACTAAGCACTTGCTTAGGCAAGTGCATGGGCCAGGGTTCGATTCCTGGCACCTCTTGCCACACCAACCCTGGCCCCAGGTGCGCTGAACCGATGATAGAATATGGGCATGGTGGTACACGCCTGTAATCCCAGCACTAGGGAGGTAGAAAACAGGAGGATCATGACAAGTCTGAGCTGTACAGTGACACCCTACACAAAGTAAAAAAGAAAATAGATAATCCTTACTTGATAGCTTATATGAATGATACATTATCAAAATACAAATTACTATGCATCATAGTACAGTCTTTAATTATGTCTTGCTATGTGAAAACATCTCAAAATCAGTAACTAGAAGTCTGCAATTTTAGACGGAGTGCAAAGTAGGTGTGTAATCTGCTCTGCGACATGTGGAACCTTAGTTAAGGATATTCAAGTGCCTAGGAACTACATGGATCAGTGCAGAGGGTGTCATAGATGGGGCCATGTCACAAGCCTGGATTCTGCCTTTGAGACCAATTTTCCCATTTTCTGTAGTACCTGATCTAACGAGTTATCTCACTACATGGTCTTACGATCCAAGAGGACATATTCCAGAAGTGTAAGTCCTAGCCTCATCTTACATCATTTTTTTTTAGTTTTAGTGACCAACTCAGGTGTTCATAACCAGTCTTCTCTCATATAGTCGCATTTTCCTAGCAGGTGCCTATTAGAAAGCCCAGAGACCCTGCAAGGTGGGACAACACAAGGGTGCAAATACCAACAGTAATGGTTTAATAGGCACCACCAGGGTAAGTTTCCTAAGCATGCGGAGGTCACTCCTGAGTTTGTATCAGGTACTCTGTACTCACTGATTTAAAAATCAAGACCATCTTGCATACTTTCAAAAATTATTTTTGTATTGTTTTATTTTGCCATAATTAACCTTTAATGTGTGAATAAGTTTAGAAAAATAGAGATTTATTTTGTTTTGTTTGGCCTTGCTTTTTGTCTTTTTGACACAAGGTTTCACTATCCAGTTCAGGATGGCCATAAGCTCACTTTATAGCCCAAGCTGATCTCTGATCCTCTGCCTCAACCTCCCGAGTGCTGGGTTTACAGATGTGCACCACCACACCCTGCAAGAAGAATAGAGATTTGATGCAATAACTATTTTAAATAGAGATCCTTGAATGAGGTTTCTCTGTTGCATAATTTAGCAGCAATGTAACAGCAGATCCCAGCTGCCATCGTGTCACCTTAACATTGTATTTCCACTCAATATTTGCATCTTACCCTGTAGACCCTATACTAAATACATTTAAAAATTTTTCTGCATCTCAGTAAGAGTTGAGGTCATCAAGTTATTCTTAATACTTCCAAAAGGAATATATATTGTCACCTTGTTTAAAAACTAAAGATGATGATGATTTTAATGTAGTATCATTCTTCCGATGTTGTTTTGCTGATGCCTGTGTTTTCTGCCCTGTGCATCTTGGTGTGAGTATTTAAAAATTCATTTTGGTTGAAGATTTTATGTAAAAGCACTGAATACTGGACATCAAGTGGGTTTGGCATATTACTTCAGCTTCTAAGTGTCATATAATAGAAATCCTTTTGGTTTAATCACAAATTAATATATTAAAAGGGTATCAGTGAACTCACAGAATTGGTGAGAAGGCTAGAAAGCCAAACTGAGAGAGGACAGAAGGGTCTTTGAGCAGACAGTTCCTTCTGACGGCTCGCTTTCACTTACCTGCCATCACCATTGATGGTACAGCCCTGGATTCACCAGGCTTCACCATGAAATATCCCTGGACTCTGTGCCACTGTGGCCAGCTCAGAGGTCTTTCTAACAGCATTTTATTGTTAAAACGGTTGGCACTAAAAAATTTAAAAACAATTTACTACACAGTAAATGATAATAATACGAATAAAGGAAAATACACTCATATCTGTCACCTAGATTTATGTATTTTGTAGAGTCTCAGTATGCAGCTTGGACTCATAGTGATACTCTTGTTTTCAGCCTCCTCAGTGCTAGAATTACAGGTGTGAGCTACCACGCTCAGATTGAGATTTAACAGTTAATAATTTCCCCTTTTGCTTTAATATTTAAGCACAGAAATAAATTACAGAAGTCACATTTTACCCCTAAAATCTTCCATGACCTTTAAAAATGAACTTATATAGCCATAATGTTCTATCTAACTATATATCTAATACATTAATAGTAATTTTCTAAAAATCATTACTACTCAATATGTAATTCAGATTTTCATCAGTGTTCTCAAAATATATTTTACTGTTGGTCTTTATATGCAAGGATCCCATTAAAAGCCAATGTTGAATGTTATTGTTACTAGGCTGATATTAAAAAAATAACTGAGTTGCTTATAAAAAACAAAACCTTATCTGGGAGTCCTGGAGTCTGGCAAATCTAAGATCAAGATACCAGCAGATTCGATGCCTGGTGAGAGCCAGCTTCCTGTTGTCTGTCCTGTCTTGTGTCCTCATGGTAGAACAGGAAGGCATCTTTCTGGGATTTTTTTTTTAATCAAAAAAAGAGAAAATACCACCCTCCTGAACTAATCACCTCCCCACAAGCCCCACATCCAAGTACATCCCATTGCATTTAGGCCTCAGCACACAGTGGGGTTGGACAAGCACTCGTTTGTTCTGGGCTGCTTTTTTCCTCATACCCTTGACTTGTTGAAGAAACCAGGCTGCATGTGCTATGGAAAGACTTACTTTTTGCGTTGTTTGAGTTTTATCCAAAGGAGACTAAATCTTTCTTATATTGCTGTTATAGTAATAGATGGGAGAATCACCTTTTTTTTTTTTTTTTGTATCAGATATTGAACTCAGGACTTCACACTTGCCAGGCAGGTGCTGTGCTACTGAGCTTTATTCCCAAACAGTAATCACCTCTGAGGGAGAAAAAGGATCTTTTTGTTTATCTGCCTTTCTGTACCATCAGTGCAGATGACTTATCAATTTTTCTATGTTTAGTATAGTTAAATAAATACCAGTCATTGTTCTTTTAAGATCATTCCAACTTTTCCCTGCTGTTTTACTTTCACTGTTCAGTGCTTCTTTAAAGGTTAATGTTCTAGGCAAAAGTATCAGTCTGGCTTTGCAGAGGTCACATGTGTTTGCTGTAGCTGTCCGGTGAATTTCATACCAGATCATTGATTTGTGAAGTGAAAAGCGGAGTCCTAAAGAGTGATTAGATCAAGGTAATTAATGTATCTGTCTTCACTTATTTTTAGCCTTGGGAACATTTGAAATGTGTTGCCCTAGCAATTTTGAAATACAAAATATGTTATTAACTGTAGCCACTATACTGTGCTTTGTATGTCAGACACATATTTCTTTTTATCTAACATGTTGGTCATAAAAACTTATTCTAAGTTGGTTTTGAAATATTCCCCTTTCCAATGTTCTCTAAGTCTAATCTCTGTGTATCTCTGTCCATCTATCTATCTACCTGTCTGTCTGTCTGTCTTATCTAGCTAGCTAGCTAGCTAGCTAGCTAGCTATTGTGGCACTGAGATTGAATTCAGAGCATTCACATTGAGTTACAAACATAGAATTTTTTTGCTTTTTATTTTGAGACAAGGTCTCACTAAGTCACTGAATTGCCCCAAGCTGGGCTTGAATTTGAAATCCTCCTGCCTCAGCCTCCTAGAATACTGGGATTATAAACATGCAGTACCAGACATGGCTTATGTTATTTTTTCAGTGATTATCCCACCAACATTTATTAATGATCAGTTGTGTTCCTGGCACAAATATAATGTAACATCAGTGTATTTTTTTTTAAAAAAACTGTCAGGATAGCACTAGCCACAGAAGTGTATTACTCTGTTTAGCAAGGAAAGTACACTGACATTTATAGTGAGACAGAATGTAGCACACATGTTAAATATGTAGGCAATGACCTCAAAGAGACTGTGACTTAATCACACTCACATAAGCAGCAAGTGGAGTGAATCCAAGTAGCCTACTTCTCGATCTCTAAGAACTGTGTATTTCATTTTAGAAGGAATAGTTGGGAGTTCTGTAGTAGAACAGTTAGTATGCTCCTTTAAATGTTTTGTGATATAAATATGTAAGGGGGAAAGATGTTATGATACACAATGTGGTATAACATTGTCTAATTTGTATACATTGGTATGACATAAGCAAGAACATTAAAAGTGAATTTAATTTAAAATGGTGACATCAAACAGGGGAAGTTAAATGATTGGCTCATTGGCCATTTTTTTTTTTATTTAAATGTATTTAAGAGTAAATTTGCCTGCCTTACTTTTACAGGGAATGTGATTTAATTTTGGGATTAAGCAGTAAAATCCCTTGTTAGTTTTACTTTGTAATAATGAAAGTTTTATTCATAAAAACTACACTTTCTTACTCTGGGCCAGCAAAAAAGAACAATCGTGTTGGGCATATTTTTCAGGAGGTGGTAAGTCTGTCTAGTCATTTATATAAACGTTGTCTTCTTGAAATATTAATATTAAAGCAGCAGTACACCTTGAATCATCTTTTAAAGGCTCCACTTACGTTGAAGTCTTCCAGCCACATCTGTCATATGTTATGTCTACGAGAAAATGGGTCTGGATTTAAAGTGTTTAGAACTCAGAATAACTCATTATAACTAAAGCACAGGAGAAAGCCTTGGTAAAAATAATTTTTAAATGTACCTAGTAGAGATTTTTAAAGTTACTGGAACTTGAGAACACACTCTGTTAAGAGGCTTCTTAATTTGAGCCTCAGTTTTCTCATCTATAAAGGATAAGTCTCTGAGATTGTATACACACTCTGCTGATGTAATCTGAATAAATAATTCAAACACTAAGACCACTGGTTTTGTCTCCAAGTTATCATATTAACTTTTAGGATTTCCAAGAATATAATTGTCAGTAATTCATTATGTGAATCTTAATAGGAAATATAGCAAATAAGAGTATCAACCTATATTGATAATTGAGAATTATTAATAATTGAGAACCTATATTGAGAATAATTATATTGATGGTTATGTTTTCCTAAAGCTTATAGCATGACCATTAGTACAAAGTACTTTCCTAATTGCTTAGGATAGAGAGCTGCATTATTGATTTGAGGTTTGCCTTTTCAGTATTGGTATTTACTTAGCTGTAAATTTTTCTCTAAGCATTTTTTGGGGGGGTGTTTCCTGTCAATTTTAGTATGTTGCATCTTTATTTTGTTCCATTTAGAGTACTTCAAGCTCCCTGTGACTTCCTTGATCCATTGGTTACTTAAGAGGTTATTTGTGTATTTGTGAATTTGTTATCTGTGTATTTGTGAATTTCCCACATTTCTCATTGTTACTGATTTCTGATCTCATTCCTTGTGTTTCAAGATCATACTTTACATTACGTTAGTCCTTTTAAAGATGCTGAAGTTTGTCTTATGGGCTAGCATTGTTTATCTTGAGAATGTTTCAATATAAGTATATGACTGTAGGTCCTGTTTTAGAGTGAAATATTCCATAGAGCAGAGCCTAGACTCTTTTTTTTTGCGGGGGGAAGATACCGGGGATTGAACTCAGGACCTTGTGCTTGCCAGGCAAGCACTTATTCTGCTCAGCTATCTCCTCAGCCCCAGAGCCTGTACTCTTGATCACAATGTGAAGTATGAGAAAAAATGTAGAAAAAATATCTGACATTTCAGCTTTGGCATTTTCTACTGAAGTACACTGTAGACACTTCTACAAATAGGGGTATTATGCATAGTATCTTCTAGCAAAAAGAGAAGTAATTTGGATTAGTTTTCAGAATAGAAAAAAGAAAATAGCACCCAGATTTGTTTAAACTTCTATAACTACTCTGAATATTCCTCCTTTCACATATTAGGGAGAAGCTTCTGGGAGTTATTATATAAATGTTCCTAGAGTCCCACAGCTAGAAAACGTTTAACCAGAATTATAACTTGTATTTTTCTGATTGCAAAGTATCTGATCTTTCCGTATTTTACAAATGGGAAAACATAAGTGATGCTTGTTTCAGATGTTATTATTATTGTTATTGTAAATTTGTTATAAAATGTTATAATAGAGAAATATCAGAGCGTGAATTTTCACTTTAGTAAGAATAAATTTCCATTTTATTGGTACTTTTTATGTGGATGTTCAGAGAAAATAACATCTTCTAATAAAGCAGTTAGTGCCTTATTATGGACTTATTCCTAACATCTGGTTGAAAAAGCCAATCAGAATGTGAACCATGTGGACAACTGTGGTGAGCCCAAATTCCTAGACTGACTCAGACACCCTGGCAAAGAAGGCCTTGTTATGTATTAAAACAGACTTCCAGTGTCAATTATAAACAGTCACTCAGCAAATCAGTAGAACATGAAAAGGTAAGCTCAGCCATAATATCACAGTGCCTTTTGATAGACTTGGCCCCATGTGTGAAAGTCTGCATCATACTCCAAGATTGACACAACAGATTCCACCTCAGAGTACCTGAAATTACTTTTATTTTATTTTTTTTATTTATTGTTAATTTTGTTGAGAGACAAATAGCAATGAGACAGTTTCAAAACCGATTAGTAGTGGTTTCAATAATTAGTACATTGCATATTGTTGTCTTTGTAGTGGTTATTCATAGTACAAGAAACAGATAGGATATCCTGTCCAAACACTATTAGTACAAATCTTTCTTCTCATTGAATTAAGAGAAAGTAGCTGTATATCTATCCTAACTAATTTGTATATACATATACAAAGTGGTCCTTCATTTGTATCCCCTTTTTTGTTTAGTTTTGTCAAGGTTGGGTATTCCGTTGCCATTTAAATATTGTAGATGCGTGAATTCAGCAAAGTAATCCAATATAGTACAGTAGTCCATGGTAGTAGTGGGTTTTCTATAAGACTGGCAATATCGGAAGTTGTTGACTTGAGCCTTTTACAACTCAGCATATTAATATGTCTTTACTTTTTATAACTCATTTTTATACTTTTCTGCTGGATGGTTAAGACCAAGATAAAGCAAGACCTATATAAAAAGTAATGTAACTTTTGTATCTGCCAAGGTGAGTCAAACCATCCAGCAGAAAAGTATAAAACGAAGTATAAGAAATAAAGCCATGTTGTTATGTTGAGCTGTAGGGGACTCAGGTCCACAACTTCTGACATTGCCAGTCAAGTGGAAGACCCAGTACTATTATGGACTACTGGACTATTTTGGAATATTTTGCTGAGTTCACAACCTATAATATTTAAATGATAGAACTAAACAAAAAAAGGGAGGATATAGATGAATGTCTATTTTGTATCTGTGTATTCAAAATGGTTAGGATAAATATATAGTTACATTCTCTTAATTCAAGGAATAGAGGGATTTGTTCTAATAGTGTTTGTAAATAGGATATCATGTCTGCAACTTGTACAACAAACAACCACTAGGAAGGCAGTATGCAATGTGTTAATCATTGGAACTGTACTACCAGTTTGATTTGAGACTGTCTCATTGCTATTTACTACTCAATAAAATTATGGAAAATAAAATAAATCATGAAATTACTTTTAATACAGAACATTATAACTTATCTCTAACTTTAAACTCTTCTCTCCCATGTCTAAGAGGGACTGTTTGAAGGAAGAGGAAAGTACTCTAAGAGATACTTCCAGAACCAGTTCATTATTTGTTTATTTCATAATCAGCTTTAAGCATGAACTGCCATCCCATTCCATTAAGATTTGGACCCTTTTGAGCTCATAATATTATGGTACATGTTCTAGGTATACATTATAAATCCAGAGTATGATACACGTAGCAGTTTATAGAAATTTCATCAAGAGATCATTAAAATTTTCAGAGACTATTCTCCTTATCTAAAACATGCTATCCTTGAAACTCTCATTGCTATTTGTTTCTCAATAAAATTAATTTTTAAAAAACATGCTATCCTAAACTATATTTTTAAAAAGTCCTTCTGGGCCAGGCATGGTGGTACACGCCTATAATCCCAGCAAGCTGGAGGCTGAGGCAGGAGTATCCTTGTAAATGCAAGGCCATCCTGGGCTAGAAAATGACCTTAAGGCCAACCTGAACTGCATAGTGAGACACTATCTCAAAAAAGACAAAGAGAAAAGTCATTCTGAAAACTTTCTCTGTTAACTGTAACATTGAAGTCACATTAAGCTTATATAGGGGCACCTGTATTCTTCTGGCTTCTGGAAAGTACCTGACTTTATCAGTGACTTTACGCAAAAGAAAAATGAAACTTTGTTTGCTTACCATTTCCTAGTAGTCTCTTAATTTTTTTAGTGTATACAACTATAAATATTGAAGTTTTATCAAATTTAACCAGTTCTGTTATCTACTTGCATAGATTTATTATCAAAACTAAGATTATATTAATAGAATTGCACATTTACATATGTAACTTTTTTTTTTGAACCACTGGTTAGCGGCATCAGCTTTCCCAAGGTACAGTATTTCCTATAAATGAAAAGTGCTCCCAGGTTTATTCTTTGTTGTTCTAGTTTTTAATAGACTTTTTCAGTCTATAAAAGTGTTCCTTCATTTGCCTTAACATTTCTTGCCCCATTATCTTTGTATATACCATCTTCTTCCTGATTTCTCCACACCATTTCCTCTGTTCCACTCCCATCTGTGAAAATAAAGACCCCTTTAGAACTTGATCTGAGCATATAATGGCACAGGATATGTGGATGTGCTTTACACAGTGCTTGGAGCATTTTGGTGTAGAGAGGAAAAAAAAGTGTGAAAGGCTAATCATACTACTTTAATGATTCTAATTTTTATCAACTTATAAAAGAACTTTCTTTGCTTATTCACAAAATTAAGACAAGTAGTAAATCCTTGCCACATGTCTCATACTGGTTTAGTGAAGAGCAGTGAGTACATGAAGACCAGATGTTCACCTCCCTCTATAAAATGGTACTTGTTCTTCATGAATCGTGATCGAAGCCTAAATTGAGAACTCGCATAAATATAAACAAAGCATCTTTTCTATTTGGACTAAACTTCTTTGGATTTCACATTATCTAAATTAAAAATATGTTTTTATTTTTACAAGTAGCTTCTAAGTGCTTTTCCTGGCTCCCTTCATGTCCTTATTTTCTTGAAGAGTCGGTCTAGTACAGTTCAAGCAAGTTTTTTGGTCCTGTTTGTCTGCCAGGTGGTAATAAGATAGGAAACCCACAGAAAGGTTAAGTTTGCGTAGCCTCATGGAAAAGAACGCGTGTTTTCTGCTGCAGCAGCCTGTAGCCAGCAATGAGTCAGCTCTTGCATCCAGTCGTTCGTGCTTTTGAGGATGCTGCTTGTTTTCAGCTGAACACCAACCATGGTTTCCTGAGCAGAGGATCTGCAGATTCCTTTAGAGCAAACCTTTAAGCCATAATGTAGATGAGAGTTTTTATAAAAGTCAGACAACACAAAATGATGTCCTCTGCTGTAGCTTTTGGGATCCAAGACATGTGACCAGACAGGAAAAGGAAAAAGAAAAAAAATGAGGTTTAGTTTCTTTAATTTCTTTCCTATTTTTTTCTGTACATTTGGAAAAATTACAGATATTTTCCTTTTCTCCTCTTACCAACACCTTGCTTCATCCCCTACTTCATCTCCCCCCATGTTTCTCAGAAAAGATTTTTTAAAAAGTACAAGTTCATATTCCTCCAAAATAGGCTCTTATGTACTATGATGGCCGAAGGTAAAAAAGCCCTCTCTATCTAGATGAGAAGCATGTAACATCATAGTTCCCAAACTGCTTAGTTTTGAGACATTATGGCTAATTATTTTAAGGTTTTTTGTTTTACAGTTTTATCAAATTTAAACAGGCAGTTTACCCAGAATTGTAGAAAATAAAACTTCAGTGGAAATTTTAAGAAACCTTGGTTTAAAATCTGCACTATCATTGTAGTAATGGACTTGTTTCGCAGTACAAATTGGAATATACCCTGTGGTAAGATTCATTTGTTCTACAAGCAGGATAGACAGAAGATGCCATATCCTACATTGTAGGTCTTCTTGACCTCCTATGTTTACTCCAAAATATTTGAGATTTTATAGGGAGACCATGTTAAAAGTCAGTTTTAACAATTGGATTCTTAAATTAGTAAACAGTTATGCATTAGGTATCGTGAACACCATCATATCTTTATTGGATTAAATTTAATTTCTAAATTATTATTTGTGTTTTTGTTTTAGAAAAGGGTATAACAGGAAGGATGAATCATACTACTTATCAAATGTGTTTAGAGAAAATTATTTGAAATATCTCTCCTCAAAAAAAAAGAAACATTTTTTATTTATTTATTTATGTATGTATTTGGTACAGGGTCTCACTATGCAGCTCAGACTTACAGTGATCCTCCTATCTCAGCATCTCCAAGGCTAGGATTACAGGCATGCACCACCCTGGTTTGGCACGGGGCTGGCACAGCATGCGGTACTGGGACCAAGCCCGGGTCCTTGCGCTTGCCAGGCAGGTACTTATACCACCAAGCTATCTCCCCAGCCCAGAAGATTTTTTTTCTTACCAAGAAAAAGGCCTATCTTTACTTTCAGACTTACTAGTTTATAAAATCATTAAGTCATGTGATTCTACATTCTGTAGGGCTAACCATTATTTTTACTTTGATAAACTACCTTTCAAGTCTTGGTTTTTAAATATTAGCATGTACCTATATATTCAAACACATCATTTTAAGTAAGTGAAATAACGCTTCAGATTTATTATGTGATTTATATGATATACTCAATTATTTTAAATGGAAATTTCACATTGTAAACAATGTTACAATGAACATTATGCATTTTTTATGGTGTTCCAGGTGCTTGAGCACATTTAAATCCTTAGATGAATGCTTGGAATTGCTCAATAGAAGTGGACACACATTTAGCCGTGAAATATTTTGCTAGTAGTTAAGAAAACAGAATTATTTTTAATGTTCTTGGTGTTTTTTAACCTGCAAAATTATAGCACTAGGCATTCTAAAACACTGTTTAGCACTGCCAGCTATTAAGTTTGACATGTTCACTGAGTACTAAATACAGATGGGTTACATTTCATGGTAGTTGTTAGAATTGCAAAAGTGAAGAACAGTTTTATTAGACTACTAGACATTACAAAGAGGTGAACAGATCATTAAAGTACAACACAGTGTGACAGTAAAGATAAATATAAGGAGCTTGTGTACCAGTGTTAAGGACTGAGAAAAATCTTTGTGCAGAGAGTTGCCCAGAAGCTGAGATCTGAAGGATGATTGTGAGTTAGGAGGAAAGGGGAAGTGGGAGGGAGGAGTATTTTAGGCAATGAGGAATAGATGTCAATGATTATGATCAGTTCAGAGAACAAGTAAGATTTTAAAATATTTAGAATGCAAGTGAGGGGGCAAATTGAGGTGGAGAATACAGCAGAGCTAAGACAAGAACAACCTTGTAGTGTTCATGAATTTGGACTGAGAGAATTAAGTACTGCTATAGTAAGGAAATGATAAGATCATATTTGAGCTTTAAAACTTAACTTGTCTGTAGTTTCAAGAGGGACTTGAAGGTGATCAAATAATAGAACTACAAGGACAAAATCATGTGGTACCTGATTTAGGCATGTGTACCAAAGGGGTCCAGATTTGCTAATTAGACAAGGCAGTAAGAAAGGCCAATCTTCAAAGGCAGGTGAGAAAAAGAAGCATTACATTATGGTTTTTCTTTTCCTGAAAAAACAAACAAAGTACTTCATAAAGGTCTGGGGAACTCCTTTTTACCCAGGAAAGAGAGCCTAGAATTATAATTACAAAAATAAGGCCAAATAATAATGTCGTTAAGATCAGCATCATCATACAGTTACTAGCAGAAAGGCTACCTTTGGGTATACTTGATTATAGACCTAAAACAAGATAACTAATTTTAGTCCCAATTTTTGAATGGAAGAACCTCCTGATCTTCCTTTTCTCCTCATAACATATGATTCATTCAGGAGTAGGTAGAACAAGCTTTCAGGTAAGGCAGAGACTTCATTGTCTGTTCTTCACCGTCTGAGAAAGGCAAAGTGAAAGGGCCTAAATTAAAATGTGAAAAATCACAGTGACTTACGAGGACTACCTCTGATTACTGCTGTGTGAAACTGTACAAAACCTCTTGTGCTCTAGAAGCCAGTTCATATAATTCTGATCCATACTATCAAAAGTCTGACTGGTCAACCAGAAATGCCTCCCCCTCACTTTTTTCCTTATTTAATCTATACCATATGTACTATATTTAAATCATTTGTTCACATACTCATTACTTTACATAATGTGAAAAGTGTTTGTATGTCAGTAAAGCAATTGTAGCAAAGCAAGAACTCAGAAATGGAAAACCTTGATTTACATAGTGATTGCTATTACCAAGTGAAAATGACCTTCACCAAAATGACTTCATTCTTTTCAGGTACACATATTTTATTTAATTCTGTGTTCTCTGTGATTTTTATTGTTTGTGCCACATTTGAGATGTCTTTCTTCTCACAGAATTCCTTGTCTTCCCAAGTCCCTACATTTCCTTCTGATTGTTGCCAAGATTCTGATTTCATTTCCCCCTTAGTTTATGCCTATGTTTATTTAGCACTGACTCCAGATTGACTCACAGTGTCAGATACCGTGTTAAAATAAATTTTCTCCAAATGACTTTAGTTTTTTTGTAAAAATTACGTCTGTTTACTATGAAAATACTAAGCATTGTAGCAGAGAGAGAAAAAGCAAAATTCAAAACAATACACCTAAAAATACCTATCAGAAAGAGTAAGATAATATTATTGTAGATATTTCTTCATACATATACATGCAGAAAAAATCAGTGTTAAATAGATCATTTGATTAAAAGAGAATTATACTGTATTTTAAGAAAAATACTGTATTTTATTTCACTTGAATTTAGCAAAAAATACTAAATGAAAATAAGACTAAAAAAGTCTCTAAGGCTTGTTAAATATTTCCTAAGATTTCTTTTTTTTTTTTTTTTTTTTTTTTTTTGTGGAACCGGGGATTGAACTCAGGCCCTTGCGCTTGACAGGAAAGCACTTATTCCACTGAGCCATCCCCCCGGCCCTGGATTTCTTAAGTAACCCCTCCATTCTTACATAAATATTATAAAAGTAATAAAAATTGAATCATTTTTAAAAAGTATATGGTTCATTTTTTAAAAAAATAATTTTATTGAGAAACAAATAGCAATGAGACAGTTTCAAAACTGATTACTAGCACAGTTTCAATAATTAATAAATATATTACATATTGTTATCTTAGTGGTTATTCATTGTACAAGATGCAGACATGATATCCTATCCACAAACACTATTGGAACAAATCTCTCTATTCATTGAATTAAGAGAATGCAGCTGTATAACTATTTTGAATATACAGATATGAAATGGTCATTCATTTGTATCCCCCTTTTTTGTTTAGTTTTGTCAGAAAAGGGTATTCCATTGTCATTTAAATATTGTAGGTGTGTGAATTCAGCAAAATATTCCAATATAGTCCAGTAGTTCATAATAGTAGTGGGTTATCCATAGGATTGGCAATGTCAGAAGTTGTTGACTTGAGCCTTTTACAGGTCAGCATATTAATATGGCTTTACTTTTTATACTTCACTTTTATACTTTTCTGCTGGATGGTTAAGGCCAAGATAAAGCAAAACCTATATAACAAGAAATGTAACTTTTGTGTCTGATAAGATCAATCAAATCTCCTCAGGATCTATCCTGAAACCCTGTACAGCAGTTTGTAGATCCTTTGTCAGTGTCAGCCATGTGGATGAGTCATGGCCATTGCTTGACCAGTTTGCTCTCTGTGAAAGCCTGAGAGAATGTTTTCTCTGTGTGACTCTCCTTAGACACACTCTACATCTACATTTCCTTTGTGACCTCATAATCTCCTTGATCAGAAAATTTGGGACACAACTGAGTTACATGATGTGACAGTTCAGGTTCTCCTATGTCCTGAGTCCTCACTGACCTTGAAAGGTTAGGGCCAAAATGTTGGCTGTCCTTGAAGCCCTTCTTTTTCCCTAATTTTTGGTCTGCAAACTTAGGTTGTTAACCCTTTAGAAGAGAAGCTTATTATTATTACCCTACAACATAGACAGTTGAGCTTAATTTAACATTACTATCTGTCTGAATATCTGTATGATTCAGTTTTAATTGTACTGACTAAATTCTGGCCCCAAAGTTTATGGAAATTTGTATATTCAAATTCTCTTTCCTTTTCCTGCCTTCATTTTGTGATTTGGATCTCTTGTCTTACTTTTACATTGTTGACATTCACAACATATGGCAAATGTTGGCAGTTGTGTAGTATTTTTAGTTCTATAGTTAATAAATTGATTGTCCACCACCATCTCCATTTTAGTCTAACCCATTCATAATGTAGTTATAAGATTTCATTGTCTATTGTTTTTAAGAACGCCTCCCAGTTTTGTAGCCCATTTTTCTGTGTTTGAGATTATATGGTGAGTTCATAACTGGATGACAACTAGGTTAATATTCTTGAGTCTCTTTTCCTTTTTTCTCTTTTCTTGCATTGTTGAACTAAAAGCTTGAAGCCAGTTTCCTCTACCTTTCTCTCTACTGTAACTTGTTTTTTCTGCCTGATTACTGAAAGATTACACTATTTCTCCTTGCATTTTTTTAAGAAACCTTCATTGCTCATTTGTACCAACTCTTTCATGAATAAGGAACACCTTGTAAATAATACAGACTTGATTTTCTTTCCTTACATTATATATCTTTGGTTTATTTTTTCTCTACCACTTACTTGTTTCTACTTGAGAGATAGCAGTATTGCTTACTAGGAATTTGAAGAAGAATAAGTGATTATGCCACACCTGACTACTCTACCTTTTGGCCCATTATTTCATTAAAGCTTAACATTATTTTCTTTTTGGAACTGAGGACTCTTAGTATCATCAGGCAGAATAAATAATGTGCCCAGTAGCATAAGACTCAGAAAGCCAGAATTTGAATCTGTGTCTATCAGACTGCAGGCCTATGCTATAAGCCCTGTGCTGTAAAGTCTGGCTGCTTATTGCATGTCTCTTACTTCTGCACCATGGCAGTTTAGTACAAGTCCTCCCAGGGCATGCCAGCCTCTGACCCTCCCCTCTGTACTTGTGCTTTTGTGAATACTGCTGAAAAAAACAATCTGTAGGACATTTGATTTTGTTTACTGTGAAGCATTGTTTTTAAATAGCCAGAAGCCAAAAAATATGTATTTTGAATGATACTAGAAATTGAACCCAGGCCTTTGTACTAAGCTACATACTTGGACCCTTTCAAAAGTTTGAGACAGAGTCTCATTCAGTTGCTAGGCTAGGCTATAATTTGCCACCTTCCTACTTCATCATCTCAGAGTGCTGGGTTAATATGCATGGGCCACTACTGCAGTGTCCTCCTTGCTGTGGCCTACTTGCCCTGGGGAACAAACACTTGTTTTTTTCACAAAACCCTTCTGGAGTACTTAAAAAATATCCCTGTGCACAAATAGACCAAGTACTTCAGTAGATAATGTCTGTGGAGTAAAATATCCAACAGGCAATAGCTTCAGTTTTTTGCCTTGCTTTTATTATATGTCAATTTTGAATTCTGTGACTTGGGTTTTATTTTGATTTTTTGGATTTTGGGGTCTGATGTTGAGTGGTTTTTTTGTTTTTTTGTTTTTTTTCTTTTCAAAGAATCAACAACTGGGATCTCATTTTATTAAAAGGTTTTGCATATCACAAGAAATCACCAACGAATCAGGACATCCCCCCAAATTCAAAGACCCAATCCAAAAATGAGTGTCTGAGATAAATACATACTTCTCAGATGAAGAAATACAAATAGCAAATAAGTATATGAAAATATGTTCAACATCATACCACAGCAATAAATATGCACTCATGTTTATAGCAGCACAATTTGTAATAGCTATATCTTGGAAATTAACCCGAATGTCCATTAATCAAGAAATGGATAAAAAAAAAAAAAAAAAAAGACATGCTACTTTTATGTAGTGGGGTCCTACTCAGTTATGAAGAAGGATAAGCATGAGTCTTTTATAGGTAAATAGATGCAACTTCAGACCATACTTGAAAGTGAAATAAATCAGACTCATGTGTAAACACTGTATTGGCTCCCTAGTATAAGAAACAGTAAATAAGATCCACAATGTACAGTAGATGTTGTAAAATGGGAAGAAACAGTTCAAAAAGGAGAAACTGGGGTAGGAAGAAGAAAAAGGGATATGGGTGTGTGTGTGTGTGTGTGTGTGTGTGTGTGTGTGTGTGTGATGGTATTAATTTCTATTAGTTCATTGAAAAGAAAGGTTTGTGCTTATATTGTTTGATTTGTTTGATCAAATTTTCATGCCTATATCTTGTAATCTGAGCACCTAGTTTACTCTCCTGTCTTTTTTAATAAATACCATTATTGTTTTTTATTTTAAAGAATGTATTAATATATAGAATTATCAAGAAATGATTCAGAATGGTGTTCAATAAACTGTGTTAATATATCACTAAGGGTGATGTGATTAGCACATTTTCCTTTTTTTAGCATAACATAATTTTGGTTTTATTTTTAGATTGCACATTGTAAAATAATTATTTATGAACTTAAATGAATATAACAATAAAAAATGTCTAAAATAAACATGAAGAAGAGTTTGCAGATCTGGGGCCGGGAGATGGCTCAGTAGGATAAGCGCTTGACTGGCAAACTCAAGGATCTGAGTTCAATCCCCGGTTCTGCCTAAAGAAAAAAAAAAAAGAAAGAAAGAAGAGTTTACAGATCAGTCATATAATAGTTCTCTCTGTGCCAAAATCAAGAAACTTATATTCACATAAGTAGAGTTCTCAAAGTAGAAGGGGGTAGGCAATAAATATTTAAAAATTTAAAATTTCTGAATTTAGTTAAATTATAGCAACACATTTCCAAGAAAAATGAACCCTTTGCACAAGAAATATGAATGAAATCATACCGAGATACATAAAACTGAAATTATCCAAAACTAATTATAAAGAAAAAATCATTAAAGCATATACATAGAAAAAATATTAGCTATGGAAGAACAAAATTAAATAGCATCTTATTCCACATTAGAAAAAAATAAAAGAGCAAGTGGGTAAGAAACTTGACTTATTTATTCAAAGGACTGAAAAAAAAAAAACTGTCTCATTGAATTTTATACTTAGCAAACATACCTTTGAGAACTAAAAGTAAAATATTTTCCAGTTATACAAACTCGAAATATCCCAATACCTCCAGATGTAGCATATAGAAAATAACAAAGACCAGAAGCGGTGCGCCGCCACGGAGCTGAGGGTCAGGAACAGATACCGGCTGGGCCGCAAGATCGGTAGCGGCTCCTTCGGAGACATCTATCTTGGCACGGATATTGCTGCAGGAGAAGAAGTTGCCATCAAGCTTGAATGTGTCAAGACCAAACACCCTCAGCTCCACACTGAGAGCAAAATCTACAAAATGATGCAGGGAGGAGTGGGCATCCCCACCATCAGATGGTGTGGAGCCGAAGGGGCCTACAACGTCATGGTAATGGAGCTCCTGGGCCCAAGCCTGGAAGATCTCTTCAACTTCTGCTTGAGCAAGTTCAGTCTCAAAACTGTTCTGCTGTTTGCTGACCAGATGATTAGTCGTATTGAATACATTCATTCAAAGAACTTCATCCACCGAGATGTGAAGCCAGATAACTTCCTCATGGGGCTGGGGAAGAAGGGCATCCTGGTTTATATCATCGACTTTGGGCTGGCCAAGAAGTACCGGGATGCAAGAACCCACCAGCACATCCCCTATCGAGAGAATAAGAACCTTACAGGCACAGCACGGTATGCCTCCATCAACACGCACCTTGGAATCGAACAATCTCGAAGGGATGACTTGGAGTCACTAGGATACATGCTGATGTACTTCAACCTGGGCTCTCTCCCCTGGCAGGGGCTGAAGGCTGCCACCAAGAGGCAAAAGTATGAGAGGATCAGTGAGAAAAAAAATGTCCACTCCCATTGAAGTTGTGTGCAAAGGCTATCCCTCTGAATTTGCCACGTACCTGAATTTCTGCCGTTCCTTGCGCTTTGATGACAAGCCTGACTACTCCTATCTGCGTCAGCTCTTTAGGAATCTGTTCCATTGCCGGGGCTTCTCCTGCAACTATGTGTTCGACTGGAACATGCTTAAGTTTGGTGCCAGCCGGGCAGCCGATGATGCCAAACGGGAATGCCGGGACTGAGAGGAACGATTAAGACACTCTCGGAATCCAGCTACCCGCAGCCTTCCTTCCACAGCTTCTGGCCGCCTGCGGGGGACCCAAGAATTACCCCCCCCACGCCCCTGACCCCTACCTCACATACGGCTAACACCTCCCCTCGGCCTGTCTTTGGCATGGAACGAGAGCGGAAAGTGAGCATGCGGCTGCACCACGGGGCACCAGTCACTGTCTCCTCATCTGATCTCACGGGCCGACAAGATACCTCTTGCATGTCCACCTCACAGATTCCCGGTCGGGTGGCTTCCAGTGGTCTTCAGTCTGTCATGCACCGATGAGAACTCTCCTTTTTGCTGTGAAGGGCAGACAATGCATGGCTGATCTACTCTGTTACCAATGGCTTTACTAGTGACACGCCCCCTGGTCTAGACTCAAAATGTTCACACCGGGAGCTCTCCAGGCCACTCACCCAGCCATGCTCGTGGGGATTCCAAATACAGACTAAACGGACAGGCTCTGAGAACTGCCACCCACCGCTAGGGGCTGGCACTGCGGCCCCCACAGAAGCTCAGTTACCACAGGGCTGGGAAGATGAGCAGAGTGCGGGAAACATTGCAGAGACCCCAACTCCCTGCCACGAGCCTCTCCACCCCTCCAGTGGTGGCCGACCAGCGCTCCCTGCAATCCCATTGCGACTACCAGTCTTCTACTTGGTTAAGACAGTTTTGTATCATTTTGCTAAAAATTACTGCCTTAAATCTGTGTAGATCTGTCTTTTTATTATTTTTCTCTTGTCTGTTTTTGCGGTCTTAAAAAGGATGTTGACTTTAAAGACTCCTGAGACAGACACTGGCTTGCCGTGTCTGTGGAGTCAGAGGGGCACACGACATCAAGGTTGTGTATGCATTCTGTTTCTGTTTTCTGTGTTGTGTTGTCCACTCTGGAGAGGGAACGTCTCATCAGACGCTGTGTGTGCATGTGTGTCTGCGTGTCACAGGCCTCTCAGCCCAGTTCTGGCCTTGCTCACCCTTCCCTTCTATAAGCTGAAATACCTGCTGTTGTCAGCGCACTAGAAAGTGTGGCTACTGCAGAGCAAGTGTGGCCAGTGTGTTGC
>NW_004524577.1:28233441-28234401 GCF_000260255.1 Octodon degus | reverse complement strand
GTCTTGGTGACCAGTCTCTGAGCTGTGCGTTTGTACTACCACTGTATTTGTGTACTTTAACAATTGTGTAAATAATAAATTCATAATGACTTCTAAAAAAAAAGAAAATAACAAAGACCATAATCCAAAAGGGAAGAGAAATTGCTATATGGTCCTAGATAGAGAATAACAAGGTCTCAAAATGGTAGTTATGCAGGACTATGTAAAATATAATTATATTAGGAGGGGTATTTAGTTTTGTTGTTGTTTTGTTTGGTTTTTTTTTTGGTTCCACAAGTTCTTGGTAAGCAGGTTAGATTGGACTTGAATCACCATATAGCTCAGGTTGGCCTCCAACCTGTGGCAGTCCTCCTCCCTCAGCCTCCCAAGCGCTGGGATTACAGGCATGTGCTACCTCACCTGGCCTTACAGATTTTGTATTTTCAGGGTTTATCATTAAAGAACACTCCAGTTTTACTTTTGACAAATTTAAAATTTTCTCTCATTTGCCTCATAAAACTCTACTATTTTAAGTTTCTCCCAGAGGAAGTGCTCTCATCTGCACCCAGTTGTCCAACATGATTTTCCATTATACATCCTACAATCTGCATATCATCTTGCTTCCCTAGAAGTGTCTGAATGCTTAACACAAATAAATTTTGTAACACACACACAAACAGCTTCAGAGAGAAATTAATCCTATAATATAAGGGTCTAACTATTAAAAGAAGTCTTATCAATGTAACAGATTGTATAAAAATTGAACAAAAAATATCTGAGTCATTTAAATATACAAGTAACAGAGGCAACATTCCTTCTATTAAAGATATTAAATGTAAATAGGACTTCTCTTTTATAAATCATTTCTTTCTTAAGTGAAAAGTCGAAGTATAATAATCTAGATATACCGCTCTTAAATTAAGAAACAAAGTTGTTCACTAGCACAGTTAGTGGGTTTTTAAAGTTCCTATTGATGAAATA
>NW_004524577.1:28231624-28233261 GCF_000260255.1 Octodon degus | reverse complement strand
CTTAGAAAAGAATATTTTATATTTAGCTTTAAAATGATAGAAACTGGGGCCAGGGAGATGGCTCAGTGGAATAATCGCTTCCCTGGCAAGCACAAGGGTCTGAGTTCAATCCCTGGTTCCACCAAAAAAAAAAAAAGGGAAAAAAATAAAATGATAGAAATTGGCTGTAAAATTAAACTTGAGGAGATAAGAGATTAAAATACAAAATCTACATTTCTCTACACTAGGAAGAACTAGCAGGAGAATATGCCCAAACAAATTTCCAGCATAATAGCAACAATCATAAAACTTATTTTAAAACCACTGTTTCCAGGGAGATGGCTCAGTAGAATAAGCGCTTTCCTGGCAAGCTCAAGGGTCTGAGTTCAATCCCTGGTTCCACGAAAAAAAAAAAAAAAAAAAACACTGTTTCTTACGACTTTATAGGAAGGAAAAATATTATAAACTTCTTTAGATGATTTTTAAATGGGAAAAGAATATCATATGACTAGCATGCTAGATTTTTTGTAATTCCAATAAAAATCACAATAGGATATTTTAAAATTTCTACAATTACTCTCAGACATTATAAAAACTGAGCAAGCACATAGAAATTATTAGTGTAAGTAGTAGCAATCTAGGCTTCCCAGGCTGTGTATAATAAAGACCACTTAAAGCATTAATGTATTGGCAAAGCATGTCTACCTTGGTAATGCATTGTCTACTGTTACAATTCAGTGGCAGAAACTTTAATTAATGAAATTTAAAATTATATATCAGATGTCCACATATAGGCTACCATATACAAATATTTATTTTTAAAAAAAAAAAACTATAACTTCAAAAAGTAAGAAGTCCATATCTGCTGAACTTGCAGTAAACTTGATAAACTAAAGTTACTGTGGGAAGGACTATAAACAATATTAACCATTAGAAAGCAGCATGCATGACATATGGAATAACCTACAAAGGTGTTTAAGCCCAAGGTCTGTTATTTAGAAGTTATCATCTGAACAAAAAATCTTTTGTGATATTGGCTGAGAATCTTGGCAACTGCAAGATTCAGTATTCTCAACACCTGCTGCTGCTAATTACTCAGTCTCTTCCCTCCTGGGCTCACCCTGCTACCCTGTGCCCTCTGTTTGTCTTCTGATTTTATTCAATATAGCATCCTTTATTTACAGTTGAACTTCATTAGCCATTCAAGTACTCTTGCGATCCTTTCAACCTATTTGTTGTATCTCTCTTTTAAATGCATGAATCTGTTAATGATATTTTTTTTTACTGATTTTTTTCTCCTTTGAATTTCTTTTTTTTCCTCCATAATTTTATTGAGAAACAAATAGCAATGAGACAGTTTCAAATCTGATTTTGTAGGATAGTTTCAATAATTAATACATTGCATATTGTTTAGAACAATATTTTTTGTCCCTTCATCCAATTTAACATCCCTTTGTGAAGTGATAAGTCAACCAGAACATGGTTCAGGACTTTAATCCAGAGTATTTCACTGGAAATGTATCTTAACTTTAATTTTGCCTTATTATAAAGTAGTAGTTTTGGGGCCAGGGAGATGGTTCAGTGGAATAAGTGCTTCCCTGGCAAGCACAAGGGTCTGAGTTCAATCCCCGGTTCTGCCAAAAAATAAATAAATAAAT
>NW_004524577.1:28227619-28229689 GCF_000260255.1 Octodon degus | reverse complement strand
ATTTATTTATTTGTCATTTGTATTTATTTATCTGAGAAATGTGTATTCATCTCAGATGCCCATTTTTGGATTGCATCTTTGAATTTTGGGTACCTGATTTTTTTTAATTCTTCATACGTTCTAGATAAGGCCTTTGTCAGAGGTACAGTTGGCTATAATTTTTCCCCATTCATGGGTTTTCTTTTTACTCTGCTGGTGATTTCTTTTGATGCACAAACACTTCAAAAAAATGAGATCCCAGTTGTTGATTGTTTGAAGTATTTTCCGTGCAGTTTAGTTTTTGTTCAATATTCTAGTTAATTTGTAATGGTTGTTTTTAGATCACTTTGTCTTTAATGTCTTCATTTAGACTGTGATATAGCTACATGTGGGTTTATTTATCCTGCTTACAATTGATTTGACTTCGTTATTCTAAAGACTTTTTGTTGTTCATCAATTTTAGAAAAATTCTTCTATTACTGTTTCCCATGGTGGGCTAGCCAAATAGCTCAGCAGATTAAAGCACCTGCAAGCAGGCTCAGGGGCCAGGGGTTTGATCCCCAGACCTGCTGTGCCAGCCTCACCCCCAGGGCGTGCTGAGAAGGCAATTGAGACTGGGCATGGTGTCACATACGTGTAATCCCAGCATTTGGGAGGCTGTAAAGAGGAAGATCACCATGAGTCCAATCTAGTAGTGAGAACTTGAACACCCTGACCCTTCCCTAAAAAATACAAAAAGTAGTAAATTGAAAAAAAAAAAAACTTTCCCATGTTGCCTTGAGCTCAGTGTTTGCCTTTATCTGTGGTTCCACTTATGCATGTAATAGATTATCTCAGCTGGTCTTTAATGTCTTCTATCCTTATACTTGTTTGTTTTGCATCCTGTGTTTTCAAAATATCTCCTTCATTTATTTTTTTCTTCAGCCATGTTTGGGTTTCAATAAACATTTCACTGAGTTTAACTTTAACTCTTTTATTAATCCATCCTTTCTATGATTTGTTTTGGTTCTTTGTCCAATTAATGTTGTAAGTCTATTCAATTTTAAATTTTCTCTTTCATTTTTTCCATATAATAAACGTTTAATTTTTCTAGTACCTAAAGTTTGATTATCAGATTATTTGTTGTTCTTCTGATTCTCACTCACTTGTTTTCTTGCATATTGTACAATCTTTTTATTGGGAACTTTTTAAGAACTCAGCTCTTCACATGTTTGTGAAATATGGATCAAGAAGGCATTCCTTTCCATTCCTTTGCCTTTGGTTCTAACAAGTACATTAGAGTATTACAAATCAGTGTTGATTTTAATTTAAAATGTTCCTTAGATACCCTTAGAATATTAATTAGGCTGACAGCCTGTTTATTTATTTTTTTTTATTATACAATCTTTTATTTTTTTAAAGATTTTCTTTTTATAGAATATGCTTTCTCATTAACAATTCCCACAATGGGAAAGTAATTTATTACTTACAGCTTTACATTTGTGGGCTGATCATTCTTGAACAAACAAAACACATTTGAGAATGAATTTTGTTTGGAATCAGAAGTGTTCTGATTCATCTACAAGATCTCTTCCCTTAGTGGGTCTCTAAATTTAGAAGCTCTCCAAGGTTTTCTTTGTAGGATTCAGAAATCTGTAATAAATTTCAAAGTCTCTCTAGGACACAAAGTAATTATCATTATCTGGTACCGACTGAATAGTCAGGGACATTTCCAAAGATTAAATACTATCTGATTTTCTGCAAGTGTTTACTCATGAATTAAGTCTTTCCCTTTGTCTATTATTCCCAGACAAAACGTGAAAGTATGGTCATGTATTATTCCCAGGCAAAATATAAAAGTATGGCCATGAATTGATAACAATAAAGCTGAATTCTCTTTAAAAGATAAATTAAAAGATAAAAGCTCATATGTAATGCTTAATTATATTCTGAGTCTTGTGAGCTGGAAGACAATCCCATTAACTCACCAAAATACAGCCTATTTCATGGATACAATTCCTCTCGAACTTTTTCCTCAACCTTAAATTCTACAAATGACCATCTCATAAGGTCCGATGAACTTATTCTTTTTTTTTTTTTTTTTTTTTTTTT
>NW_004524577.1:28202741-28227519 GCF_000260255.1 Octodon degus | reverse complement strand
CTTAAGGTATTAAGTCCAGAAGATCAGAGCTTCCACATCATGACAACAGCTTTGCAAATGCCCACGTCATGATAGTTGAAGTAACAAAGCCCAGCAAAGGTGAAAGCCTAGAGTGCCTAAAGGCCTGCCTTGGTAGCTTTCTGGGACACAGCTCCATGAACATAAGTCTGTCACAACTTGTCTGAGGCCCCAGTGACTGTGGAGAGTGAGGGCCGCAGCCAGGGAGTAGTCCATTGCAGAGCAAGGATTCAAATATGCAGCGAGAAGCAGGCCCAGGAGTGAAACACTGACCACTCTTTCACTAGTCCAGTGAACAAATGCAGCCTTGGAACCAGACTGGCAGCTTGGTGACAGGTGAATGTGCTGGGCTCCACACCATCCTGGGGAAACTCAGTCTTAGAGAAATGCTGAAAGAGGAGCATGTTTTACCACTAGAGTCAGAAGAAACAGAGCTTGGGATCCCTGGGCACCACAGAGGACACTCACTCTCAAGATAGTCTCCATCTTGTTTTTGAATCCTCAAGGTCACCCCAGCCTGTTTACGTATCTGGACACAAGACATAAAATTTTTTTGTGGTCTTCCTATGTTTATTAGCAAATGTGCTAGTCTCACCCTTTTCATGAGTGAAAATTCCTGGCTTTATATGTGAGAATCCTAGTTCATTCCCTATGATTATTAAAACCCACATTCCTATATTGCTGAGACCAACAATTCTGAGTGCTCCAATAATAATTCTAATGCTTCTTGTTCTGTCTTTAAGTCTTCTCCTCATTTTTCAAACCCTGAGATAATAACCTTGATTTTTAGTGAACTAAGTTATGTACTTAAGGGTATTTTTTTAATGTACTCTATCCAGCCTTTCTAGTTATTTGATCACAAGAAACTTTTCAGGTTATCTAGTATTGCTGCCTTACTGGAAATGGAAATCTCATTTGTTTTTCATATTGAATTAGTATCATTTGTAAAGTTGGATTGTGAAATAGACATATGACTAGAGACAGAATTTCTGCCACAGCAAATTTATTTCACTTTTGTGAAATATTGGCAAAGCTAAGTTCTTGTTGTAAAATAACATCTTTGATTCTGAAAATTTTACTTAATGTTTAGACAGACTAGCAATATTACCTACTGTTACCATGGAAATTTCATTTTTGTATATAATATTCACTCTTGTTTAGTCTATTTTTAAAAATTCAAAAGTTTGAAAGAGATCTTACAGAGATTGGTGGCATTCTACCTCCAACATCTAATCTTTCATTCTAAAATATATGTGATCATTCACATAAAGGAGGTAGATTGAAGTGTAAAGGCTCTATGCAGGCGCAGTTACATTCTTCCATATTCTCCTTCTAAAATGCATGATCTTTAAGGATAGGAAGTAGTCTTTCTAGATATTGACATAACAGATTCTGAAGGATTCTGACAGCATTTGTTAGTCAGCTTTCCTGTTTCTGGGACACAATACCCAAGATCAATATCTTAAAGGTGAAATGTTGGTTCTTGTTTTCAGGGAACACAGTCCATGGTCAGCTGGCTTTAAAGCAGGAACATCATGAAGGAAGGACCTGACAGAGCAAAGCTGTTTAGATCATTGTAACAAAGAAGCAGAACAGAGAGGAAGAAGTCAGGGACCATATACAGTAGCAAGGTCCTATCTCCAAGACCCACACAGACACACCAAGAAGTGGGCGTGACTAATCTCATAAGGAACTTCCAAACCAATAAAGTTGAAAATTAAGCTTAGCTATCTTAAATATTATCTCTAAGATTACATTTTATCAGCTGATAGATGCCTTTCAGGATCATTTAGACTAAACTGCCTGTTAGCCTATTTCATCTTTGTTAACTTATGTCTTCCTCAACTTTTTAACTAGATTATATAAAAAGAAAATAAGCAACTTAGTATCAGTTATTTGTTGACCAGGATTAGGATCTAGGAATTTTGTAGGTTTTTAAAAAATATTTTAAGCTATCATATTTCCTCTATTCATAGCAGATGGTATTTAATTTAAACTATATATCCAACACAAAATATTTTCAGTAAACTTTTGAAATTTATAAATCCCTTAAAAAAAAAAGAGAAAGAGGGCAGCCAGATAGCTCAGTGGACTAAAGCGCCTGCTTAGGCAGACACAGGGAAAGGATTTGGTCTCCGACTTGTTGTGCTGGCCCTACCCCCAGGTGCACTGAGGGTGAGCAAGGCTGGGCATGGTGGCATGGGCCTATAATTCCAGCACTTTGGAGGCTGAAAACAGGAAGATCACTTTGAGTCCAATCTGTGTAATGAGATGCTGTAGACCCTGTACTGAATACATTTTTTTTAAAAAAGAGAAAGATTTGCCATGTTAATCTCTTGAGTTGAACAGATCTCATTTTGTCACCAGTTTATTCTGTAGGTTTGGTAAATAGTAAGAACATTTGGTGGTAGAGGTGTGAATAAAAATAATGATAGTAATTATGATAATAGAATCAAATTTCTGTTGGTACATATTCTGGCCTAAACATTGTATTAGGGTGCTAATTTTCATGGAATCTTCTGTCTTACAATAACCTGCAGTCATTTTCATTTTAAAGTGAGGAAACTGGGGATTAGTTTGCTTTACTTGGTTTTCTAAATCCAAGCTGCTAGTTATAAATAAAAAAGAGCCTGAACACATGATAGGATTTTCCTGATTTACTTTCATTAGACATTTATTGAATAGATTCTGTTTTCAAAATTCATGTCTAACTATAGTAAATCATGATGATTTCTGAGACATGGAATATCCTTATCTCCATTCCAGCTAAAGATAACATAAACCTAAAAATTGTGCCATATATCTTTAGTTTTAATACTCTGATGGGTTTTTATTATAATTATTTAATGAGTTCATCAATGGCCAAGCTGTTGTTTCATTACAAACAGATTGGAGAGCCTGGTGATTAAAGCAGCAGAATAGAAACCATGAAGGGTATACTCTTCGGTTTTTAATCATTTCCATGTGTCACAAATTCTTATCAGATGTTGGGAAACAGCAGGCTTAGACTAACTGCAAGTGTGATATCCATGGTCCAAGAAACAGTTGTCTATAATGGGCATGCGCTTAGCCCTCAGTTTATTTAACAAGTAAGCAAATTCATTTACTATTTTACATAAGACGCACATTTAATTTTGTTTTTGTACATTGACATTCTTTTCAAAGACATGTCAAACAGTCATGTCCTGTTAGTCTTACCAGTTTTTTAAAGTAAGTGTAAGGGATGGTCAGTCCTGAGTTCACTGCCCTCATATTAAGATAATATTTCTCATGCCATAAGAAAAAAAGAACAGGTATCACTCAAAATTTTTCTAAGGCATACTCACAGAACCTAAAAATTTGAAAAGCATCTGGGAAAAATAAAACAAGACTCCCAAAAACAATTTTAATAAAGTGATAAAACCTAATAAAATATAAATATATTCTTTTCTAAAGCTGTATATTTCTGGTGTCTTCTCTTGTATAGAAAATATTCAGTGTAAGTGAGGTATGCAGGCAAAGAAGTATTTTCCATTCAACGAGTAGTTAATAAGTAGGAATCTACATAAAGAATTAGGATATCTATGTCACATTTATAATTGTATATTGACTTAGACAGTTTCAGAATTCTCTACTATCTCTGCACTACAATATCTTTGTGTCTAGATAAATATATGGTATTGGTAGTCACTGCTTCCTTAGATGTGAAAACTGAGAAGTAATTTTAATTCCTAATGGGCTTTAATACACCAAATCCAAAGGAAATGAAGTAAAATAATCTGCATGGTACAGTAACTTTTTACATTTATATAATAATTTTGATAACATTTCAGTATATCCTATTCAGACTGTTCTTATATAGTGGTAAACTAAGGCAAAGAAGGGAGATTAATTGCTTTTTTTCTTTTTCTTTTCTTTTTTCTTTTTTTTTTTTTTTTTTTTTTTTTTAGAAAGGGTCTCACTTGCAGTTCAGGCTGACCTTGAGCTCACTTTGTAGTGCAGGCTGGTCTCGAACTTGCGATGATTCTCCTGCCTCAGCCTCCAGAGTATTGAGATTACAGGTGTGTGCCACCACTCCTGGTGATTAATTGCTTTCTTATGAGCCTATAATGATGTTGCATGTAGGTCTCTGAAAAAAAACAAGATTGCCCCTGCTCCCCACCAACTCATCAAGTTTTGAACTTTTGAAATGCTAAGAATAAGTGCTTGTCTTGTTTTTCATTTTTTTATTTCTTTATTGTTAGTATGAATTACACAGTTGTGAATCAGTTTTAGTATATTTTGATTATAGAAATAATACTGCCTTCTGAGCAGTTGGTAGTGTTCTTAATGTGCTCAGATTAATCATTAATCTTTGTGTTAGATAGGTTACATATATGCCACAGTTTTAGATTTAAAAAAAAACAAAACTGAAAGTCAGGGAGGCTCACAGCCTTCCCTTATGGCCATGACCAAGGGCCACTTTCTCCATGAGGCATTTTTAAAAGTTGCAGATTTTATTAAACAGAAGTAGGGAAAAACACTATTTTAAGGCAGGGAAATGGCATGGATGAAGGGGTATGTGTACTGAAGCTCAAAGTTTGCCAAGGTAATTATGACTAGAATGTTTTGACTGAAATTTAGAGTAACCATACAGGATAAGTGGGAAATAAAATTGAAAAAAAGTATTTTGAAGCTAACTCATGAGAGGAACCTAAATTCTTGAGACAAAAATTAGTGCACAGTTTAGTAGGATTTAGGTATGTGTGACAATCAGGGAGGTAAGTTGTGGGACTCGGCCTATGTGTTACAAAGTGAGTGGAAGAAAGATCAGACCACAGCACATAACACAAATAGGTACTCCTTACAATAGTGAAGTCATGATGGCCCTTAGAGCCTGCTGTCACTGACAAAGAAGAAAGAGACTGAGATGCAAAGGGAAGGATGCAATAAGTGAATTGAATTAGAAGGGGGCCTGAAAGTAGCATTCTAGTGAATTTATCAGAAATAGGAAAGACAAAATATAGTGAAGTTTTTAAGGCATCAGTATGATGGATCAGATTTTTTAAATGCTAAATATACATTTGTAAATTGTCTAATGAAAGTGTCTGGCAGTAAGAATGTGAACTGAATCTTTACTCTAGAAAGAGAATCAAGCTAAGGATCTTGATGCTGTAGGCTAGCAGCATTGAAATAGAGAGGCTTGAAATCCTCAGCATGCATAAAATTTCTAAAGAAGGGAGAGGAAAAGAGAATTAACAGTGGATACAGACAGCAGATACTGCCATGGAAGAGTAAAGCTAATATAAGCAGAAAGAATTTCAGGGATGGGAGAATATCTAGGATGATACTATGTCTGGGACAGGAGAAGGGCAGAGGAAAAAATGTAGACAGCAGGGTCTGATTCTTCTAAAGGGACTAGAAGGCCATAAATCACTTTGGAGAAAATGATTTAAGTGGTACAAGGATTACTTGTGAAATATTAAAAATGGGTAGCTCCTCATAGCTCTGTTGTTTGCTACTAATCACACATCCCTCCCCCTTCAAATATTTTATGCTTTGGCCAAATACCTTTTAGCATGCACCCTGGGTTTTCCATCTCCCAGTCTAGTTTTAGGCATATTGCTTGGATGCCCCTCCATTCTTGTCTCCACATTGCTAATTCTCACCCATTTTGCAAGGCCCTGTTCAAATACCTCCTCTTTGAAGCCCTCTTATTTAGCAGCAGTAATCTTTCCTTCACCGATTTTCAATGTGCTTCAATTATTTCTTTGTCACAGCAGTTAGCAGTTTTTCTCATGTATTATTTTTCTTATTTATATATGTTTTACATTTTTCCTTAGAATTTAAGCTTCTTGAAGAGTTTGTCCAGGTGTCAGCATAGCATCATGGAAAAAGGATAGACTTAGCATTCAAAGAGTTCCATTTTTATTTTCTAGCTCTGTCACTTACTGACTGCCTGACTTAAGACAGAATCCATTAACTTCAGCCTTCTTACCTACAAAATTCTTAACTCAGAACTAACTGAGAAGATTAAGTAGAAGAGAAAGTTTAAGAATCAAGATTAGGTTCCTGTCTCTTTTTACTCATCTTGATTTCTGTGCCTATACCCCACAATTGTACATATACAAATACTACACATTTTCTAGTAAATTAGCAATTTGCCATTGCTAAATACGTAAAGGCTACTATAATTTATAGTCTGCTAGTATTTTTTAGAAGAGGACGTCTTTTTTTCTCCATTAAAGCAGAATTATCTAATAGTTAATAGTGATATACAAAAACCCTATTAACATTCAAATTGAAAACAATTTTAGTAAAAAATTTTACCTTTTAGTAAAAAATAATTATCTTTGAATTAACAATAATTTATTAAAGCCCTTATCATTAAAGGAAAAACTAGGCATTGACAGAGTGAAATAGATGCTATCTGATTCTAAAGAAAGCACATAGGTTGGCAATATATGGTGACGTATACTCCACCTTCACCATTTTCATTGTCATTCTAACAGATTTAAATATATTCTAATGCTAGTAGACAGGATTATATTCCAGGGAATCTAAAATTAGGAAATCTAAAACTAGATTGTGATCTAGAAATTAGTTTTTAAAGTTGCGTATCATTTCAAGAGTTTTAGATTCTACAAATACTAGCAAGTGGTGTTGTTTAAATAGTCTAAAATATTTTGACCATTGCAAATTCTTTGTAACTTAAAAATTCGAGAAACAGTCATTAATAATCTGAATAGATCTAACCTTCTCTGTCTGACTTTGTCTTTTTTGAGTTTTACTTCATTGTTATTCATGATGAATAGTTCTGTGTCCAGGATCCCATGGCAGTCTGTTGTGAAATTTGAACATCAAAGGGCTTGGGTGGCCCCACTCCTATGGCCAGTGGTTATAGCCCTCTTTGTTTCTCTCTTAGACTGTGCTCACTCCTCACAGCTTTCCTTAGCAGTTGTTCCATGTTCCTGGCATTTCCCGCTTCCTGGGATTTCCACATCATTTTTTATGTAACTCTCACAACTCTATATTCTGCCCTCTCAGAGATACACAGCCAGGATTGTAGGCCTTGTGAAACCTGAATGCAAGCCACCTTTACTGTTCTTGCATTTTGCATACACATGAAAACCAGCACCACATGAATGATGCCGAAGTTTGCCACTAACTGGAGTAGTACTTGGACCATTTTGTATCATGCTGGTGGTTATCTAGCCCTGAGTCCCTGGATGACTGGGCATGGTGAACTGAATCCCAAGGCAGCCCATCTCCAACACAGTATCCTGGGATTTTTCATCAAAGCAAAATCTTACAGAGCAAAAAGAGGAAGCTTGCTTTTTTCCCTAACATGTCCCCAAGCCATATTTCCTACTGTCTTGATCTTAAGTACAAACTTGGCTTCTTTGTAATGCTATTTATTTCAGCAACCAAGCCTCCCTCTGCTCCATCTGTGCAGGCCCCAAGTTTGCCCTTGTAAACTTTGCTCATTCTTCATGTACTTCACATTATTTTTGGACTTTTTTTCAGCCTAAAAATGCAGCACTTCCTTTTTATCTTGCAAAATAACCTTTCCTTCAAGGACATCTAAATTACTGAGTTACCAAATTTTAAAATGTGAAAAATAGCATTAAAAAAGACTGGCATGTTTAGTGAATGGAGCAAAGACATAGTTGTTGTTTCCTGTAAAGGGACTAAGGGCTCTGTTTTTCTTCATGGTGACTGATTCTGAGATTTGTTTATAGAGCTCTTAAAAGTAGGGAGTAATTGCATTTACCTGAGACATAGATAATAGGAGCCTACACTTAGCTTACTGGTGAGTGCCAAGGAGAATTGGTATATGTGAGAGAGATGGAAAATGTACTCTAATGCTGATTCAATAAAAAAGAGAAGTCTAGAGTCCAGTTTATTAGATAAATAATGGTTTTATGATCAAGTAAATTTGTTTTAGGAAAAGGAATAGAGTTGAGCATACAGGGAATGACTTCAGGTTTGGAAATAGAAAGTTTGTAATTATGTTGAGACCCCTGGCCTACTGTCTGTCTAGATCAGAATCCTTGAAATGTGGCTGGTCTGAATTGATATGTGCTATAAGTATAAATACCAGATTTTGAAGGCTTAGTAAAAAAGAATGTGAAATAGTGCATTAATAGTGCAATATATTATTGAACATTGAAATAATATTTTGGGTATAACGTAAGCTTTTCTTTTTGCTTTTTCTAAAAATGTAGCTGCAGTGAAACTTTAAACTGCTTATATGTTTCTCCTTATATTTCTGTTGGATAGCACTAATCTATATGGAGATTTATAACAGATAGGTAGAAATGCAGGACCAAAATCAAAGCAAAATGTCTAACTTTAGAAATAATCCATATAAGGAGTGAGAGTTCATGTTGTAAACTTGGACAAAAGTGACAGTATACAGGGTAGAGAGGTGAGAAAAATATCAGCAATTGTAAGATTAAAAAAGAAAGAGTAACCAGGAGAAAAATAATTGGAAAGTCAAAGCACTATATAAGTCTGATAAGTATAGAATTTCAAAAAGGTAGGAATAGTTAATGTTATTGAATGATAGGCTGAAGAGAAATGAGAAAAGGCCATTCAATGTGGTTGATAGAGAAGCTGTTTTGGTAGAGTGTAAGAGGGATAGATTGCAAGAGATTATGAAGTAGACTGTATATATAAACTATTCTTTCAGGAATGGAATCCATTTGTGAAGATAATAATCACTTGATTCAGGCAGAGTCAAGGGAAATTTGAGCATGTTTGTTTGCTGAATAAAAGGATTGGTGAAGTAGGATTGCTTGAAATGGTATAAAAGAGAAGATACTTTCCATACTAAAGTCCTAAGCGGAAAGTATACTGGCATCATCAGGGAACTTGTTACAAGGGAAAATCCCCAGGCAACATCTCACATCTAAAGTTACCCTTTCTCTGGAGGTTTGTCTACTGGAACAATTCCCATGTTGGGGTGAGAGAAGGGAAATGACATATAAGCCATATCCAGTTTCCTTTAAATTATTATGATGTATTCACAGGGTAAAATAAGTGTAAAAAAAAGTGAGAATGCTAATGAGGACATTAATGAAATGACTAACCACAATAACATCTAGAATGGATATAGAGCCAATGATGATTACAGTAGGACTTGTGAACAATGAACTACAGTTAAGGAGTTGATTTCCACAATTTTAATTAAGAGTGTGTGCAAGTTCAGAAGGAATGAAAGACAGACAAAGCACAAAGGTAGTAGATTTTGATCAGAGGGAGTAATTTTCAAACTTTAGGACCTTGAAGGCCAACCAGACACAGAATGTGGCTATACATAGCTGATATACTGAGTGGATAGAAAAAACTGAGTCATTCACATTATAAGGACTACCAATTTTGTAAATCTCATACAACATACTGAATACTAAAAAAAAAAAGTTTAGAATTCAGAATCAGGAGGAAACACTGAAGTATGGTGCTATCAGTATCAAACCATCAAGACTTAAGATTCCACTAAACCTTGGTTTGGATAACTTTGTAGATCATTTCCAAGATGAGATATTTACTTGAGCATTTAGTCTTCTCTGAGTATCTTTGATTGAGTCTAACTTTTTGACAATGTAAGTAGCAAAGTTTGCTTAACAAAAATAAAACATGCATAGCTTTGACTATTCACAAGTGGCCCTGAGGGTTTATATGTGTCTGAATCAGTTCTTTGTTACTATAATGAAATATCTGAGATAGTTTAACAGAGAGAGACAGGCATAGACAGAGAGAGACAGAGACATAGAGAGAGAAATAGATTGAGTTTACTCACAGTGTTGGATTCTTAATATCCAAACAGCATAAGCAGGACTGCCAACCTGTTTTTTCTAGCTAGGCTGTGTCACCTATGGCAGACACCCATGGTAGGGTACAGGACAGGCAGAGATTATATCTTGAAAGAGGAACCCAGGGAGATACCACAGTCCCTTTAAAGGTCACACTTTCCAATTGATTTAAGGACCTCTCACCAGGTACCATCTCTTAAAGATTCTATTACTTCCCAATACCACAACTCTGGGCACTAAGCGTCCAATACATGAACCCTCAGGAAATAGTGGTGGGGGCACTAAAACCATATCTAAACTTTAGCAAGGTTCATGACAGGAGTACTTAATAATTTTTCTGAAAAATTAATTTGAATCTTTTGCCCTAAAAAGCCACTTGCATGAAGTCAACACTGATGTCTCCTTTTAGCTTTTAACACAATTTATAGTATATTAATCATCAGAATATCTTGGCCTGGTATGTTCCACAGAGGAGAAAATTATATGTCAAATTGTGGTATTAGATGAGTTCAGAGTGAATTTGAAAAGCAAATGAGTTTTTAAAGTTTTACTAGTGTACCTAGCATATAATAATTGCTCAAAGAATGGTAATTATTTGTGCCACTTTGGGCATTCAGCAAGTTTTGAGATCAGTTTTTTATATATCCAGGTTTAATAAAGAGTGCTTACATTAAATTTTTTTAACTTCTGGTCCCTGTTAACTGTTAATTAAAACCTGAATGTTAAATTTGTACTGAGTTGAGAAAATAACGGGTCATTTAACACTTCTTGTGGTTGCTACACTTGAAAGGGGAAATTTTTATATTAACTCATACTGCTACTAAAAACGTCACAACTTTTAAAATATCCTTGAGCTGTGTTTCCATAAAGCAAATATATGTACACTGAAACAAGATGAATGAACTATATTATTTATTTCATTTTTCTTAGCTAGATTTTACCTGAAATTTTTGCTAAACAAAAATTCTTTGCTTACTGTCACTATGTTATATACTTACATCACTATTCTTTGCTTTATAGTGAGGAGCTCAGAAAAGAAGCAAGACAATTAAAGCGGGAACTCTTAGCAGCAAAGCAAAAAAAATTAGAAAATGCAGCAAATGCAGAGAAGAAAAATGAAGGTAAGGGCATTTTTAGGCTGACATTTTCTCTTGATATTCTTTTATTTCTTCAATCCATCTCTCCTGTCTTCTTCTTTCCTGCTTGTCTCCTCAGCTTTCTTGAGATTTTGTTTAGTTGTTTGGTTTTTGTCTTTTTCAAACTTGCTTGGGACAGCCAGTAAAATAAATTTCTATACAGGGCATTTTTCTGAGAAATAAGTTCAATGCAAACATTACTAACTATTGCATAAGTGGGCTTAGGAGAAAATAACAGAGTACTTAAGATCAGGCAAAACCTAATGTTCTCATAGCTTATAACATAACTGGATTAAAAGTTCCCAAGAGTGGAATGTTCTCTTTTTTAAATATTGTATGCTTTTTACAACATTTAAAAGTATTTTTCTTCTATGTTTGAAATGTATAAAAATTTGTGTGATGTTTGAGTAGTATTAAATACTAGCCCTTATTTTTTATTTCTTTACTCTTACATTAAAATGTAGGAAATCTAAAATATTGATGAAATTGATTTTGCTGTTTATACATGTTAAATACTTAGTAATTCACTGTAATTTTTTTAATTTTTAATTTTATTTTTATTCATATATGTTTGAAATATATGGTGATTACTTTTCCACTGTAATTTTTATTTAGCTGAAATAGGTTCAAATAAGGCTATTTCATCACATGAAAAGATTTTAAATTTTATGACTGTTTAACTATAAACCATGTAATTTCACTTTCCAAACATACAATTTAAAACCCTTAAATTTGTTCTCTTTTTATAGTAATAGATTACAATTTAACATGATTGAAATATTTATTCATTTGCTTCTGATAAGGTATGCTACATTAGACTTAACAAATTTGCTTTGTACATATATCTTCTGTATCCTCATACTTCTGGCAAGCTTGAAGTATTTTTATGTACTACATTTTGGGACAAGCACTGTGATATTTTTTAAAATATGCGGCATATTTTTTTTCTTTCATCCTATATTTCTTTCTTTCTTTCTTTCTTTCTTTCTTAATTTAATACAGGGTCTCACTACATAGCTTAGACTCATAGTGACCTCCTGTTTTCAGCCTCTCCAGGGCTGGGATTACAGATGTACATCACCATGCCTAGACTCAGTGGTGACTCAATGCACCCAGGAGCCCCAAGTGCTGCATGCAGTGCAGGGGATCGAACCCTGGTCCCTGCGCTTGTCTAAGCAGGCACTTAGTCCACTAAGGTATCTCACCAGCCCAGCATCTATTCTTTTTTTTTTTTTTTAAATCTGGATCTTTTTTTTAAAATTAATTAATTTATTTATTTTGTGTGTGTGTGTGTGTGTGTGTGTGTGTGTGTGTGTATGGCCAGCTCAGCCCACCAGGGGGTGGGGCTGGCTGGCATGTGGTGCTGGGGATTGAACCACGGTCGCTGTGCTTTTGCTTAGCTTAGCTTGTTCTAAGTAGGTGCTTTAGACCACTGAGCCATCTCACCAGCCCCCCAGCATCTATTCTTAAAGAACACATTTTCTGGTACCGAATAGCAGTGTAATATTTGCCATTATATTATTATTGTTTTAAGTAGCACAAGCAATACAACGTAACTATTTAAATTATTATAGTTCCCAGATATTAATTTATTATTCTTGTGTTATTTTTACTGCATCCCCAGTGACTATTTTAGTAAAGGCAGGCCCTTAATAAACAACTGAAAGTCAATGAAATATATATTTGAATGAAAGTAATTACTAAAAAGTTGACTTACCCATAATGATATAAATTAGGGACTGAATTTAAAAGAAAGAATAAATGTATTAATAACTAGATCATGTCCTATGTAAACTATAATCTAGACTAGAAACAAGCTGTATTATAGCAGGAGATCTGAAAGAAGAAATGAGAATTGTTTTTTTCTAAATTTGTACCTTATTTCCCCCAAAAAACAAATCCCGGCGGATTTTTTCTTATAATTAAAAGCATGTTTAATACATGAAAATCCATTCACAAAGGAAGGTCTGTTACTTATGGTCCTTTATTTTATTAATATTTAGCTAATTATGAATACCTCCAAGTTTAGTTTCAAGAACTGTACTTGACTAGGTATATGAATTAGTAATTGATAGATAGCTCTTATTTCTGTAGCTCATGATCTAATAGGAGCAAGAGAAATGCAACTGATAATTACTGTAATAGTACTGTATAGCAAAGGTCTAAAGTAGTCATAAACTGTATGTTTATTTGCCTTTGAAATATTAAAATATAATTAAGTAAAGAAAACTTTGAGTCTTAAAAGACTGACTTATTTCTTAAAACAAAAGAGAAAATTCTATCACAGCTTATTTTAATCTCCACAATGAAAGTTGTCCATGTTAAGAAAATTTTTATGTAGCCAGGCGTAGTGGTACACACTTATGATCCAGCACTTGATAGGCTGAGGCAAGAGGATTACCAAACATTCAAAGCCTGCAGAATTGCACAGTAAGTTCAACACCAGCCTGAGCTACATAGTGAGACCCTGTCTCAAACAAACAACAAGGCAGTTATATTAATTATTGTTTTTATGGAGTTGACCTGAATTTGAGTAACAGTTAAAACTAGCTTCCAAAAAATGAGATTGTTTGATTGCTTTCATTTTGTTTTCTAATCTCAAAATGGACTATTTTATTTCATTTTTCTTACTTTATTTTAGAAATAATTTTAGACGTAGGCAGAAGTTGCAAAGAATAATTCTGTTTTCCCAGCTACCTTTTAACATCAGGATCTTTTACAGTAACTCAAGGTACAACGATCAAACGATTAATGTTGGAATAATACTGTTAACTATTTCCAGACCTTATTTGAATTTCATCATTTTCCCCCATTACCCTCTTCTTCTATCCTGCTAGAATTCTATACAAGAGTCACGTTTCCTTAATGTCCCTGATCTGTAACTATTTCTGTCTTTCCTTATCTTTCATGACCTTTATACTTTGAAAGGTTCTGACTATATATTTTGTAGAACATCTCACAATTTGAGTTTCTCATCACTGGACTAATGTTATGCATTTTTTGGCAGGATTATCTTCACAGTATTTCCTATCAGCACATTATGTATGGCTATTGTCTTATTATTGGTGATACTTCTTTGCTTGGTTAAAGAGAGCCTGTCTTGGTGTTATACTATACAATTGCTCTTCATTTCAGGGATAGACACTTTTAGATATATAAATATTCTGTTCTCTTCAAACTATTCCCCACTAAGTTTAACATCCATTAATAATGGTAATATTTTTTTTTTTATTTTTATTTTAGGGAAGGGTTTACAGGATGTTTAGGGTCTCACTACTAGATCAGACTTGTAGTGATCTACCTTTTTACAGCCTCCCAAGAGCTGGGATTACAGGCGCGTGCCAACACACCCAGTCTCAATTGCTGTCTCAGCGCACACCAGAGGCGGGGCCAGATGGCAGATCTGGGGATTGAACCCCAGTGCTTTAATCCGCTGAGCTATTTGGCTGGCCCTAGTAATGGTAGGTCTTGCTATAGGCACTGTTATTTACTGTGGTGTTGTATTGATGACATTATTTTTTTTTCCCTGATTCTTAGTGTTTTTCCTACTTGCAATTCTGCTGTGAGAAAGACCATTCCTTTCTATCCTTCATCTATTTCAGTAAGTTTATTTATTTCAATAAGGTGGACATTTCTATTATTCCAGGTGTTATAGTCTTAAGTTATGTTTTATTTTGTTCAGAATTTTCCGGCTCTGGGCAAGGCCAGCTCTTTCAGGAGAGCTCCTGCTGCCTTTCAGTTTGCCCGTCATCCTGTGAGCACTTTCTTACCTTCTAGTATCACAGCATAGTCTTACATTTTCCCTTCTCCAGACAGAGAATTGAGAACCTCTCCGAGGAACTCTGGTTCCTTTTGAGTATCATGTTTACAATCCAAGATCTGGAGACTAAATGAACCATTTTATTTTGATTCTGGTATTTTTAGAGTGTTATTGGAAGCCATGTTTTATTATCACTATCTTGTAAGAAGGCTTAACCAAATTCTTTCTTAGACCCTATTTAGGATACACCTTATGGGTTGCCTTTTTCTTCCAATGATATCTTTCTCTAAACTTACTTTGATCTTTTTAAATTGGCAAGAATTACTGACATGCTGATAGAAAATTGTTCATAATGAAAGATTTGTGAATTTCAATAATACTATTTTGTATTTGAAAAATCAAATATTGCTATGCAGTTTTTAAGTCTGGTAGTACTCCTTTGCCTGTGACTATAAATGATACCCTGAGCAATCTCACAGCATAATATTATAGAAATAAAGTACACTTTTAAGCATCTTCCAGCATATTTCAGGATTTAGCCTGTCTTCGCAGTTGACAGATAGATATTCCAAGGTTAGAACTACGTGAACTCTGGGAACAGATCCAGAAGTTCTCATGTGTATTTGTATAGTAAGATCCTCACATGAAAAGAAGTTGGAAAGTGTTATTTGACCTTGGGTCTGTAACTTCATGCATCAGTTGAACTGAATACTCTCATGGACCTATTCAGGAACGATTTCTTGATTGGACTAAATGGCTACGTATCTGGCTTTCATAAAGCATTTTATTTTAGTCCAAGACTAAATAATCTGAGTATTTTGGCAAATCCTGTGTTACTTGGTCTTTTATGCTATGTCTAGCAGTTTAATTTGCCAGTAAACTTAGAAGCAGGTAATATTCTTAAAGCTTTTTGGATAATTTGGAGTAGCAAATTATGTAACATAGACCATTGTCTGTGTGCATTTTCAGCTGATACCTATGTTCCACCTATTAGTAGAAAGAGACTCAAAACCATAGTTGAATACCTCTCATTTTGGTCTTCTCAATGTGTACTGTTTCTAATGTCTTATCAATTATTATATTCTCTTTAAAATAAATATTAAAGTAAAAAAGACAAGAAAATATTAATGTTTATTAAAGGCAAACATTGATATTCAATTATTTGTCCAATCTTTCATAGCTATGTCCGTTAATCTAAGCAACAGATTTGATGATAAAAAGAGGTAATATAATAACCCATTGTTAATTTGCTATTCTTGCTTTGAAGATCTGTAACGTATCAATTGCTGAATATTACCCTATTTCTGTCTTTGTTTCTATTTGTTTTTGCTTTTGTTTTTATTCTTCAAAATAAAATAAAAAGTAAAACAAAAAATTAAATTCTGTATTTTTATAGTAATTCTTAGGTAATGTTAGGGGCTTGTTATGTGTACCATTAATGATTACTATGAGTTTTTTTGGAATAGGGTATCTTCTTGAAAAATAAATAAGGAAGAATTAAATCTCTCAATTACTTTTACTAGCAATTATTTAAGCCATGATGACTCAGTTTTCTTATCATAAATCCAGGGAGGAAAGCATCCTCTGTATCCCTCACACTTCTTGTAAGAAGTAAATTAAATAATGAGCAACATTTTAATGTATCTACGTTACCATATAGAAAACATCATAATTTTAAATTTGTGAAAAGAAAAGTGTAACTAATCCTTGCTCATTTTTTTATTCATACCCAAAACATACAAACTGTGGTCACTTCAGCAGCACAGATACCAATTCCTATAAATTGAAATATATGTTAGTATTATTTTTAACAAATTCAGTATTGTTAGTTATAGTTAAAACCTATAGTCAATATGGTCACATATAAGTAGAACAATTAAAGTTTCAAAGCAAACTTCCTTTTCCTGTTTTTTTCATAGTTGAATTTCCATAATGATATTCATTGTTCCATGGAGAATGTGTGAACTTCTGTACATTCTTAATAAGTAAACTTCCACTGATCTTATTTCTTGGCTTTTATTAATCTATCAGGCAAATCTTAACATTTGTTTATTATTGCCACTTCATTTTAGAATATACTGTGTTGTGCTTGGGTTAAAAGCACTTGTGAAATTTTTAAGAACAAGAAAGCCTGTGTTCTAATGCCTCTGCATTAAAATACTTAATGTTGACCTCTTTGAATGAATTGAGGTCTTCCATTAAGCCAGGTTCTCTAAGAGGCATGATACATTCCTCAGGGATTCTATATCTGAAGAAATCACCTTTGATCAAGGGATTAATACTCTGTTGGTTTTATAATCTTTATCCAGTTTCCTGGGGCAGGTCCTTAGCCAGAATCGTATAGACAATTAAGGACTTAACATTCTAGGCATGATTTACTTCTGAATCTTTTCCTTCACATTAGCCTAGTTACTTTAAAACCTGGACTCATCGTTGCTAGGCATATAAATTTAAAGATAAATGGGATCTACTACTTCTTGTACCACAAAGGATATTATCAATTGATAGATATAAATATACTTCTTGGGAAGAAGCAAATTTTGAAATATAACTTCATAATTTTGTTGTTTGCTTTTTAAAGACTTCAGTTAATGTATGAAGGAATGAATGTTTCAATAAGTAAGTAAAAGAAGAAGAATGTCAAGTAGAGGTAAACTAAATAGTAATAGAGTCATATAATTAAATTTTATAACAACATTATAGATGACTTTGTAAAATTCAAAACAGTTGCATTTTTTAGTTAAGTACAAAATCTCCAGTAGGCTCTCACATCCCAGTTTAGGTAAACAAAGAATGTGGTGTTTTGCTTTAGATACCAGCAATGTCAAAAGAGATATACTGCAGGACAGCCCTGCTTCCAGCCTTGGAGTCTCTTTAGTTCCACTGTAAATCATCCAGGATTGTGCATAGCATTGTTGTGGATGGTAATAAATCCTAAATAAGATTGATAATTAATTGGAAATAAAGTTGGTTTCCTGTGTTGGCTCTATCAGTTTCTTTAATAAACTTATTTAATCCTTTTCATTAAATTATGTCTCTAAGTTCCTTCCAGGTTTCTTTTAAGTTTCACCATATTAAAACCAATAACAAACTGAACATAGTCACCTAGGGATACAGGTTTGGACATATTCTCTAATCAGCTTTAGGGAGGTAAAGTGTCAGATACTCTTTTCAAAGTTCTAAGCAGACAATGCCTACTCTATGGTTAGTGCCAGAAATTAGAGAAAAGCAATCTGAGCTTGTAAATCAAGAAAGAATTTTAAAGCCTCCTCATGAAACACATCCCTGAGGTGCTTAGTATTTCTCGAGTTGCACTGGGCCTTTTCAAGTTTCTTCAGACTATCTTTTTTAATACTGGATTAAGTCAGACAAGAGCCCCTCTGGCCTGATAGGTTGTGAAAGCATATAGTTTTATCTATCTAATATAATGTTAAACTAGCTTAATCTTGGTATTTATAGGAAATAGAAACTCTCTTGGAATGTTAGCTCTGTGTTTTGCCTACTGCCCCATAGAATTCCCTCTTCTTTCTCATTGAGCAAACTGGTTCCTTTCCTCAAAGCAGTTAACATTTTTCAGATACTCTTGACTCATCTTTTTTTTTTTTTTTTTCCTAGAGGCCAAAAGTATCAAGATCTGGTTTTCTCTACAGTCTACTCTGTCTTACTCTGTTACTAATTTTTACTTTATTTATTTGAAAAGGTAAAGGTGTATTTGTCCTTTATTCCAAGAAAGAAAGCCTTTCAGGCCATCAGTCATTTTCAGTGGCTTCTTACTTTGGACATTGTGTTAACAATCTGACTCTTTTTCTAAGTTTGAAACACATTAAATAATAATAAAAATAAAGATAAGATCGTGAATTATATAGTATGGGAGCTAGAACTCAGTATAGGTCTTGAAAGAAAAGGCAGAGTAGAGGCTGATCAGTCAATCTTTCTAGCCCACTATTTTGATAGGGCAACCCCCAAAAAACGGTTTATTTGTTTGTTTAAGGGAGAGTAAAAAAGGATACTAAAGCCATTCATTTTAATAGCAGCAAGAGGTGATAGGCAACTACTTGATACTAAAGCAGAATGCATAAGGACATGATAATCAAATATGGATGTATTTACTATAGATTTTGCTCTGAAATTATATATCTTTAAAGAATAAAGATAATGATTTTCCTTAGTATGATCCTGATTACAAGGAAAACATTAGATGCTATTTATTGTACTTTAATGAGGTAAAAAATGTTCTTTAATGAGGAAAATGATAACATAATTGGCAAGAAATATTATTTTAATTAAAACAGTATTTTAGGGAACAATAAGGTTCTCTTATCTGAAATACTGAACTTTGTGGTATATCTCCTAGAAGTCCTAGAAAAGTGAAGTTTTGCTCTGTAGGTAGGACAATCCATCTGTCAGAGGAAATTTTATTGAGCATGCTATGACCTTGATGTGCTAAAACACATTATATACTTAACACTATATCTTTTTTGATAATGTTAAGTGTAACTTTTTAAAGATCTATGACAAATGTAAAGACATCTGTACATGTACATTTATGTCAAAAATTTAATCTTTTTTATTCGTTTTGTTAAAATGAATAAAAATTATCTTCTTTGAGTATCCATACAGCATTTAGCTCTTCTTAGACAATCCATTTCAAACTTCTTCACTAGTTAATATGAGCAGGTCTTACTATTTTTTTTAAAAGGGTCACAGATATCTTTAAAGAAATAAAAAATAGAAGCAGTGATGCGTACTGTTCACTGTACCTGTTTACATCCCTTGTGGGGAGCTGATACCTGTACAGGACACATCTTAATTTCTCTTTTCATCCCTTTTTTCTCTCTTCTTCCACACCTCCCTCTATCTCTTCTTCCTTTTCCCATTTAAGAAAGACCTGGCTCCCTACTTTTTAGTATCTACCTTTTATTTTGCTCTGTATTCATATTTTTGCCATATGAGAGATAAGATATGTCATTATGTCTCTTATGATATTTAAACTTGTATACTTGATTTATTTCACTTAGCATTATGGTCTCAAGATGCAAATTTATGACTCAAATGTATCTTTCTTCATGATAGAGTAATACTTCATTATATGTAAAATCACGTTTTCTTTATCCATTCCTCTCTTGATAGACATATAAACTTCTTATTAGCTATTATGAGTGTGCTGCTATAAACATGAGCATGCATGTATGGCTGTATGATGTCTTTAATTCTTTGGGGGAAATGCCTAGAAGGGGACTAGCTTGGGTCAAATGGAACTTCTAGTTTGAGTGTTTTGAAGAACCTCCATAATAGTAGTTGTACTACTGCTTTCTATAGTAGTTGTACTACTTTGCTGTCCCACCAGCAATATCCTAAGGTTCATTTTTCCTCACTACCTCTTTAGTATTTGTTTTTATTGGATGTTTTGGTGGCCATTTTTATTGGAGTAAGGTGCAATCTCATTGTTGCTTTAATTCGCATTTATCTCATGATCAGTAATGTTGATCATGCTGCATGTGCTTATTGGTGATTTATACTTCTGTGAAATGTCTATTCATTTTACTTATTCGTTTTTTTGATCCAATCTTTTATTTGAGGGTCTCATTTATTTTTAGTTCTTTATATATCTGAATATTAGTCCTTTATCTCAGAAAGAGCTGGGGGAAATATTTTTTCAGATTTTCAGGTTGTCTTCCCACACTGTTGGTTGTTTCTTTAGGTATACATAAACATTTTAATTTCATATAATCTCATTTTGTTGATTATCAGCAGTATTTCCCTCACAACCAGAGTTCTCTTGAGAAAGCTTTTGTCACACCCATGACTTGAAGAGTTTTACCTTTTTATCTTCTAGAAAGTTAAGTGTTTCTGTTTAACATTTAAGTTTTTTTTCTTCATTTTTTTTTTTATTTTAACATATAGTAAGGCTTTTTTAGCAAGGCAACTAGGGATATTTAAATAAGACCTACATGGTAAAATTGTACTATCAGTGTTCAGTATTTTAATGAAATGTTTTTGTAGTTATGGTTTTAGAAAACATCCTAAAGTATATAGGAGTGATGTTTTATGTATTTGCAACTTTCTTTTAATTCTTTGGGGAAAAAAAAGAAGAAACACAGGAGATAACACAACTGTGGGAAAACATTAGTTAACCACTGGTAAAGCCAGGCAGAGTATATGGGTGTTTGGGGCTTTTTTGTTTTGTTTTGTTTTCAGTTTTTGAAAAGATTGACATTTTTCAAAATAAAAACAGAAAGAAATGATTGAATATTTTAATTTATAAATGAACAAAAAAATTAAAGTAACATATACTTTGTAAAGCACCAGAAATGTAGAAAAACATAAAAGACAAAAAAAGAAAAATCACCCTATAGTACTTCTGCCAAAAATAATCATAGTTAATATTGTAATAGTTTTTCTGAACTATACCTTCATCATAGAAACACATGTGTATTTTCCCCTCACTGTGTAATTTGATTGTATTTTGAATTCCAACAGCTTTTTAAAAATATTTTATTGAAATTGACCAGTAACTCTTAAAGTGTCAACTTGCTTTTAAGGTATTTATTTTTAATTATCTTAAATAAAATATAGAACATAATAAATGCTGTTTAAATAATAAATAAGACTTTAATAAAAAGTCTGCTTTAATAATAAAAAGACTGTTTAAATGTGTATAAGGAGAAATTCCCATCATTTTCATCTTTAGAGTTTAGAATACATTGGAGCATTGACCACTCTGTCTTTATTGCTAATGAGAATTATCTACACCTCTCATGTAAAAGAAAAAAAAATTTTTAAACATTTTTAGTACTATTGCAGACTGCCATCTCATCCTTTCTCAGGTGGCCAATAATTCTGCCAGATAACATTCAACTAGGTTAGATATTTGAAGCCTTATTTTAAATAATTACAGAGATGTCTGCTTTAGAAATTCGAAGAGGAGTGTGTGTATGTGCACAAACATGTGGTTTTATTGGTAGTGTTTTGTTTTGTTTTGTTTTGTTTTAGTAGTTAAGATTCTCTCTAGGGAGAACTAATATCATCATTAAATCTTTGATTATAACCAGCATTCTCATTTGAGAATAGAGTTATTACCTTTTCCAAACTGCTGTCAAGACCTTATTTTAAGTAAGATGTTTTTCTTTTATGTGACATTTTCTGAGATTTTGCCAAAAATGACATCAAACTTATACAGTAATTCATTTGAGTTCAGAGTTTCTTCAACATCTTGCAACACTTAATCAAATGTGAAAAAGATATTCTTCTCACAACTCTATAGTGTAAACCTGTGAATATATTGCATCAAAACTGACTTTGGATAGCTTAATCTGTGTGGTATTAGAGTAATTTTCAAAAACGATTAATACAATATGCTGACTGTTATAACTGATTATATATTCAGAATTCCTAACAAAATCTCCTAGCAGATGTTACAGTTGAAGTTTTTGAGTATTAATATTTTTTTCACTAAAAATCAAACAATCCCTAAATTATATTAATAGCTACACAAAAGAATTTGAATTGCCACAAAGTACTAAAGAAGTACAAAATTCTCAGAACTAACAATATTTCCAAATATAGGCCTGGGGATATAGCCGAGCAGGCACAGTGCCTCCCTGGCAAGTGCAAGGTCCTGTGTTTTGATTTCTAGTACCAGAAAGAACCCAAGTATTTCCAAATATGAAGAGATCACTAAAAATCTTTTTATATATACACAGGATATTTTATATATATACATATTTTGGTTTTGTTTGTTGCTTTTTAGAAAAAAAATGTTTAAACCAAATGTGAACTTGTTGAGGCTATTATGCTGAAGTACATTTAAAATGTTAAGATAAGTAAATCTTAAGGAATGTGTTAATGCCCAAAATTCAGATCTTGAGTGTGACCTATTTATATTTCATGTATCTGCGCAATAGATATCATGGTATTAGTCCTGAAAGAATCTTCTGGCCCTAGTTGTACGACGGGAAACAATGGCCCGCCCATGAAAGAGTTTACTCAGCATCACACAGCAAAATCATACCATTAGAACTCAGGATCCAGAGCTTCCAGGCCAGAGCTCTTTAACTACTATAGTTGTTAAATTTGATCCAATCCTGAATATGTACAGTCCCTAAAGTATTATTTGGTATTTATTAAAGTCAGCTTTACTTTTGACTAGAATTATTTTTCCTAAATGCTCATCATCAAATGTAAAGTGACTTTAAAGCACATTGTTATTATAAACTTGTCCTTTTTCAAAGATTATTGGCTTTATTTTACAATGAATTACAAAAACTTTAATGTTACAGAGAACATCCATTTCTGAAAGCACAGAAAACTAAGAATCTAAATTGATCTTGCAGTGAGACCAGCTAAGATATAGGGTCACTTTACCCCTAGCATAAGAGTAGGAGAAAACTTCCTGTCTCAAATTATGGCATGGAGTATTTAGGGACAAGAGCAATAGTTCTCGGAACTCCAGTAATAAGACAACCTTTCAGTTAGTTTGAAGCTCAAATTGACCTTATGTGAGTAATCTTAAAATCTTCCAGCCAAGAATTTATTTGGAGTAGTGAATCCTGTGTGCCTCCCACACAAGTCTGCTGCAAAGCCCTTAACACTGTATAAGAAGAGCCTATAGTACTTTCATTTCTGTAGGTTCCTTAAAGAACCTACAGAAGAAAATAAATGGCTTAGGACCAACATACACAAATATATACACACATCAGACACCCTAAGCTAAAGCTGCTAGAAACATCATACAATAGAATCAGGTCCACAGAGACCCAAATTTTATTCAGATAATAAATGGTAAATATGTGTATGTAATATACTTCTGGAGATGATAAGCTTGAAAAGAGAATAAATAGATTTTAAAATGTAAAGAAGATTGCCTATTAAAATAGTTGACATTAAAAACTCAATAGTTTTTTATTTTTTAAAGAGAGTACAAATTAGAATTAAAACAGAAAAAAATTACAAGTTATACAGAGTTTCAATTAACAAAGTAATATGAATTTCACAGTATTTGTTGTAATGTGTAGTGTTGTCTTCTAACCAATTATTCATATTACCAGATATATGCATGTAAAATTGGAAGGAAAAAGAAAGGTATAAGAAGAAAATTACAAGTAATTGAAAAATGAAGATGAAACAAATTAAGGCACTGACAGCTTCTTTCCAAAGTCCAGCATATAGGCACAGTACAGTTGTCCAAACCATCCTGCTTGCATACATAGATAAATCGCTTTCCCCTGCTCCCTCCTTCTGTCCTTCTCCTGAACTCAGTACCTCTTTCTTTTTGAATAGGTTCATTACCTTTTCCCAGTATCTATTGTACCTTGCAGATTCCATTTTTCTCTTTCAGCTTCCCACACTAAGGGAACAGTACAGTGTTTGCACATGCGAGTCTGGTTTATTTCACTTAACAGTATGTTCTCTAGTTGCATCCATTTACCAACAAAAGATTTAAATTCATCCTGTTTTATAGCTGAATAATACTCCATTGTATGAAAATGCCATATCTTCTTTATCCGTTCTTCAGTTGATGGGCATCTGGATTGTTTCCAGGATTGAGCTATGACAAATTGTGCTGCTATAAACATGGGTGCACATATATGACTGTGGTATGAGGTTTTCAGTTCTTCTGGAAAAATATCCAGGAGGGAGATAGCTGGCTTGAATGGGATGTCCAATACTAGGTTTTTAAGGAATCTGCACACTGATTTCCATAGTAGTTGTACCAGTCTGCACCAGCACCAACAGTGCAGTAGAGAAGGGTTCCTTTTTTCCACAGCCCCTCCAGTTCTTTTTTATTGGCTGACTTCTTCATGATAGCCATTCTTTCTGGGATCAGATAGATTCTCAGTGTTGTTTTAATTTTTCATTTCTCAAATGACTAATGATGTTGAGGTAAATATATATTTTTCTCTTTTTTTGTTTTTCTTTTTATTTTTTTTAGGAGAGTAACAATGGTTAGTACATTGTGTATTGTTACTGCCAAAGTAGTTTCTCATATTACAAGATATATGCAAGAAATAATAAGCAAATAACATAGGTAAAAATCTTTTTTTTAAGTCAACAGAAAATGGAAATATACTTTTTAAAGTTTCTAATAC
>NW_004524577.1:28195528-28201360 GCF_000260255.1 Octodon degus | reverse complement strand
GGGTGTTGCTTGGATCTGGCTGCTGTGCTCCACTTCTTTCAGCTGCAGGTGTTAGAGTTGAACCCTTTGTGTCACTCTGGCAAAATGTTCTGCTCCTGAATCAGCTGGGTGGGTCTTGCCTCTAGCCTCTTTGCAGGGAGTTCTGCTGAAAGGTTCTATGCTGGGCCTGCAGCCTGAGTTGAATGAGGATCCCCAGCCCCTGGTCATCTTACTCACTCGCGGGGCCTGCACTCTGGGTCTATTCAGGATCCCGCGGCCCGGGTTGTCTCACTCACTCGCCGGGCCTTGTGCTCTGGGTCTGTTCAGGATCCTGCGGCCTGGTCGTCTCACTCACTCACAGGGCCTGTGCTCTGGGTCTATTCAGGATCCGGAGGACCCCAGGTCGTTTCACTCACTTGCCAGGCCTGCGCTCTGGGTCTGTTCAGGATCCCGCGGCCTAGTCGTCTCCTATATTTTTCATATATTTACTTGTCATTTGTATTTCTTCCTCTGAGAAGTGTATATTCATTTTAGATGCCCATTTTTGGATTGGGTCTTTGAATTTGAGGGGGCCTGATTTTTTTTAGAGAATACTTTATTAGTTTCTGTAATCAAACCCATGTAGATAAGACCTTATATATTTATTTTTTTATGAGCAGAATATATTTATTGAGAGAAAGAAAGCTCCTGTCCAAGAGAGGGACATGAGGGGGGCCCGAGCAGGTAGTTTCCCGGGAAGCCGTCTCTTCCAGGGACTTTTATAGTGTAAAACCATGTGAGGCTAAGGTAGAGAGAATGGGAACTCGCTTAGGTGGGCAGGAGGTGGGAGAAAACTATGGTCAACCAATGGAATTACATATGGGACAGGGTCTTTTTCTGTTGGGGGTTGGAGGTTGGAGGTTGGAATGCGGGATAGGGTCTCTTTCTGTTGGGGGTTGGGCTAGTGACTCACTTGGGTCTTTCCAGGTGATTGATACCTATTTAGAATATCAATCCCAGGTGCTTATATATTTAAGACAGTGCATTACCCCTGCACAAATGGAAGAAAAAATTAAGTTTTAATGTTTCTAGACCAAAATGGCTGTTCATTTCTGTACAGTGCCCACTCAACACGGTAAACTGGGATAACTTTTTCCACAGTTGACAGAACAGTTAAAGTTTCCACAAAATTCAAAAAAAAAATATATATATATATATATATATATATATATATATCAATAATAACAGTATGTTACGAATCAATAGCAGCAGCAGCTTTTCCAGGTTCTGCAGTCATCTGAACAAAATTAGACATCCAGCACACTCCATTTTAAAAAAAGAAGAAACAAAGAAAACTACCCAGAAAACAGCAAAGTTCTGTTACTGTTGTGGTACCTGGCACCATTTTTTTTTTTTTATTAGCTTCTTAATCATCGTCTGGAAAGAAAACATTCTAGAGTAACACCATTAAAAACAGTTTGATAAAGCACAGTCACTACTATATATCATAAAGCAGTTACAAGATATTTTACATTCACAGCAGTATGATACAATACTGTCTTATATCTATAACACTAAAGGATATAATTAAAAAGGCACTATTTCAGACTTGATTCTACTTTTCCAGCAGAGGGCCCAAAAGATGATTTGACAGCTCTGTAAAGAAATGTACTTTCTTAGATAGCATTTGCTTTCATTAACGGCACAGTTTACTCACGCCTTTCATGAACGATTATATGTTCTAGATGTAAGGCCTTTGTCGGAGGGACAGTCAACTATAATTTTTTCCCAGTTTGTGGGTTTTCTTTTTCCTCTGTTAGAGATTTGCTTTGAAGTGTAGAAGCTTTTGAAAAAGATGAGATCCCAGTTTTTGATTCTTTGAAATATTTCCTGTGTAGTTTGATTTTTGTTCATGAACTCTGCCTTATGTCTTTAAGATTTCTACCTACATTTTCCTCCAGAAGATTTAATTTTTCCATTTTAATATTTAAATCTTTGATCTATTTTGCCTGTAGCTTTGTGCATAGTGATAGGTATGGGTCTAGTTTTAGCCTTCAGCATGTAGAAAGCAATTTTTCCAGCACCATTTATTGAAGAGGCTATCTTTTATCCACTGAGCCTGTTTGGCCCCTTTGTCAAACATAAGGTGGCTGAGTGTGTTTGCACTTGTGTCTGCATCTTCTAATGTGTTCCATTGATCCTCAAGTCCATCTCTATTCCAGTACCATGCTGATTTTTATCACAGTAGTTTTATAGTATAATTTCAGATCAAGCATTGTGATACCTCCTGCCCTTTCTTTGTTTCCCAGGATTGATTTTGATATTCCGGGTCTCTTCTGGTTCCAAGTAAATTTGAGGAAAGTTTTCTCTGTACAGTATACTAATGGTATTTTAATTGGGATTACATTGACTCTGTATAACAGTTTTGGGAGTCTGGACACTTTCACAATTTTGGTTCTTCCTGTCTAGGAGCATGGAATATTTTTCCATTTCCTCAAATCTTCTTCAGTCTCTTCTCTCAGAGTACCATAATTTTCACTTTATAAATTTTTTATGTCCTTTGTGAGATTGATCGTAAGTATTTCATTTTTTTCGATGTTATTGTGAAAGGTGTAGTTTCCCTATTTCTCTCTTGGTGTGTTCATTGTTTTTGTACAAAAATGCTGCTGATTTTTTGGGGTGTTGACTTTGTATCCTGCTACTTCACTAAATTTGGTGATTAAATCTACAAGACTCTTGGTGGAAGTTTTTGGGGTCCTCTATGTAGAGTATCGTATCATCTGCAAATAATGGTAATTTTATTTCTTTTCCAATTCTTATTCCTTTTATTTCTCTCTCTTGTCTAATTACTCCAGCTAATGTTTTCAGAACTGTATGAAAAGGAGTGGAAACAGTGGACATTGTTGTCTTGTTCTGACTTAAAGTGAAGGCCTTCACTTTTTGCCCGTTTAGTATGATATTGGCTGTTGGTTTCTCATAGATGGCTTTTATCAGGTTGAGATATAGACCATCTATCCCAATTCTTTGTAGGGTTTTTATCATGAAGGAGTATTTGGCTTTGTCAAAAGCTTTTTCTGTATCTACTGAGTTGATCATGTGGTTTTTGTTCTTGGTTCTATTGATATGGTGTATTATATTTATGGATATGTGTTTGTTGAACCGTCCCTGCATTCCTGGAATGAATCCCACTTGGCCATGATGTATAATGTTCTTAACGATTTGCTGCATTCTGTTGCTTATATTTTATTGAGGATTTTTGCATCTATATTCATTAGAGAGATTAGCCTGTAATTCTCTTTTTTAGTTGAATCTTTCTGTGGTTTTGGAATCAGAGTAATACTTGTCTCCAGGAATGAGTTTAGAAGAATTGCTTCCCTTTCAGTTTCATTGAAGAGTAAAAATTCAGTAGGTTTTATAACAAACTAGATATAGTGAAAAGATTAGTAAATTGAAAGAATTGCAAAACTTCCATGAAACTCAGACTCAAAACAAATGGAAGATGTGGAAGGAGACCTAATGTCTAATAAAATTCCAGAAAATTAAAGGAGAAATAGAAGCAACTTATGAAGAAAAGATAGCTAAGAATTTTCTATAACTAATGAAAGAGGTCAACTCAAAGTAAAGAAGGCCCCAAAACTAATTGAAAATAAGTAAAAATAAATCCAGGCATAGCCTAGATATATATCGTAACACTTTAGAGCATTTACAATGCAGAGAACTGATAAGCAGCCAGATAGAAAAGACATTATTACCTTTAGAAAAGTAAAAGCTGATTTTTAACATCAGCAAGTGAAAGGATAAGCTGCTATCTTTAGCGTTTTCAGAGAAGATGACCTTCCGACAAACAACTGAAAAACTAGATGCCGGTAGACCTTCACTGATGGCAAGCCTGAAGTGCATACTCTAGCCAAGGTAGGTAAGCCACAATGAGAAACACAGTTGAAAGAGTAAGGCCCACTGATAAACATATGGAATAAATGTGAAACAACACTTAAACCACCAAGAACCATAGCAGTGTCTTCTTGGGTTAAAGAAATAAATTAAAATACATAACAACCCATCATATAATTTGGGGCCAAGGGCCAAGGATATTTCTCAATGGCACAGCACCTGCCTGGTACCACACACACACACACACACACACACACCAAAAAAAAAATATATATATATATATATATATATATATATATATATATATAGATGATTTTGGGACAAGATAAAAGTTAGTAAATAACAAGGATTTAAAAATCATTTTGTGGTCCTTGGTTGAGAAGAAGGTAGAGATTAAAACTATGCATTATTTATAAAACTTTGAACCTATTTTCTTCAAGATAAAATTTTAACATAAATATTTGAATGATAAATTTTATTAGCTCTTGACCCTAATGCATCTTATATATTTATTAATAATTTAGTAAGCCAAACATGAAGATTTTACTCATAATCATAAAATCCCATTTTGACTGGGCTTGCTCTTTTTTATCATTAGGATTCTATTTTTGATTTTCTGTCCTTTAATCTATATTTATTGAAGGACAAGTATTTTTCAAGGTACTGGGGATAAATCATCGAACAAACTGATGTGGTACCTGTCCCAACTGGGGAAGGGTGAATATGGACAGTCAGAAAAGAAGTAAGTGCACAATGTAATGTTAGGTAGTATAATTCAACTAGTTTTCAGTTCCAAGAAAGTAAAGTTTGGTTTTTTTTTAATGTCTGTGTTTTAAGATTATTGTTGAAAAAGGAAGTTATTGGGGGTCAGATTTCAAAAGAAGGGAAGAGTAAAGCATATTGCTACTTCCTTCTCAGAGTTATCGCAAAGAACCCTTTTCAGCTTTAACTTCCTCACTGTTCAATCTCTCTCTGATCTGGAATGAATCACCATTTTATACTAGCTAAGTTCCTTTGATTTGTTCTAAAAATCAAGAGGAGTTCCTTAAAAGCTATCCCTGAAAGAATGTTGAATTTTAGTATGTAGTAGCAATATTTATTGAAAACTTAATTGAAGTTCATTCTCTTAGGTGCACTTAATAGGAAATATAATTCTTCAGTTGTCACTGGCTTAAATAATACATACATAGAATTATAGATAATCACAAGTATAAATATTTCTAATTCATATTGAACAAGTACTGTTTTGTTTTAATCAACTTAAAATTGAATTTGATATGTTGTTTGTAATTTCATGGAAAAGCTTAAAATTTTTAGTTCAGTAATAGGAGGATGGAAATGCTTTCAGAACAATTACATCATTTTGTAAATCTGGTGAGTATTCCTCCAAATAGGAGAAATTCAAGTGTTCACTTGTCGTTGATCTTACCAATTTTAATATAGGTAGTATTCTGTACTTTATTAAACTCTCAGAGCCAAAGAAATTCCAACACCGACTATCATATTTATACTATCCATTCTGTACTGTGTTTTCCACGTATCTTTCTGCCAAGCATTTTCCATCGCCCACATGTCTCTGCTGCCAACCCTGCCTCCTGCTCTTATCTTTACAGAGTACTTCATTTTTGTCCTTTATAAAAGGTCATCTAACATGAACTTCCTCTACTACTCCTCTCAATCACTCAACTTCTTTTCCACCACACAAGACTCCTTCTGAGTCATTTGTCTCAGAAGGAGACCCTAGTTTCATTGGTTGGCTTTGGTTTTTAAGCTTTGAGGGATTTATGTGTGTGTGGTGTGGGATGTGTGTGTGTGTGTGTGTGTGTGTGTGTGCGCGCGCACGCACATGTGTCTGTCTGCGTCACTGTGTATGTTGTTTTGGAGGTTTTCTGTTTTATGTCTTACTTTGTTTTTTCATGGCTTTGGAAATTGAATCCAGGGCCTTCAAACTGAGCTACATCCTCAGCCCTTTATATATATATA
>NW_004524577.1:28193445-28195428 GCF_000260255.1 Octodon degus | reverse complement strand
ATGCATTTCAGTTCTCCATCAAACTTGAAAGATAATTTTGCAGGGTATAGTAGTCTGGGCTGGAATTTGTTTTCATAGAGCACTTGAAGGACTCTGTTCCATGCTCTTCTTGCCTTCATGGTTTGTGAAGAAAAGTCTGTCATTATTCTCATGGGTTTTCCTTTGAATGTGATCTTCTTCTTTTCTCTAGCAGCTTTCAGTATGTTGTTCTTGGGCTGTATTTCTGGGATCTTGACTATTTTATGTCTCAGTGTGTTTTTATTTGGGTTGAAGTTACTTGGCATTCTGTATGCTTCGGTTGCCTGAATATCAGATTGTTTCCTCATATAGGGGAAGTTTTCTGCTATTACTTCTGCCCATATTCTTTTTATATCATTTGTATTGACTCCTTCTTTCTCATTGATGTCCCTTAGTCTCACATTGTTCATCTTTGCATTGTCTTGCAGGTGAGGAATTAGTTTTTCCTACATCCTATTTGTTTTTAAGAGATCCTTTCTTACCTTTTCACTAGCTACACCAATGTCTTCAAGAACTGAAACTCTATCTTCATTTTCACTCAGATGGTTTTGCAAGCTTGTGAAATTTTTAAGTTCCTCTATACCTCTTTGACTCTGCTTCATGTGATCTATTTCTTTCCTGTATTGCTTATTCAAGGATTCCGTTGTTTTTCTAATGTCCTCTACTTTTTTAATCAGTGTCTTCTTGAGAAGCAGTTATTAATTCTATTACTACAGAGATTATTTAACTTCCTCTCTATGATTCTGCTTTTGATTCTTTACGTCAGACACTATTAATTCAGTGATTTATTTTTTCATTTCAGAGGTTATTTCTGATCTGATTTCCTCTATACCTTTCTGCAGTTGTTTCTTTACTTGAGATGCTATTGATTCAGACATTTTGGCTTGTGGTTCCCAATTTCTTCTGTGCTAGTGTTGTGTGCACTTGTTCTGGGTGTACTTATGGCCTGAGATTGCATTTTGCTCCTTCTCTTTGTCATTTTGTATAGCACTTTCCTCTGACTTTTGGTGTAGAGCTTTGGTGCAGTTATAACCTTAGCACATACTCAAATTCAGGTGCAGATCTACTAAGTTTGAGTTTGTTTAGTTGTACCTGGCTTGGATCTAGCTGTAGTGCTTATCCCCTTACTGCTGCAGCCCTTGGAAGTGAACCTGTTGTGCCCCTCATGGAAGATATTCTGTTCCTGAATTAGTTGGGTGGTTCTGGCCCCTAGTCACTTTGCATGTACTTCAGCTGCAGGGTTTTACCCTAGGACTGTATGCCAGGCCTGATCTGGATCTGGAGGGGCCCAGGAGGCACAGTGGAGTGCAAAAGCTCTCCCACACACTTGCAGGGCCTGGACTTGGGCTGGGTCTGGGGGGTCCAGAGAATGCGGCAGAAGTTCTCACTGGGCAAGCTTGGGGGTGGGGCGGCTCCAAAGGGGTAAAAGGATCCCAAGAGCACAGCAGAGGTGTCTCACTCACACGGCGTGCCTGGGCCTGGTCTGGAGAGGTCCAGCGGGCACAGGGGAGCTGGAAGCTCTCCCACACACTTGCGGGGCCTGGGCTTTGCCTGGGTCTGGGGATTCCCAAAAGCGGCAGAAGTTCTCACTCACTCAGCGGGCTTGGGAGGGTTCCAGAAGGGTGGAGGGGGTCCCAAATGCATGTTGGGGGATCTCACTCATGCAGCGTGCCTGGGCTTGGTCTGTAGAGGTTCCAGTTGGCCAGAAATTTCTTTGTAATACATTTTTGTGATTATATTACTATCCCATTTCTCATCTAACTTGCATGAGTTATAATGTTCACTCATGCTTTTCTGACTGCATCATTTCTTTTATAGTTTTGATTCCATGTTTATAAAAAGACCTTTCTTTTCTTCCCTTTTGCTTATTAGATCAATGTTAGCTTAAAGAATCTTAATTCATAGCTTATAGGTTGTTTTCATCATTATTTTCTACGATACCTAAGTTTTGTTTTTTTTTTTTTT
>NW_004524577.1:28187479-28193345 GCF_000260255.1 Octodon degus | reverse complement strand
CCCCCCCCCAATTCTATTTCAAATGACTAAATTAACTCAATTTTTGAACATAGTATCTTGACTATATTCTCTGTGGTACTGATAGAACAGTAAACAAATCTTGAGCTCTTCTGTAGTAGGTTTTGTTTTATTTTATACTATAGATATGCTAATTATAAAACTATTCTGTGTATATAGTGAGATTTAGTAAAGTAATAGTTGATGTTATAGGCAGCCAGGGTTCTCATTGTAAGAGAAAGGAGATAAAAAGGTGAAATAAGAGGTAAAAACAAGATTTTGGTGATTTGTATGCATGGACAAGATTTGTGTGAACTTGCAAATATATACTGCCTGTCTTCAACTGCTAAAGAGGCCTAGAAGCAAGCAGTGGATCAGTATGACTGAGCACACCTGCCACCCACATCGTGGTTTCTGATATTATTTATTTCTGAAACGAGCCCAAATTCTTTGGAGAAATGGTTTATTCCCAAGAACTGAACAATTGTTTTGTAAGAAAAATGAGAAATGTCCCCCAAAAAAGAGTAGCATGTATGACAAACAACATAGAAGGCATCTGGAAATGGCCAGTTTCCTACTCTGTGACACTGAAAGAAGGCATCCAAACAAAATAATATATAATCAAATGTTCATTGCAGCATTATTTATAATACTACCCAGAAGATGAAAACAACACACAACAACCTAAACAAAATGTGCTATATCCATGTAATGAAATAGAATTCAACCTATACAAAGGCATGAAGCATTGATTTGTGCTATAACATGGACAAAACTTCAGATCATTCTGCTAAGTGAATACAAAAGACTGTATACCCTATGGGGCCATTTATATAGGATGTGAAAATTAGGCAAATCCAAATTGAGAGAAGCAAGACTGTGGATATCAGGGATTTCTGGGAAGTGATAATTGGATCTTAAAGGGCCCCCAGTTAGGTGCTTATTAATTGATATAAATGATATTTCTTTATATAATAGAGATTAATTGACTGATTGACTTAATTAACATCAGCAGTAGGGGACTAAGACCACTGTATGGCTGTGTACTCTTAACAGTACCCTGGAAAGGATACAAAATTACTTAATGGGGCCGGGGAGATGGCTCAGTGGAATAAGTGCTTCCCTAGCAAGCGCAAGGGTCTGAGTTCAATCCCCGGCTCTGTCAAAAAAAAAAAAATGAGGAACTATCCACTCAGGCCCCCCTCCTGGCCCTGTCTTGGACAGGAGCTTTCTTTCTCTCAATAAATATATTCTGCTCATAAAAAAAAAAAAATCACTTAATATGGTGCTGTGGTTAGATATTCCTAGCCTGACTCTAAGCATAAGGGAGCATCAGAAAACCCAAGTTAAGGAATATTTGTTACAAAAGCAACAGCCTTATATTCTTCAAAATGTCCATTTAGAAAAAAAGTCCATATTATGAAATAACAGGTAGAAAAATAAAAACTATCGTTATGAGCAGAGGACAAGAAGTTAATAAAACAAATGGCAAAGTGTTAAATTGGTAAATTTGTATATTAAAATGAGTTTCAGTGTTTTTCAACTTTTCCATAAGTTTTGAATTATTTCAGAATAACAATATAAAAGTGTAAGTTTTTAAAACTTCTTCAGATTGACAAATTGTTATATTTTCTTTCAAGTTTTTCCTAATTGAGCCTATGAAATATTTTAAAGATGCAGAAAAGTGCCGGGATTTAACTCTTTCTTCAACTTATCTAATCTTAACATATGTGTGTTAGTTTTAGACTTTCTAAAGTAATTTTAAGCTTTGCAAATATAGTGAGAGTCCCAGGGATGCTATTAATTTCCCTTTTCTTTCACCTCCAAAGTATTCACTGTGCCAAAGAGTATATTTCCTTCTGACCCTGTTTAACCTTTTCTTACAGGTGTTTGTATATAGCTATTCAAAATATTCTTGCTACTATTCCATTTTATGTAAGCTGTTATGCTTTTGACATTTATCCATGTTTTACTTATAGTATTTGTTTATTCTTTTTAAATTATATAAAATATTCATTAAATGCATGCTCCAGTTTTTCTCTTTTTGATAAATTTTTAGGTTCTTCCCTTTTATTTCCTACTGAGAATATTTGCAGGAAGCATTCTTGTACATATCGCCTCTGGACATAAATAGGAGTATTTTAGAATATGTCTTTAACCTGTACAGTTATCAGAAGTAATAAATTAGTAATACAGTCCATTTTAATAATGACCTTTATAGCTGTTCTTTTTCCCATTTCAGTGTCCAATCTAGGATATTTGGGAAATTTCTTTTTTAAAAAATAATTTTATTGAGAAAAAAATAGCAATGACAGTTTCAAAACCGATGACTGGCACAGTTTCAATAATTAATACATTGCATGTTGTTGTCTTCATGATTATTCAATGTACAAGATGCAGACATGATATCCTGTCCACAAACACTATTAGAACAGATCTCTCTATTCAATGATCCAAGAGAATACAGTTGTATATCTATCCTAACTATTTCAAATATGCAGATACAAAATGGTTGTCCATTTGTATCCCCCTTTTTTATATAGTTTTCTCAGAGAACAATATTCATTGTCATTTAAATATTGTACATGCATGAATTCAGCAAAATGTTCCAATATAGTCCATAATGGTAGTGGGTTTTCCATAACACTGGCAATGACAAAAGTTCTTGACTTGAGCCTTTTACAGCTCAGCATATTAATATTGCATTACTTTTCACACCTCGTTTTTATACTTCTCTGCTGAATGGTTAACACCAAGATAAAGCAAGCCCTATATAACAAGTAATGTAACTTTTGTATCTGGTAAGGTCAGTCAAGTCCCCTCAGGATTTATCCTGAAACCCTGTACCGTAGTTTGTAGATCCTTTGTCAGTGTCAGCCACGTGGATGAGTCACAGCCATTGCTTGACCAATTTGTTCTCTGTGAAAGCCTGAGAGAATGTTTTCTCTCCTTGTGACTTTCCTTAGATGCACTCTACATCATCGATCACTTTCCTCTGTGGCCCATAAACTCCTTGATCAGAAAATTTGGGACACAACTGTGTTACAGGGTATTACAGTACAGGTTCTCCTATGTCTTGAGCCTTCACTGACCTTGAAAGGCTAGGGCCAAAATGTTAGCTGTCCTTGGAGCCCTTCTTTTTCTCTAATTTTTGGTCTGTGAACTTAGGTTGTTAACCATCCAGAAGAGAAGCTTATTATTATTACCCTACAACATGGGCAGTTGAGGTTAACCTCACTATCCATCTGAATGTAAAACATCTTAGGCATAACATGGAACAGGTATTTTCCATTAAGTATTGATATGTTAAACTATAAGTCCCTACAGAATATGAAGAAAAAATGTAAAAAATTAAGAAATATTTTTTAAAATAGGAATAAACACATATTTTTACACAGAAATTTAGAGATCTAACCACACACAGCATTGTGGCAGGACAGTCCTATGACACTTTTTTTCTTTTTTTGTTTTCATTCATTACCCCCCCCTTTTTTTTTAAACAAACATTTACTTAAGAGACAGTATGGTAGTCGTTGGTATGTCATGACAAGCAGTATGTATTTAGAAGACCAGAATGACAGGCATTCCAAGCACAACCCTACATTTACACATTGCTATCTTCAGTGCAGCTGGCTTAGTTCACAGGTATCAGCATATATAGTTGGTCAGGGTGAGAATTCTACAACCTAACTGCTGTTTATAGCTTCCTAAAACATTGTGTTTGTTTGTTTGTTTTGGCTGATAGTGATCAAACTCAAGAGTCTTATACTCTAAGGTCATACTTTATAAGTGAGTCAAATTATTTTTAATTTTTTGCTAGACCATTTGTAGATGGCATCTCTTTTGTATTAGCTACTGGAGTACTATTTTATTCCTTTATATGGTTTCATCTTTTTTTATTTTTAAGTCTTATGTTGCTCTAGCCATATTTGAAGATAGTCCATACAGTGGTGATGAACCCATGGCATGCATGCTGCAACAGGCACACAGAGCCCTGTCTGCTGGCACAGGAACTATGTCCCCCAAGCAGCCAAGCACTGGATAAGTTGTTTTTTCTAAATCAGAACTTAAGTATTCAGGTATAATTGCAGTATTGTCACTTTGTGGTAAATAAAAGGATTTCTGGTTGCAGTTTGGGAACTCATTCTCTAAAAATTTCACCATTCGTGGTATATTGTAGAAATGCATCTTCACCCGTAGCTTACCTAAGCATTCTGAACTCTTTCATACCTTGACTCTGAGTATACTGATTACACAATTTTTGCTCTTCTTGGAGAAAGAATTCTTGGGATCGTATGTCCTTTCTAGATCCCTCAAAGTCAGCCCAGATGTTAGGAGCTTCCTCTTAGTTTTCCTTAGGGTGCTATCTTTTTTGTTGTTGTTGTTTTGTTTTTTTAGGGTGATATCTTAAAATGCTTAAGTTATGTACCTTCTTCCACTCCTGGAAAGTTGACCCACATCCTGGTGTTAGTCTTGTACTTCCTGGCCGTGGTATCATGCTTATCCTGCTAGTCATGTGGAGTCAGAAGTAGCATGCTTCTGACCTTTAGGGTGCCTGTGGGCCACTTATGAGAGATTATACAGACAAAATATCCCAGGTGGCTCATGGATAGGCTTCCTAAATGAATTAACAGAGTGAGTAGATGAATTTTTAGCTTGTTTTTGTCTTCTCCCAACCTGTTCTAAACACTTAAACCATGCCAGTCACCTTACTATTCTGGGTGGGGTGAAAAAGAAGTAGGCCTCTAGGGCAGTGTCCCACATAACAAGGAGAGTCTGGTATTGCCTGTCTTTGCTGTTCATCTTTTATCTGAAGACAGTCTTTCTTCTCACTAAGCTGTGCTGCTTTGAGGGAGATGTGGTGCAGGTAATAGAAGCTGCTCTTAAACCCCATGATGAACCTAGATATACAAAATGGTCATTCATTTGTATCTCCCTTTTTTGTTTAGTTTTGTCAGAGAAGGGTATTCCATTGTCATTTAAATATTGTAGGTGCCTGAATTCAATAAAATATTCCAATACAGTCCATTAGTCCATAAGTGTAGTGGGTTTTCCATAAGACTGGCAATGACAGAAGTTGTTGACTTGGCGCAGAAGATGGCTAGTGGAATAAACGCTTGCCTGGCAAGTACAAGAGCCTGAGTTCAATCCCCGGTTCTGCCAAAAGAGAAGAAAAAAAAAAGTTATTGACTTGAGCCTTTTACAGCTCAGCATATTTTCATACGGATTTACCTTTTACATTTTGTTTTTACACTTTCCTGCTGGATGCTTAAGACCAAGATAAAGCACGACCTATATAACAAGTAATGTAACTTTTGTATCTGGTAAGGTCAGTCAAATCCCCTCAGGATTTATCCTGAAACCCTATACCGCAGTTTGTAGATCCTTTGTCAGTGTCAGGCACGTGGATAAGTCACAGCCATTGCTTGACCAATTTGTTCTCTGTGAAAGCCTGAGAAAATGTTTTTTCTCCAAGTGACTCTCCTTAGGCACACTCTACATCATCGATCACTTTCCTCTGTGGCCCCATAATCTCCTTGATCAGAAAATTTGGGACACAACTGAGTTACATGATGTTACAGTACAGGTTCTCCTATGTCCTGAGTCCTCACTGACCTTGAAAGGCTAGGGCTGAAATGTTGGCTTGCAGCCCTTCTTTTTTCTCTAATTTTTGGTCTGCGAACTTAGGTTGTTAACCATCCATAAGAGAAGCTTAATAATGTTACCGTACAACATAGGCAGTTGAGCTTAGCCTCACTATCTGTCTGAATATAAAACATCTTAGGCATAACATGGACCAGATATTTTCCATCGAGTATAGATATGTTAAACTTAAGTCCCTAGAGAATATGAGGGGAAAAATTTTTTT
>NW_004524577.1:28174424-28181394 GCF_000260255.1 Octodon degus | reverse complement strand
TTTTTTTTTTTTGTTTTTTCATTTGGTCAATGTGGAGTCCCTTCTAGCTGACTTGTGTCCTTTTTACCTTCCCTATTATTATTTGAGGACGCTTATTTTCTATTTAAAAGATATTATAGATTCCAATTATACTGTTCTTAGTCCTAAAATTGCCCTGTTCTCTAAAGAGCTTTAATTACTTTAAATGGAAGACAGCGTTTACAAATCAAGTTCTGGATGTTAGGGTACTCATTGCTATTGCTTTGGAATTCTTGTAGTAAACAAGTGAAGGGATGCACCAGCAGTCTACGCACAGCCTCACACCACAGCAGACCTTCTAGTCATCTCCTCTTTCTCGATTTTTAAATGTGTCCTCTAGAGTAAGAGTCTTTGCACCTTTCTTATTTCTCTTATTCAGGCAAATGTATTATTTAAGACTTCGATACACACTTACTAGAAAATATTTTCATCATAAAACAAAAAGAAGAAAATGAAACTACCTTTGTTCCCACCTAAACATAGCCAATTCAAGTGTTTATTATTGGAACATGTATCTACATAAATGTAGAAATAGTGTATATTTATACTTTTTAATTTTGTGGGGGATTAAAGCACTTATCTAAATTTTTTTTTATCTGTTAGGCATTTTTACCCTTCTGCCATATTATCAGGAGTATGAGTTCATATGCTGATTTCACATTCTGATTTGGGGGCTCAGTGATCTTGAGCGAGCCATTTCTGAGCCTTAATTTCCTTTCTGTAAGAGGGAGTTGGTAATAATCAGTAAATTTATTGTGAGATGTTAATATTTAACATATATAAATCCATATCACCAGGTATGCTTCTCAAATTAGCAGAATCAGCAAACTATAATAAATATTTCTTTCCATCAATCTTCTTTTTGTCTTCCTTCTTTTTTCTTCCTTCCTTCTTACTAAAGCAGTTATTTACATGTGTAGACAAGTAATTAATGAGTTTCTTAGTATGCTAAATAAAAGGGGTAGGAAATGCTGTATCTTATACTAGTAAATAATTTACAAATCTGTTTTACGCAAATGAGAACTATGGAAGCAGATACCTGTATAATAAAATTGGTTCTACCTTCGCTGCCTATCAATGCATAAATCAGGAATTTTATATACACCAAAAAGTTGATGAATAGATGTTATTTACTGTCAAAATGTGCTTGGTCAGTCTGTTTTTAACTTTTATGCTTATAAGAAGTAGTGAAAACCTTAGCTTTCCACAGTTAACCAAATATTTGTTTTGCTGCTACTTACTCATTACTGTAGACTAAATATTTTTTTTTTGCCTTCAGCAACATAAATATAGTTTTAGTCCAGACTTTCGACACTTCACCTTTAGTTTTATGTCTCTGCATGTGTGCTTGTGTAATAAAATTGTAAATACTTTATCTTCTGTTGTTCGGGCAAGGAGCTCAATTGTACTCAGGTAGAGAGAAATTATTCCAGAAGTAAAAGATAATGGTATCTGCTAAAATGAAAGAGGGGAAAGCATGCTGGCATGAAACATTGAAATATAACTCTTCTAAAGAAAAAAGCAGACATTGGAACTCCTAAATGTCTAAAACAGGGCATCTTGTATGCTTCTCAATAAAAACTGGTGATAGCTGGTAAAATGTTTCATCAGTATGATTGTACTCCTAAGTCAAAAAAGAAAAAAAGAAAAGATGGAGATGGAGAAAAAATGAACTTAATGAGTAAAACAAATGTTTTCCCAGATCATTGCCATTTGTGGGTCTTACCAACAAAAAACATAAAGATTTATAAAGTATATTTGTTGTTAGCTTATTTTTATAAAAGAATTGAAGAACTTATCAGAAAATACTGATAGTGAGCAAAACATTTTATAACTGCATCTCAAAATCAAGCATAACAACCTGCCTCACTCCCTTAGAACTCTTTGCTGCCCTTACCTTGCCACTTACAGCAAAGGAGGACAATAATCCCTGCTTGCGCAGAACTCAGTATTGTGAGTGTCTGACAGACACTTGTTAAATAAATTTATTTAACAAGTGCTTACTGCAGTGTGTACAAGACTGTGCATGTTGCTGTTGCCAGCTGGTCTCCTCTCATTCCTGACCCAGTAGCTTTCCATTCCCACAAGTCAAAGGCCTGTCCTCCAGGGGACCACCAGCCTGTTACACTGTTGATTTCTTTTTGTATCACTTGCATCACTTAGCCTCTATTTCCTTCTCTTTTAGATTGCACTACACCTATTTATTTAATAATGTCTTTCAGTTTCAGGTTTTTATGTATCATCTATATGCTCATAATTCTCTAAGTGGTTAATAGCCATCTTAAAGCTTACTGTGTTCTGAGTTAAACTTCTGATCTTCCGCACCTGTTCTTTCTGAAATCATCTTTAGCTTAGCTAATTTTAAACCATATTTGGTTCCTTTTTCTTTTACGTATTATTGTCTCTGCTCTGGTTCATCAGAAAATTCAGAAGACTGTATATAGCCTGACCCACTTTTGTTATTAATAGCTGTTCAGAGGGCCAGGGAGATAGCTCAGTGGTCTAAGCATCTGCCTGGCAAGCATAGGACCTCAGTTCAGTCCCCAGTACTGCATACCATGCTGGCCCCATATCTTGCCAGCCGCTGAAACCGGGTGTAGGGGTGCACACCTGTAATCCCAGTGCTGGGGAAGCTGAGACAGGAGGATCACTATGCGTCTGAACTGCATAGCTAGAATAAATCTTTAAAAAAAAAAAAAAAGCTGTTCAGAGCCTCAATGATTTCCAATCTAAGATTATTAAGATTACCCTAATTTTTTGTTTCCACCCACGCCATCTGAAAGTCTATTCTCAACATAGCTAGGACAGACCTTTTAAAATCTAAGTTGGATATTGTCATTACTTTTATGTTTAAAGCACCAATGGGTTTCCTAAACTCCAAAGCCCCCTATCACTTTACTAGCTCTACCTAATCTTTACCGTCCTTCTTTAATCTCCAATCTCACATCCTTAAAGTTTCCTGTTATCTACTCTGTTTTAGGCACAGCAGCCTCCCAGACTGAGTACATGTTTGTCATGCAATATATGATATCTCCAGGCCATTGTATTCTCTCTGAGCTGGAGTTTCTCCTGCTAGCAGCATGGCTCTGTCTCTTACCTCACTGGTCTTTTCTCAGATGTCACCATCTCTTTGAGGTGGTCTTCAGGTGCCATGCTTGACACTAATTAGCCTTTTCTGCATTATTCTTATTGCCCTATTAGCTACTGACATATTTAGGTTTTACATAGTTATTTTTTTTCTTCTTTCTTCACTAGAATTTTTGTCTGTTTTCATTTTTTTCCTAACACCTATGACAATATTTGATGTTCTCCAAAAATATTTTGGAAAACAAGTTGAATAAATGACGAATGGTCTAAAATGTCTTTAAACAGTCTTGGTTTGTCATTTGAGGACTAAGACTAAAGAGGACTAAGGCTGAAGTTTAGTGGGAAAGTGCTTGCCTGGCACATAAGGTCCTGGGTTGAAGGCCCAGCACTGCCTCTCCTCCCCCAAAAAGGAAATCTTCCTTTTGATGTTGAACAGTGAAGTTAGGGAAATTATTATATGGCCAATCAACTGTGTCTAACGCAAGCCCCTACAAAATTTAATGCTATTTTTCCTTGCACTTCCTACTCCCATTTCTCTCTGACAAGAGCATGAAAGCAAGGGAGGACAAGTGCTGTTTTGTGCAATGAAACCATGGCTCAGATGAGTGAACTGGTTTTCCCCCAGGAGCACCAATATAGAATATAGGACCTATATTGCCTGATAGCAACTACCATTCCCCTTCTATAATAATATTAGTTATTATCTAATGTGATATTTTATAAAATGCTATATAGTCCTTCATGAAAATCAGAGAACAGTCACTCCAGAAAAATGATTGGCATCATTCTTTTTTTAGTTTTTTTATTGTCACTTGAAAATGTTAAAACAAAAGATAAGATTCTGTTGTTTCTATGTCATGGATTAAAGTCTTTAGAAATAATAGACAAATTAGTCACTGATATCTCTTTTACTGCTAGTGTATAATTTCTTACATAGGGGAATGCAAAATATGTTGCTTTGCCATCAGATTCCTCTATATTTCACCCACATCATTCCCTGCTTTTCTCAACCAGAAGGTTACCTCCTTCAGCAACTATTCAAGCCAAAACCACAGTCAGAATACTCAAAATGCTAAACAAACTTGTTAATCTCTCAAGTAAGGCCAAAATTTAATTAAGATAAAGGTAGCAATGATTGTTAGGTGATAGAAAGAGAAGATATTTGTAAACTCTGACCTAAAAGAATATGTTCAAATGCTAGTACTTTAACTATGTATGCATAAAATAGACATGTACTATAAATTTGCACACAATGTATAAGGTATATAGCAAAATGTATGACACCAGAACTATCCAAAATGTAATCTACTTTTTCTAACATTTCACAATTTATGTCTGAATTCTGTGACTCCTTTCACTGTACGTATATCATGGGAAAGTTACCATTGCATTATGAATAAATGTGTTCAGAAGGCAAAATTACAGATAATAGAGTGATGACTATTGAGGTTTACTAGTCAATGAAGAAAATATAGTGACCACCCTTTCATACTGCTACAAGACTAGAGAATGGAGCAGATTAAAGCAGATTGGCTACTGGTCTAAAATGAGAATGAATACAGATACTCCTTGTTTTTACGACCTACTTACTTGTTTAACAACTCTTCAACTTAGGACCAACACGCACTGTTCAAACTTAACGACCTGCTGCTTAAATTTACAGCCTGTCCTTTTTATTTTCTGCATAGTTCTGTACATCTTGTTTGTAGAACCACAGTGTCTTTTTGTACAGTACACCTTATTTATTTAGTACTATAATTTTTGTTCATTGTACTATGTAATACAGCAGTGTAGTTTTATATTCTGTTACACAGTATAGTACTCCATAGAAGAATTATGCAAAAAAAGAATTATGCAAATACAACCAAAGTCATCAAGCTACAGTTTCCTTTGACAATTTCTTTATGTTGAATATTGTAGTGTAGATACTATATGCCAGTGATAGCGAACCTTTTAGAGATGAGTACCCAAACTACAACCCAAAACCCACCTATTTATTGTAGACTGCCACTATTGCAATTAAACTTGAGTACTGAGACTTTAGGGAAAAAAAAAAAATCTTACATTAACTTTTTGTTTTCAAAGAAAAGCAAATAGTATGCAAGCCTTAGGTTTGCCACTGCTGTTATCTATGAGTCATCATTTAGTAATCAATTAATATAACAACCTAATCAAGGGACCATAACTCAGCAATTAAATGAGGAAGGAATGTCTGTGCATCCACACTGAGATTTATTTAATGAAATACTATTTCCATTTGCCCTACTATTAGCTTATTAAAACTTTCTCCTTGAGTTTTTCTTTTGCAGTAAGTTAAGCAATTTGATTTCTATCTCCTTTTTATATTGGCATCGTGGGTTGAATGGGGAGTTTGACTGGCAGAATAAGTAACCAGGCCTCTCAGTAGACTAAGCCATTATTTTTGTCTTCATTGTTCTTTTGCTCAATCTACCTGATGCATAAAGACCAAACAGCCTCATACATCAACTGGAACTCAGCTCAATTGCTGATACACAAGTCTATGTGGCATTTATTATTTCCTTCAGATATGCTATTCAGATGAATGTTTGACTGCCTTCTTGTATGTGTTGGGCATTTATTTGACTTACTTTGATCCTTTGTTTTTTAAAAATGAAAAACAGTTCTTGTATCAGCAACCTGTGATAGCCCAGCCAACCATATTTCCATGTATCATCTTACTGCTACTTCCTAAAAAGGAAACATTCCCGCCAGCCAGCAACTGTTCCACCTTGTTTCTCATCAGTTGGGTTGGACTCAGTTCAAGTTCTGTCAACACTATTCTATCAGATAAATAGATGTGGGTAATAAAAGGATAAGGTAGTTAGTGTGCATGCACACTGTCCAAGCACCAGTGAGCAGGGTAAAGCATTCATACTGCCTCCATGTTAGCCAGTATGCTTGTGTCCTTGCTGAAAGTCTAGTCCAATTTAACTGTACCTTTGTGCTGGTGGTGACACTGCCCCATGCAAGTGTCAACATCTGTCTGACAATAGTTGAGTCATTTGGATGAGAATGTATGTTTTCTGGTTTTCATTGATAAACTGGTTAATAATTTAGCTTTTGTACATGACCTTTATATAAACATCATTTTAATAAGCTAAAAGCTGAAGCAAAATAAAGCAGTATGTCTGCAATCTGTTATCTGTATTGTTCACTACTTGTTAACAGAACTGAATAAAGTTTGTTTTTTAAAAATACTGCATAGTATGCTGAATGTAGCTCATCTAGCATAGTGATGATCTTCTAGAAAGCAAGAAATTTCAGAGGGATAATCCTTGTGGGTTTCTTCTCTTTGTAAAAAGAAATCTGATATTATATGAACCTAACTTTCCTTTCTCACCCTCCCTCTCTTCTTTTCTTCCTTCCTTTTCTTTCTTTTTAATTCAGCAAAAGACTTTGGAGAGAGCCTTATAAAACACATCACTATTTGCCAAAGGTTGATCTTCATTCTGAGCATTATCAGTCAGCTACACTGAATTACCTTCTGTGTCATCTGATCGATCAGTTTAGTTCTGTCCAATCAGAAGATTCAATCAAAATCTATAATCTTTGGACCTTCTGTTTTCAAAATGGTCCTTGACAATAAACTGCTAAGCACTCCCAGATACACTGAAAGTTAACAATCTGATACACCTCTTGATTACTTACTTCATCTTTATACTGGTACTGTGGACCACTTACGAGCCTTTAAGAAACCTTTCATCCTGTGAGCTTGAGGTTTAGTCCAGAGGTAGGCCTAGTCTCTATGTTAAACATTAGAGCAGAATTATTTTGAATTATGGGCAATAAAACACTGGTGGGATCATGAAATTAATAGTGTATCTCTATTAGCATTTTTTTTTTT
>NW_004524577.1:28173263-28174324 GCF_000260255.1 Octodon degus | reverse complement strand
CCCCCCCCTTTTATTTTAAACAAACATTTACATGAGAAACAGTACATATTTGTCCAAAATCAGCAATTGGTATGTCATGACAAACAGTACGTATTTGTCCAAAATCACAGGCATTACAAGCATGACCCTACCATTACACATTGTTATCTTCAGTGCAGTTGCTTAGTTTACAGGTATCACCATATATAGTTAGGGTGAGAATCCTACCAATTAACTGCTAGTTTCAAAAAAATGCTGCAGATACTCACGATCATGCCCGTGCCCATCTTGTGCATATAAATGTATGGCTTGGCCACTGTCATGTTTCCTAGCCTTCCTCCTTACCCTCTCTTTGTTATCTAATCCTCAACTTCTTGCTTTCTTTTAAATTGTGTTATATCTTTCTATTTGTATTTCTTCTTTTGAGTTCTTATACTAGGGAGACTATATGATATTTACACATGAGAGTCTGATTTATTTCACTTATGAGTATATCTTCAAGTGACATCCACTTAAATATAAAGGCTTTGAGTTTATCACTCTTTATTGCTGAGTAATACTCCATTGTATAAAAATGCCACATCTTTTTCATCCATTCCTAAGGATACATGCATCTTGGTTGTTTCCAAGATTTGGCTATCACAAATTATACTGCAGTAAACATAGGTACACATATATCACTATGATAAGACGTTTTCAGTTCCTCTGGGAAAATTCCCAGTAGAGGGATAGCTGGTTTGAATGGGATTTGTAGCCCTAGTTTTTTAAGGACTCTCCACATGGATTTCCATAAAGGTTGCACCAGTCTACATTCCCACCAGCAGTGGGGAAGGGTTCCTTTTTCTCCAAAACCTCTCCAACATTTGTTGTTGGTTGATTTGTTTATGATAGCCATTCTTTCTGGGATGCGATGGTATCTCTGTGTTGTTTTAATTTGCATTTCGCAGATGGCTAGGGATGTGGAGCATTTTTTCATATATGTATTCACTTCTTTAATTTCTTCCTCTGAGAAGTGTGTGTTCATCTCAGATGCCCATTTCTGGATTGGGTCTTTAAATTTTGGGGCCCTAGTGTTTTTTAGT
>NW_004524577.1:28160857-28172255 GCF_000260255.1 Octodon degus | reverse complement strand
GTTTGTAGGTAAAAAGTAATGTAATTTCAGTGATTTTGTATGGTTCAACCTTATTTACACTTTTATGCATTAGATACTAAAGTTTTACAAATTCTATATTAGATATATAACAAACATTATCATACAAACAAAAAAGTGTATTTTTATATATTTCTAGGCAAAAAAAAAAAACTGTTCAGACAAATCCACCATTACCTTCCCCAAGTTCTGAAGGAGTTAATCTCTAACTAATATTCAAACAGTAATTAGTAGTCATAATTTTAAGCACTATTCATAATTAATGGACAGGATATAAAATGCTAAAATTTGGTGTTCAAATAACTAGGGACATTCAGAGCACTGAGAAATACCATCAGGAAAAACCTTTTTAAGGAGTGGGGTGAATGAGGAAAAAAGTTTGATTAAAGAGAAAGAGACAGTGTTCATGTCATATTTTTGTAACATGATTTTAACTGTCATCATAGTAACCTTGATTCTATGGAAAAAATAATCTCTATGAGGTAATCATAAATAGATAATTTTAATAAAATAGGATATCAGACAATTTAATTTTGAAATCCACTGGCTTTCATTGGCAAGGACATATTGTTTGTGTAAACTTAAAATCTCACTTTAAAGCTTATGGTACCTTTCAAAATAGTTTTTGTTTTGTTTTGTTTTTTAAATTTTTGCAGTACTGGGCATTGAACTCAGGACTTTGTGTTTGCTGGGCAGGCCCTTATTCTACTGAGCTATCTCCCTAGCTCAAAATAGTTTTGATTTTGTTTTAAATTTTTAAAATACGGTTTTTGTCTTTTAATAAATTTGGAAAATAAAAGAAGTATTGCTTTGAGAAAATTATTATTTTACCTAGCAAATAAAAATTATATTTAAGATTTCTCTAAATGAGTGTAAAATTCAAGACCTAGAGAGCTGGGGAGATAGCTCCATGTCATAAGTGCCTGCCTGACAAGCACAAGGTCCTGAGTTCACTCGCCAGTACTGGAGAGAGAGAGAGAGAGAGAGAGAGAGAGAGAGAGAGAGAGAGACTGAGACTGACTTAAGGATTATCTTGGGTGTTTCATTGTCTGAATGCCTAGACATTTCATTGTCCAAATACTTTTAGGGAAAACATTTATTATACATCAATAAAGGCCTAGGATTTTCATGTTTTCCTAAGCAAAGTGATTTATATTTAGATTGCAAAATACTAGGCTTGCCTGAAGACCAATCTTCTCTTTGTATTTTCCTCCCACTAATCTCAGATCCTCTCAGTACATTCTGTGTGTGGCTTTTCTTAAATACTGACATGACTGTGTGTCAGTTCTCTTCATAAAGTTATTTAATGGTGTCTCATTTCCTATAGTATAGTCTTTTGCATGCTGATAAGGCTCTACATGGCGTATACTTTGCCTTACACACTAATCTCATCTCTTACCATGGATCCTATGCTGCATATAGGCTATTTTTTTTTAACCATTACAAGCCTTTTTCTTGAATTGGCTTGTGTTGTCATGGCTTCCTTTGCTTGGAATTCCTAACCTGTATCTAATTAGTATTATTACTCAAACCATTGTTTAAGCTCAGTTCTCTAAGTTACCTTTCCTATTCCTCCAGACCTGGGTTCTGCAACTTTTCCGCACATTCAAATTACTTGGAAATTCTAAAGACCAGAGCTTCAGTACTTTTTGAACCTTACATAGAATTCTATTGTGAAATGAAATATGAGTAATTTATAATGAGCCATGTTTTGATTATGAAATTGTACTATATTTTGAAAATTTAATGCCAAAAAATACAAACCACTGGTCAATTACTCTTCAATTAAAGTTTTTAATTATTATAATGAATTTCATCTGCTTCCTTTTATACTATAATGTAATTGCTAGGGAATTTTAAATTCTACTTTTCATTGTGTGACATTTCTGTTGGCTAGTGCTCATTTGGATGATCATAATGATGCTGCACTACAGAAACATGCCACATAACACCATTTTGTTCAAAAAAGGACTGCATCTGTCATAGTAGTCCCATAAGAGTATAATACAGCTCAAATTTTCTGTCATCTAATGATATCTAACCAACTCATCATGGAGTGTAACATCATAAACAACACAGCACTCTGGTTTGCTGTCATATTGGTATAAACACACCTGCTGTAGTGCCACTCAGGTAAAAGTATAGACCATATAATTATATGCAGTACATAGTTGATGACTATGGTTCTGTTGTAATTATTATGCTATATTTTTATTGTTATTTTTAGGTGTATTTCTTCTACTTATAAAAAGAATGTTTAGTGTAGAATGACATGCCATGTTACTATAGCAGCAGCTTCATATATTTCATATGTAGTGCATCTCTTGATTATATCACGAGGCCATGTTGGAGGGAGGAACAGGGTGGCAGAGTGGTTAACAGAGAAGGAGCCTCTCTGAAAGCTGCCATCCGGATGCTAAAATGTAGCAACATGTGGAAGACAAGAAAGAGAGACATGAGTCCCCTAGACCCAGGAAGGATCTGAAGCATAAATTGAAGCACAGGGAGAGAGTGAGAAGAAATACTGCAATGAAGAAGGAAGTAGCCATCAGGAACTTCTCCCTGAGATGGGACTCACTGTGTGAGAAGAGCACTTCAAACCTGCGGATACAAGGTGTCTCCTGGCAACCCCAGAGGCCTCCAGAGAGAGATGCAACAGTAGAGAGGAGCAGCAGACATGAAGTACTGACTAGCTAGCAGTGAGTGCTGTGGGCTCAGTCATTCTACACAGTAGAGCAATTGGCCAGGAGCCATCTTAGAGAAAGGCCAACTGAGCTCACAGCTCCAAGTGGCTGTCAGATCCATCTAGTAGCTCCCAACTAGGCTCAGCCACAGAAAGTATGCTGATGGCTTAAGACTGAATAAGTCTGGTCTTGACTAGGGGGTGCAGGCTCACTGAGATTATCCACTTTCCTGACAAAAAGCTACACTGGCTTGCTGGAATAAATCAATATGAATTGGGATTCCATCCCTACATGCTGTCTATTAGTGACAACAGAACAAACCTGGAAGTGAACATTTTTTCCCTCTTTCTCTTTCTCTTGTTTGGTCTTTTTGTTGTGGTGGTAATGGTAGTAGTTTTTGTTCTAGTTTTCCATTTTGATTTTTTTCTCCTTCATTGTTTGACCTTGTTTTTAATAGGACTGTGAATGTAATTTCTAGTCTCTTTATTGTTATAATTCTTGTTGTGTTCTTTTCTTCCTTCTATCTCTTCCTTTTCTCTTTCCCTCCAGTCTTCTGCACCATTTTCCCAAAATTAGCGTGATCACCCCTCATCCTCCAGCGTTACTCCTAATCTCTTCCTTATTTTCCATTTCTCTTATTTTCTCTCCAACCGATTTTAAATTTTAACCGCGGAAGACGACACTAATATATTAAGGATTTATATACTGCCTATAATTTCCTGATTTGTTTTATATTTGTTATTTAACCATAAATCTAGTTCACACAGTTAACCACGGCAAATTAATAGTTAACTCAGTTTGTCATTTTTAGGCTCTGTTTGATATTACTGTCGTTGCTGATGGTACCAACATAGCCAAAAAATCATATAATTGTTCTAAACAGTTATTCCTCCTGGTAGTCCAGATTGAGATTGACTGAGGGTCACAGAAAATACTGTGACACAGTGCCAAAGATCCAGGGGCCAAGACAAACAGGAAGCACCTTCACATCCCCAAAATATTGAAGAGGTAGATCTTGCAGCAGACTCAGAACCCAAAAATCATCTAAACTTAGAAGATACTTCAGAGAAGTAGTCATTCCTTAAGGATTCCAAATTCTAATAATAAAGCATCCCACCATAGACAATTTACAACCATCACTCCATGAATTAAACTAAAAAAAAAGAAAAAAAAAAAAGAAAGAAAGAAAGAAAATGAGAAGACACTTAAACAAGATTCAACTCCAGACATCCAGTTCACCAATGGCAACCCCAGAAGGAAATGTGGTAGGACAATCCAAAGCCATTCACCTGGCCTCTCTGAAGAGTAGTGCCAATAAAGGAATTGAATGAAGCTCCAGAAAACAATCAAATCAGAAATAATTTCTCAGATAACTACAGAGATAGTGTCCACAATGAAAACCATGCATAGTGACTGTAGAAGAGATACAGACAAAAATATAAAAGAGCTTAAGAAAATTGTGGAATCCATGAATGCTCAGCATAGAAAAGGAGTGGAATCAACAAGGCAGATTCAAGCAGATACCAAGGAGAATAAAAACTGTGGTTAGCAAGCATGAAAAAGTAAATTTAGCAGCTGCCAAATGAGGAAAGAATAATTGATTTGAGTCAATGAAAAAAGCAGAAGATAGCACAAAGAATATTAAAAGAAAAAAAACTGTTCACAGATATCAAGGCAGAGAACTTCTTGCTAGAGAAAAGCATTAGACATACTGATATCAAAGACATACAGAACTCAAAATAGTCACAGCCAAAAAAAATTTACAGCCAAGTGTATCATAGTAAAGATTCCAGAAATTGCCACAAACCAGCACTCTAAAATGTTTGAAAGGACATTCTAGAAAGAGATAACAGGAGTACAATTCCATGAAACCCAGCTAAAAGAATCCAGCAGGCAAAGCAAACAGTTATACAGGGAGAGAGGAGAAAGAAGGTAAGTCAATAACAGGAAAATAACATGACAAGGATAAGTGAGTGGGTGTCATATAACCACCAATGTTAATGGCATTAATCCACCAATCAAAAGACACAGACTAGCAGGATGTATTAAGAAGCAAGATCCAACAATATGCTGCATAAAAACACCCTTCATTTCAAAAGAAATTCATAGACTGAAGGTCTAAAGATGATGTCTTGGTTACTTTTCTCTCAATGCTGGGACAAAATACCCTACACCCAAAATTAAGGAAGGAAAGGTTTATTTAGCTCACAGTTAGTAGAGATTTTCGTCCATAATCAGCTGACTCCAAGCAGAAGAGCACATGGCAGAGGGTAGCTATTCATGGCATTGAAAAACAGCAAAGAGCAGACAGAGGAGCATCGGCTGCAGAAACTAGCAAGCTTCCCTTCCCTTCCTTAGATTGTATGTAGATTATCCATCCCAGGGTGGATGTAACACTCATACCTATAATCCCAGCATTGGATCACAATTTGTACTGGTTGATACATTGTATCAACTTGAAAAATTGAAAGTTTAGCTAAATTGGCTTAGCAATTCCACACCCTAGGGCATGGAGACCCCTCCCTAGGGTGTGGAGGGCCCCACCCTAGAGTGACTCATCACTTAAAGTATATAAAGGGGAATTGAAGAAGGATGGAGAGTTCCATTTCCTCACAGGAGCTCTGGTCTTCACAGTCAGCTTGGAAAGGAGAGAGGCTTGCTAGCATCTGCCTCAGCTACTGCTACTCCCTTTACTCTTCATTATTTTCCACCACTGGGAATGGCTGCCATCTGCTATGTTCTACTCTGTCTTGGAGCCAGTCAAATATAGAGTGAAATCTCCACTGTGAGCTAAATAAACCTTTCCTTCCTTAATTTTGGATATCAGCTATTTTGTCCCAGCAACAAGTGAAAAGTAACAGATACAACCTGTAGAAGTCTGCCTCATGACTGTATGAAGCTTTGGGTGAGGACAACTAGACATAAACCATAACAGATGGAAAACAATACTCCATGTGATAGAAACTCAGAAAAAATCAGGGGTAGCTATTCTATGTACAAACAAAGTGAATTTCAAGTCAAGACTGATTAGGAGAGATAAAGAAGGTCATTATATCCTTATAAAGGGAATAATCCAGGTAGAAGAGATAAAAATCGTAAGTGTATATGCAACAAGTACCAGTGTACCCAACCATATAAAACAAATACTAATGGGCATGAAAAACTAAGTAAGCACTAATACAATTGTATTGGGAGATTTCAGTACTGCACTCTCACAAAAAGACAGGTAAATCAAATAAAATATCAACAGTAAAATATTGGAATTCAACCAAAGTTTTGAGCAAATGAACTTAGTAAATGTTCTACTCCACTGCATCAGAATAAACATTCTTCTCAGCTGCACACAAGAAATTCTCCAAAGTACAACACGTACTACCTCATAGAACATACTTAAATGCAAAGGAATTAAAATTATGCTGTATGTATTATCAGATCTTAGTGCAATAAAATTGTAAATCCATACAAAAGAAAGCACAAGAACTTCATAAACACATAGAAATAATATTGTCCTGAACAAGCATCAATCACAGATAAAATTAAGGAAAAAATAAGACAGTTTCTACAACTAAACAAGAAGTATAATATACCAGAACTTATGGAACACAATGAAAGCAACCCTAAGAGGGAAATTTATAGAAGTGAATAGCCATATCAAGAAAACAGAGCAAGTGCAAATAAACAACCTCAAACTTCTAGAAAAAAAAGAGCAGGCTAAGCCAAAAGTTCATCTGAACAAGGTAATTATAAAGATGAGAGCAGAAATTAATACATTGGAAACTTAAAAAAAAACAAAAACAAAGAATCAATGAATCAGAGTTGGTTTTTTGAAAGATTGAATAAAATCAACAAACCTTTATCCAACCTTATCAAAAAGTAAAAGAAGACTCCAATCCATGCAATTAGGAATGAAAAGGGTGAAATCACAATGAACTCTTCAGTAATCCAGACAATCATCTATATCTATTTTAAAAACATGTATTCTAAAAAGATGAAAAATACATAAGAAATGGAAGATTCCTAATTACATATCAATTACCAAAGTTGAATCAAGAAAATATAAAAATCCTGAATAACCCAATATCAATCAGTAAAATTGAAGGTGTAAATAAAATCCTACCAACAGAGAAAAGCCCAGGTTCTAACGGATTCACTGCTGAATTGTACAAGAAATTTAGAGAAGACCTAACAGCACTGTTTCTCAAACTCTTTAATGAAATTGAAAGGGAAGCAATACTTCCAAATTTATTCTGGAAGCATGCATTACCCTGATGCCAAAACTGGAGAAGGACCCAGCTAGGAAAGAGAATTATAGGTCAGTCTCCCTAATGGTGCAAAAATCCTCAATAAAACACTGAGCAACAAAACACAGCAAATCATCAAGAAGATTGTACACCATGACCAACTGGGATTCATCCCAGGGCTACAGGGATGTTTCTTCACACATAAATCCATAAATGAAATACAACACAATAACTGAGCCAAGGATAAAAATCATGTGATCGTCTGAATAGATGTAGAAAATAATAAAAAGAAAAGTCCATAACCCATTCATGATTTTTTAAAAAAGCCTATAGAAAACTGGGATAGTCTTTATCTCAGTCTGATAAACTAGTGACAAAGCAACAGCCAGCGTCATTCTAAATGAACAAAAGCTGAAAATGTTTGTTCTAAAATCAGAAACAAGACAAAGATGTTATTCAACATTCCTGGAAACTTGCTGGAGCAGTTAGACAAGAGAAAAAAATGAAAAGAATAATGATAGGAAGAAGTTAAATAGCATGTTTTGCAGATGGCATAATGTTCTACATACAAGACCCCCCCAAAACTCCACTAAAAAAACTGCTAGACTTAATAAGCAAATCCAATAGCATAGCTGGATACAAAGTCAACACTCAAAAATCAATAGCCTTTCGTACACAGATAACAAACTCACTGAGAGTAAAAGTAAGGAAATGACACCTTGCACAATACCATCCAAAAAAAAAGGAATACCTAGAAATCAATCTAACAGGATGTAAAAGACCTCTACATTGAAAACTACAGTTCTCTGGAAAAGGAGATTGGAATGGCCATCAGAAAATGGAAAGATACTGCTTGTTGTGAATGGGAAGAATCAATTAGTGAAAATGACCGTATTTCCAAAACTTTTATACAGATTTAGTGCAATTCTAATCAAAATTCCATTAGCATATCTCACATTGTTAGAGAAAACAGTCCTGAAATTTGTTTGGAACCTGAAGGTACCTAGAATAGCAAAAGCAATCCCAGCAACAAAGGCAAGGGAGGGGGTCATCATAGTGCCTGACTTAAAATTATACTCTAAAGCAACTGTGATTAAAAACAGTTTGGTATTAGCAAAAAATCAGACCCAAAGATCAGTGGAGTAGTTTAGAAGATGCATACACAACTCCAAACATACTCAGCCACCTTACCTTGGACAAAGGTGCCAAATACATTTACAAGAATAAAGATAGCCTCTTTAATAAATGGTGCTGGAAAGCTGTCTCTGCACATGCTAAAGATTAAAATTGGACCCGTATCTTTCACCATGCACTACACTAAATTTAAAATGGATCAAAGATCTAGGTATTAAAACAGAAACTAAATCTGCTGGAAGATAGAATGCATAAAACTCTTGAAGGCATTGGTGAAGGTAAAGACTGTATGAATAAAATCTAGTTGCACAGGAGCTATCGCGCAAAATCAAAATCAACAACTTGGGTTTCATCTTATTAAAAAGCTTTTTCTCAGCAAGAGAAACTACCCACAGAGTAGAGACAACCCACAGAGGAAAGAATGGGGAAAAAACGTTTGCCAGCTATTTCTCAAAGGATTGCTATGGAGAACATATAAAGAATTCAAAAAGTTCAGATCTTCCAAATTTAAACACCCAATCTTCAAATACCCAAAAATGGACATTTAAGATAAATACACACTTTTCAGATGAAAACATTAACTAAATATATGAAAAATGTTCAATAGCGTTAGTCATTCAAGAGATGTAAATTAAAACAACACTGAGATTCCATCTCACTCCAGAAAGAATGGTTATGATCAAAACATCAACCAATAACGAATGCTAAACTGACTCTGGGGAAAAAGGAACCCTTCTCCATTGGTGAGTGTTGTTAGGAGTGCAGACTGGTGTGACCACTGTGGAAATCAGTGTGAAGAGTAAAAAAAACCCTAGATTTCAAGGTTCCATTTGACCCAGCTATTTATCTGCTGGGAATCTTATAAAAATATTATACCACAGTGATACATGTGCACCCATGTGTATAGAAACACAATTTGTAATAGCTAGATTTTAGAAACAACCCAAATACCCATCAATGAGGAATGGATAAAATAGATGTGATCTTTTTATGCAATGGAGTACTACTAAGCCCTAAAGGATAAATTTGCAACATTTCTAGGTGTTGTAACTCAGTTGATGCCACTCAAGATCATACTCATAAATGAAATAAACCTGATACACATGTAAATATCATATTGCTTTCCTAGTGCGGGAAGCTCAAACAGTAAATAAGATCCAAAATGCACAACAGATATTGTAAAATAGGAAGAAACTTCAAAAGGAAAGAGAAACTAGACTGGGGGATAGAAAAAAAAAAAGGAAGGGAAAAGCAATAACTATATATATATATATTTATTTATTTATATTTATATATATATAACTATATATATATATTTTACCAGTGTAGCTACTATATATGTACATATATATGTGTATATATAGTGTTGTTATTGTCTTTTATATATATTGTATATAAAAGATAGTTAAGATACTTATACTACTAATTCCTTTTAGCTCCTTGAAAAAAAAGGTTTGTGCTAATATTGTTTGGACAATTAAATGTTGGTATCTTGTGTTCTGAATAACTAATTTAAAGATAACATTGCTACTCTCATATATTGTTTTGAAATTTTGTTTTATTTTTTCTCTTTAAAATAAAAATATTTATTCCAGCTTAAAAAAGCGAAGAGGCCACTTCAGACAGCTGACCTATGCCATGTTTAAGTGCACTCTATAATGCTGGAAGAATAATGAAGTGGCCTATCACCTGGCGTGGTACACACATATAATCCCAGCTGCGGGGAGGCTGAGGCAGGAAGATGGCCAGCTTGAAGCCTGCCTGTGTGTCTTAGTAAGACTTGGTTTCACAATGAAATTTTCTGAAAGGGGGGCGTGACTCAGTTATAGAACACTTGCCTAGTTTGTATGCTGGCTTCAATTCTCAGTCTACCAGGAAAGAACGAGGTAAAGTGGGGGAGGGAAAGGGAAGGAAGAGTGAGAGAAAAAAAGAAAGTATTTTGCCCATAAAGTCCTAATTTCTTAGTTCAGCAAACATTTGAATGCCTATTAGCATACTTTACTGAAAAGGCAAAAATGTTAGCCAAAATTAACTTCTGGAGGAATGAAAAGTATAGCCAGTACTGTTTTAAGCATTTGAATTATTTTTCTATGATATCTTTAAAGATGATAATATCTTTAAAGATCAGCTTTGGGGACATAACTTTATATATAATTTATCAAATTTAAGTTTATAACAGTTGACAAAAATGCATAATTACCAGCACCATTAAGACATATTTCTATTATCCCTCAGAAGTTCCTAGGTATCCTTTTGCAATTAATCTCTGCTCAAAGACCTAGTAACCATTAACCTTTTTAATATGAATAAAATCATACAGTATAGTGTATATCTATCTTATCTTACCTACAAGAATGCTTCCACATTTGAACTCCTACATCATTAGTTCTCTTTTATTGATAAATAGTATTCCATTATATGGATATACCATGTTTATATATTCAGTGATGGATATATGAGTGTTGTTTTCAGTGTTTAATTGTTATAAATGAAGCTATTATGAACATCCATTGGACTCTTTCCTCCCGGGTAAATATTTATGAATAGGATTTCTAGGTCTTCATAACTATGTTTGTAAGCAGTTGCTGAAGTATTTTCCCAAGGGGCTATACAGTTTTGCAGTCTTTAGCAACATTCAAGAGATCTAGTGGCTTCAAATTCTTCATATTACCAATCTTTGATTTTAGCCCTAATTTGCAGTGGTTTTAGATTACATTTCTCTAATGATAAGTGATATGAACATCTTTTTCGGGGTTATTTGTCACTCTTTTATGATCTTTTGCCCTTTTTTAAAATCTGGTCTTTTATTATTTTAATAGCATTTTGTTTCTCATCTTATTGCTTTGAAAGCATTCCTTATATAGTCTAGATACAAGTCCTTTATTAGATAAATGTTTTAAAATGTCTTTTCCTGTTCTGTAGTTTACCTTTTCATTTGCTTACAGAGTAAGAGGAGTTTTTAATTTTAATGAAATTGAGTTTATAGTAGTTTTCTTTTATGCTTCAGGTTTTTTCTATGGCAGGAAATTTTGCCTACTCCTAACTTCTCAATGATTTTGTACACTTTTTTCTTCTACAGATTTTATTTCATAAACCAATGGTGGCAAACCTTTGGCATGCATGTTATTTTTCTCTTAAGACAGAAGATGTTAGCATACGAGTTCTTTTTCTAAACTAAGGCCTTGGTATGCAGGTTTGATTACAGTATTGGCACTTCGTAGTAAATGAGTTTTGGGTTGCAGTTTAGGTACTCATCTCTAAAAGGCTCGCCATCACTGCCATGATCTTTTACTTTTAAGCTTATGATTTAACTAGAAATCT
>NW_004524577.1:28101463-28160607 GCF_000260255.1 Octodon degus | reverse complement strand
AAAAAAAAAAAAAAAAAAATTCTCCAATCCATGTAGGTGCAAACCTCCCTTTTCTATGAAAGAGGAGACACTAATCTATGACTAATTTTCTTTTTTCTATCTTTTCCCTGCTATCCTTTCCCATTTCACCCATTAAATTCTGTTTTCCTTTTTAACAGTTTCTTCCTATTTCACAATATCTGTTGTATGTTTTTAGACCTTATTCTTTCAGGTTCCACACCAGGGAGGCAAAATGATGTTTATACATTGTCGGTCTGGTTTATTTCACTAATGAAGATAGTCTCAAATTGTATTCATTTACCTATAAAAATCTCAAGTCATTATCATTCTTATGGAAGACATTTCCACATTGAAAGACCTTGGAGCCTTTATCAGAAATTGATTAGCTGTGAACATGAGAATTCATCCCTGGACATTGAATCACTTTCCTATCTACCTATCTTTATACCAGGAGCACACTATTTTGATTAATTTAGCTGCGTAATATTGAAATAAAATAGTCATTCAATCAAAAACCCACCAATTTTGTTATTTTTCTAAATTGTTTGGCTCTTGTAGGTTAGCCAGCATAAGAATCAGCTTGCCAATTTCAACCCAAAAAAATCCTGCTATAATTCTGTTTGCAGTCATGTTGAGTCTACACATGAATTCAGAAGAACTGACAATTTTAAAATACTGGGTTTTTTAAAGGAGTGTATTATATCTCTCCATTTATGTAAATCTTTCTAATTTCTTTCAGCTGTGTTGTGTAGTTTCCTTGAGTATAGTATATTTATTTTTAAATATATCCCAAGTATTTTGTTATTTCATGCTGTTATAAATGGTAAGTTTTTTTCTTTTTTAATTTCCAAATGTTCACTTGTAGTACACAGAAATACACTTGAGTTTTGCATATTAACTTTAAACACTAAAATTGAGTCTTCTCAGTTTTAATAGCTCCTTTTTTGATAGATTCTTTGCATTTTTATTGGAATTTCCTGTATGTAAAGATAATTTGCTTGGGTATATGTTAAATTTTTCTGGCTTTATTTCTGTATGGATCTATGGCATCCAAGTAGTGAGAGCATGTAGCCTTGCCTAATTCTTAGTTGGAGTAGAAAAGTACTCAGTCATTCACATCCAATTTGGTATGAGCCAGGACTGTGTTTTAGCTAACCTCTATCTGGAAACTTCCTTCTATGCCTGATTTACTGAAAGTTTTTATCATATATGAACATTGAATTTTGTCATATGCTTTTGTCAGTACTCTAATGAGATGGCTTGGTGCTTTTTCTTTTTTTAATCTTTCACTGTGGTGAGTTGTATTATTTAATTTTTTAATGTTCAAATGATCTTGCATTACTGGTATAAGCTATCCTTGATGATGTATTATCCTTTATTTTCCCTATGGCTTTGAATTTATTGGCAATAATTTCATTAAGGATTTTTACATCTCTTTTCAGGAAAGCTATTAATCTATAATTTTGAGTTTTATTTTGTTGCGATATCTTTATCTAAAGTTTATGTCCCTATAATGTTTTATTCAAAATTAATTAGGATATATTCCTCCTCTATTTTAGGAGGGCAGAATTTGCATGGAATTAATATTATTTTTTACCCTATATAAGATTAATTTTTTAACAGTTTTACAGCTCATTTCTATAAGTTTTGGTTTCAGTATTATGTTACATTTATTATTAAACATTTTTACAAGATATTTACCTGATGACCAAGATATCTGATCTCAGTCATTTAAGTATTCATCTTTATCTTTCTGTAATTACTTTATTATATTACTTTTAACTGTTCAAGCCATCTGAAAGTTATTTTGTTTCATGATGTGAAACAAGATGCAAAATTTATAATTCAGCAGGGGAAGAAAAGCTATCAGTCATAGTGCAACATTGTTAGAAAAGTTTTAAGGAGCAAGAGAGCATCAGTTAAATAGGAAAGACAAGATAACTTGTCTGAGACACAGTAACACAAGTAGAATCATCTCTTATTGAGACCAGTGTTCTCCAAGTGTTTTGTTACACTTGTGGAATAAAGTGGAGAGAGGGTTTTGTTGTTATTTATGAAAGCCTTTGACAGAGGTTTCACATATCATACAGTCATTTATTTCAAGTGTATAATTCAGTGGGTTTTAGTATATTTATAGATATTTTCAACCATTTTTATGATCTCAAAAAGAAACTTTATACCCATTAACTGTCACCTCCTATAGTCTCCAGTCCTGCTCCTCCAGGCCTAAGCAACCACTGATATATTTGCTGTCTCGATAGATTCATTTGTTCTGGAAAAAGCCATATAATGTGTAGTTTTTATTACTGTTTTCAGGGTCCATGTGTGTTGAAAGATGTATCACGTACTTTTTATATAGCCAAATACTATTCTATTTTATGGCTAAACTTTTTTTTTACTTGTCATCTGATGGACAGTTGGGTTATAAAACAAGTTTTGAACACTTTCAATATATGTATTTTGAAGTGTATTTTAGATTCATGTGTAGGTACCACTAAATGTTCACATTTTATACTATACATAGCGACTCCCCAAAAATAAGAGTTTAAAAGATATATTTAAAAATATCATTCTAGCCTTCTCTTGCACTTCTCAGGGGGTCATTGTATGTACCAGAAACCCATTGCTTATACAAATTTTCAAGCTGCTGCTCAGATGACAAGCTAGCTGTCCTTCAGACAGAAGACAGTACTGGCTGGTGAAAGAAAGCATGGTGCCCTTTCTTGGAAATTGTGTGTCTGGAACATAAAGTGAGCAAAGTATGGAACCTTCTGATCATTTTTACTCTTTTCCTCACTCTAATAATTTAAAGCAAAATGACAGATGAGCTATATACTTTTGGAACACCTAAGAATGAATATTAAATAAAAGTTTTGTTATATTGTGTAAGTCTGTAGTTTTATTAGTACTATTTGGCAGTGAGTTTAAGATACTGTATTACTGTACTTTCTCTTTAGAAGCAACCTTGCTGCTTGGGTTCCTTATATATTTCCAAGCAAAAATTAGTGCCATTAATTTTCTTTTCTTTTGTTTATCTCTCCTCCCCATACACACTCTTCTAGCATACTTCTGAACATCTTAGTTGCAGTACTGTTTCAGATTTCAGCAGACTGGCTTGAGTCTGCTATGGAAAAACAACATCAAAAATATGTCCTTTAGGGGCCTGGGGGGGTCTATCCCTGGGCCTGCCATGCCACCCCCGCCCCGGGGCGCACTGAGAAGGTAGTTGAGACTGGGCGTGGTGCTGCACACCTGTAATCCCAGCTCTTGGGAGGCTGTAAACAGGAGGATCACTATGAGTCTGATCTAGTAGTGAGACCCTGAACACCCTGTACACCCTTCTCTAAAATACCAAAAAGAAAAAAGTCCTTTGTATTTTTCCTTCTTCAAAGAGAAGTCTGCTATACTTTATTCCATATAGTCCCAACTTGTTATTTGAAGTATTTAAAGAAAAATTGTCTATTTTCACCCAATTTGTTATAGTTGAAGAAAAGAATGGTTGCAATATTTGCTCTCTTGCTGCAGTAATACTTTGCTAGACTATGTTCTATGTCTTGTGAAGATTCTGTAGGTAAGCTATTGAGAAGGAAGACAACAAATTTAATTTCTGAGAAAATTTTTTTTAAGATTGGCCAACTCACTTATCTGTTATTCACACTGTTATTATTCTGGGTAATTTAACACTGAGTTACACAAATGAGCTGAATACAGACCTGGAAAACAACAGTAATTAATAGTGTTTTCCAGCTTAGAAAATAGAGGTAATACATCTGTGAGGCCAACTGGAGCCTTCACAGACTGGAGTGGACAAAAAAGCTGGGCAGAGAAACTGAAGTTGCTAACCCAACATACTGAACCCAGTCTGTTCATTGTATTTGCTTTATTTAGTGACTAAGCCAAAGATTTTTTAAAAATTTAACCAGTGAGAATGTGTCAGTAATTACATTCTAATTTGAAATAAGAGGATGACAGACTTCTTATTTCTTTCTTTATTTCACCAAGAAAAAGGTATAAGATTCCATAGCAATGAATTTAGTTTTGGAAACTTATTAATACCATTTCAAAATAAAAATGGGTTTTTAAATATTTTTCTTTTTAACTGCCAGTGTGTTTTTAGTGATGCAGAGTTCAGATACTTTCACTGTTACTTGACAAGTCATCTTGATGAGCTTTCTTTCCCTTTCCTTCATTATCCTTTTGGCTCTCAGTACCTTGTAAGAAATGCTTGAAGACTTTAAGGCTAGTAGGCCTAAAATAGTGTTAATGACCACAGCTCTTTAAGCTTGGGGTAAGAACCAAATTATTTGGCTTACTCTCCTTTGTCTTTACCATCTCTCTGCTTTATATTTTTGGTTTGGTTTGATTTGGCTTTTGTCAGATAAGGTCCTGCTATATGCTGGAATGACAGGCACACACCATTGAATTTGACGTCTCTTTCTCTCAACTCCTTTCTCTAAGAATATACATTCTGCTGAAAAACTCACTTTCTTTAAAAAAATTCATTCATTCAAATATGTCTATCAAATGCCTGATAGATTAGACCCTGTTGTAGCCTCCAGACATAAAAAAGGTGAATTAAAAAGAAAAGTCTGCCCTCTAAAAATTTACTTTTTTGTGTCTAACTTTGGTGACCTTCTCTGTCAAAGGTCAGAGACATTCGCATATTACATACTTTTTCAGTTTTCAACTTTCACTGAAAGAATGGGTTTTCCAGTGTAAAACCCTGGTCTTTCCCAGTGACAGCTACTTCCTTGTAGCACTTAAATAAGTTATTATGCCAAAAGTACTTAGAATACTGCCTGGCACATGGAAAGCACTATATATAAAAGTACTAGTTATAAGTAGTAGGTAGGAGTACCAAAGCATTTTTCCATCATGTCAGCATACCAGCAATTATTATTTATTCTTTAAGCAAAGTCAGAATTAAAAGTAATCCCCATAATAAGCAATTTTATATTTAATTGCCCAAATTTACAGAATATATAAATTAAATTTTGATAGCTCACTTTAAGGAACAATTTTCCACATTCCTTCAAGTTATAAATTTTATTGGTGCTTTCAAAATAGGATTTAATATATGAAAATATTTTTATTCAAACAAATATGCTACTAAAATGAAAAATATTATATATGTTCCCTATTTCTTCAAATGAGATTTAATTATTTGAAAAAGTCATAACTATAAAGTCACTTATAGACACAAATACCATGCCTACTGTTCACTGCCAAATAATAATATACCATATTTATATAGCATGAATACTGTACAGAGTCCTATCACATGCTACATTACATGTAGTTCTGTAACGGTCCTGAGAAGTACATTAAGCAAGTATAGTTTTGCAAATGAAGAAACCAAGGCATTAAAGATATTTAGTACTTCCTCTAAGTGAAACAGATTTGAGGAAGAATCAGAACTTCTGTCCAATATTCTTTCCACTGTAAAACTACGAAGCATTGTTTCCTTAGTAAATACAATAAACCACAAGGAACATGACCTGTTAGCCTGGTGCCAGGATCAGCAGACTGAGTTCTAGCCTACAATTCACAGCCTTACCACTAAAATTGAGCAGAGTAATACCCCCCACACCCAGCTCACCCTCTAACCCCACTTTCCAGAAAGCCCATTTAGACACAAGAATATTTGAGGTGAAGCATAGTTGAGTGTCCCTTCTCCTACCTTCACTCCATCTCAAACTTTTAATTTGTTAAATTTCTTATTAAAAAGGGGGATTGGAAAAGAAGAGTGAAATCTAAACCAGAATCTGCAGATCTGAGTGGAGAATAAGGTCCAATCGGGTAAACAACTCTGAGATAGTAATGCAGAGCTAGAAGTAATTAGATAGGATATTTTAAAATAATTGTACTTTATTTTCCTATTAAAATTACAATATTCTGATAGATATGACAAATGAATTTAGCTGGATATTTTCCAAAGCTTCTTAAAATTATTAGGGAAAAAAATCCCAAGTTTGTTCTCTCTCTCTCCCCATCTTCTTTCTTCCCTCCCTGTCTCTCTGTCTCTGTCTCTGTCTGTCTTTCTGTCTCTCAGTGTCTCTGTCTCTTTCTCTTTCTTTGTCTCTTTCTTCTTACCGGCCTCCCTCCCTCTGCATTTTTCATTGTTTAAGGGAAATGTGGGCATCAAGAAACTTGGCACTTTAGCCCTTTAAAAGTTGACTAACTCAAGCTAGTACTGTAATAAGAAAATGGTGCTTTAAAAAATCATTGAAATATTGAAATGGTTTCAAATAACTTATCAGTTTCATTTAGAGGTTCAACATACTTTGATAATTTTATAAAAGACTCACACATAAATATAAATGGGGTTTTTTGCAGTATAAATCAGAAATATATAAAGTGTGGTCTTATTGCTTAAAAAAATAAACTTTGAGTTTCTTAGCCTGATATTTAGAGAGTTAGAGGTTAAAGTTTTTGTCCTATTTTCCTCATTCCTCATCTTTTTCACCCACCCTTCATTTTCTGAGAACATTTTTCCTCTTCCTACGTTGCTTTCATACCTTCATCCATTGTTCTACCTCACAGTCAATATGCCTTATCCCTTCCACCGTGCAATGCTTCTGACTTTGGGAAGTATGGTCATTTCCTCCACTCCCATACCTACTGTGTCACCCACTCTACCCCCAGCTGAAACCGTTTGCTGTGTAATAGAGTCTAAAAAGCACAGGCTTTCAAGTCTGACCGCCCTCATTTCAAATCCTTTCTCTACCATTTATTAGCCACATAAACTAGGGCAAGACTTAACCTTTCTCAACCTCTGCTTCCTCATGCATAAAACAGGGGTGAGAATACCCTCCTGTCGTTACAGAGTGAAGTGAAGTGAGAAGGCATGTGCAGCCTCCTTAGTGCTGTATCTTCAATACTCTAGGTCCTAAAATGTGGTCATGGTGCTAGTGGTAATGGTCATGACTGGATTTAGAAGACACTTTATTGCTTCAGTTCGTGACAGAACCATAGAAACTTCCTTTAAATATTTTAGAGACACATATTCTGCAGTGTTTAATCTACTGCTGTAATGAAAACTTCAGGGAATTTTTGTTAGTGGTTGTCTCTTTAGTCTTATCATGAACTTTTTATCCTGAAGAATTTGGGATTTTCTTATTGCTATAACATAGCATGCATAATTTGTAGTTTATACATCTAGAATGATAGGACAACTTCTGGGTGTAATCTAAGGAATGGTATGTATGGTTTCATGTTTAATTTTATGCCCCAAAATAATGTGAAGCTAACATAAAATTTAGAGGAAAATGATGATCAAGCTATAAAAATTGTAGATCACACCATATAGAAAAGTATAAACTTTATGGAGAGATCTGAAAGTAAATATCCCTGTGTGCTGGTCCAGAGGTCTGTCCAAGAGAGACATAATCTGAACAGGACCAGCAGACTACCACTGAGAGGCCCCTTTAGAAAACACAGGAGCCCCCTTAAGAAAAGCCAGTCATTGTTCCTCAGTAATCCTCAGTAATCATTTCTGTGTTCCCTGGAATCATTAAAGAAGAACAGAAATACCTAGTTAAAAAAAACCTTGTCAGACTCTATCTTGTAGAGTCTATCTATTAAGTTTACACAGTAAATCCACAGTTTAGTAAAAGAAAACCCAAATTTAAACCAACTTAATGTTTTTTGTTCAGAGTCTGTCTTAGTGATTTAAAAATTCTGTCTTAATATATTAGATAAGAATACTTAAATTCACATGGATTGAACGGAATACTTTCCATTTCATAAATGATCACTGTGCTATAAATCTGCATAGTTCCAAAATGGTTATTAGTCTGTGATGAATTGTGTCTGCAGTGAATCTATACTGCGAAGGCACAGAAAAGGAGGCAACATGGGCTTGTCAGAACACCTGCTTTCTGACACCCCCAACTTAACACATTCATTTAACCACTCTGAATCTTGATTCTTTATTGTATGTTGTGACTCTAAATATAACCTCCTTAAACAGAATTTGAAAGTTAAGATTTAACATCAAGTAGACAATAAATACACAGAAATGGACCTAAAAGCTACTTTTCTGGGACTGTGTAAGAGGAAAAAGAAAAAGCTGAAAATCAGCACATATTGGTTAAGTTCATATTCCAAAACAGAATTCACTGAAAGTCTGGATAAATTTTAACTGATTATTCTCTGAAACAACTTGTTACTTGTGCATTTCTCAAACAAAAAACAGAGGGAACAGTATGTATTATTTTATGTTTGGAGTTATTTTATGCCCCCAAATAATATGAAGCTCGCATAAAATTTAGTGAAAAAAACTAACACTTCTATCTAAATTCGACCAAAATGCACTTAATCAATGTTCAATCTTGAGACATACTTCAATATTCAAACGTATCTTAAATAAACTAGCTAACCCCTTTTGACTAATTTTCATAAAACTATAAAGGCTTATTGACCACCAGGTGGAGCCAGTATTGTTCTGTTTATAGCCTGATAATGAAAATTGGTTAAGCAGGGAATAATCTATAGAGATTTCATTACAGAAAAATTAAACTTTTAACATCTACCTGTCTAGTTTTTGTAAACATGCACATGTAGAATGAGACTCCCCCCACCATTAGATAATTCCCTTTTCTGAATAAGCTTTCATCTTGGTAATTTCATTGGATCAAGGTTGGTATTCTCCTTTTCCACTTTCTGAGGATATCATCTGAATTGAATATCTTTGAAACAAACTTAGTAAGGATTTAACCTGTGATCATGTGATAGATATGGATGATAATTATGAGAAAATGAACGGTAAAAATATATTGCATGTGGGTTGCCATTTTAATGCTACAGACTTTTTACTGTAATTATTTCCATTATTATTTTCTTAATAAAGCAAACAAAACAAAAGACATGCCTGGAAGAGAAAGAATGTGTCATCTATTTCCAGTGGCTCCACCAGGGAGATGTTAAGAAGAAGGTAGGGCAGCTGTCACAGGGCTTCTGTAGAGGTAGCCAGTAAAATGCTTCAAGTAAAACAAGGAGTAAGTTTCTAACTACCACCTAGGGGAAAGATCAAGGGTGTTCTTTATAGCATTCAGAAGTGAAGGTGTAGTACGCACTTAGCTTCAGAAAGTTCAGTGCCCAGAGCCCTAAACCAGGGGCAACTGCCCTCCAGGTAATTTCACCAGCTCCTCTTACCTCTTTTTTTTTGTTTGTTTGTTTTTTTTTTGTTTTGTTTTATTTTGGAGAGTTTTTTTTGTTTTTGGTTTTTTGTTTTTTTTTTTTTTTTCTGTATTTAGGACAACATCTACAGGGTCTCAGTATGTAGATTAGATTTGTAGTGATTCTCTTCTTGCCTCTTATTTGCAAGTATTAGAAATTATCTAATCTGCTCTAACTCAATTTAAATAGACAACTATCTGTTGAAAAAGTAGTTGTATTGTAGGGTTCCTAAGACCCTGAAAGTCCCTTAGAAACGTATTCTATCTAGTAAAAGTAATAATGTGACCTTAGGCACTGTTAATTCAAGGCCTAAAAGTGATCAATCTGTCATTTAGTTATTGTTTATTACACACATAAAAGACCACAAACAGGGCAGTCCCTGCTCTGTGAATTTACAGCCCAAGAGATGATGTAGACAGAGACAACACTTTGAGTGCTTGGGCTACTACAAGGTGTGTTACCGGTTCAAATATGTGGAAAATGTGATCAACTAGGGAGGATCAAGAAAAAGCCATAAGGCCTTCTTCTGGGTGAAAATTACTTGAATAAGCCCAATATGTGACAGACTGCTCTTCTCTTATCCCTTCTTATCCATTGAACCATATAATTCTAGTCTATGGAGAATTTGTGGTCCTTTTTCATAGGGCTTTGCTTTATCAGGATGTGGGTATGTTATCTGATTCCTTTCTAAGTCCACCTGGGATATTATCTTTTAAGTTTTTATTTTTATCTAACATGAAAAAGCAATAACTAAGTTAGTTTGAAGTTTGTATTTTAAACCCAGATACGGGTTTGTATTTTTGAGCCAGGCACATGGATTTATATTTCAAGATTCATGATCCCTAAGGTAAAATATTTAATCTGTAGAACTACTTTGTTTCCTCATTGGTAAAATATTATTAATAACATGCCTTCTTCATGGGATTGTTGGTTATGAGGATTTAAAAAGTAATTCACTTACTGTCTCTGGCAAATAGTGAATACTTCAACTTTTAGCTATTGTATTGGCTGTAATAAAGTCTGAAACTTTTCCTGGGAATTAATTAATTAATCTTTTGTATTTAAAAATTTCATTAAAAATAATTTACAGTTTCCAGAATGTATTAATAAATATACAAGTAGACATAAATAGCATTACTCTTTTCATATTTGTTAAAGTCTATTTCCTTTGTTATTCAAATGATACTTTTCATTACCATACCACCTTTGTTTTTATGCAAGTTTTTCATTTATTATGGAAATTATGCAAAAATATCCTTGCAATGCTAAATCTAGAGCTATTTAAAATCATTTATAAGCAGACTTATTGACAGTTTCTAACACATAAAAGCCATCCAATATATTGTGTTGTGTTGTGTTGTTTTGAACAAATGAATGAATTTGCAGCTGCTTATTCTGAGACAATGAAGTTATAAGCTCTTTTCTTTATAAAGTGAGATTTGTAGTTGGATACTACTGGTTCATTACCTAGGTAACCAGTGAAGAGCTTCAAATACCAGAGTAAGGATTAGATTTCTGACTACCATCTACGGCAGTGGTGGTCAACTCTTGGCACCTGTGACGCTGTAGGCACACATGTCCCTCTCTGTTGGCACACAAACCAAATTGCCCCTGAGGCCAAACATTGGATATTCAAGTTCAATTACAGTGTTGGTACTTTGTGATAAGTAAGTGAGTGGGTTTTCAGTTGCAATTTTGGCATTCATTCTCTTAAGAGGTTTGCCATTGCTGACTGAGAGGAAGGAATAGGGACTTTTATTTTATTTTTAATAGCAGTCAGAAGCAAAGGTATAGTATATACTTAGCTCGCCATCATGGTAGTTTACCAACTAAGCTAAGTTAGGATATAAGTTTTGGCTCAGGCTCTGCTGCTAACCCACAAAGGATTCTAGCAAAGTAGCTTCATTTACTTGGACTTTAGTTTATAAACTGAGAAGTTGGATTAGAAGATTATCAAGGTACCACCTAACTGCAGCTAGATTCTCCAGTTATAAACTGATGGCTGTGGTGATGTTGGATAGCCCCTTTCCCAAAGCCTTTTCTATAGTTTATCTAATTTAACTCAAAAACAGTGTACAGTTGTTTTGTGTTGTTGTTGTTATTGTTTACCAGGGATCAAACTCATGACTTTGCACTTACCAGGCAGGTGCTTATGCAGCTGAGCTATCTCCCTGGCCCAACATTTTTAAAAATTTATTCTAATACTGTAACATAGGCAATCTCTTATGCCCTACCTGATACTTATGTTATGTCCACAAACCCAAAATTTGATTGTTACATGATAATCAGTGGCTTGGTTTCTTAACTATTTTTACATATGTTAGGTTCATTTTACTTTTTAGATTACTTTTTGGAGTAAAATGCCCATGTCATATATTTCATATTTTTTCCAGAGCATCTCTCTGGGTACCAGGCACTCAAAGAATACTTACAGAATTTTATTTTGTGAATTTAAGCTGTAGCTGAAGACAGTGGGACATAGTATGGGACTCTAACATTATGTTGACCTAGGCTCAGTCCCAGCTTTATCATATCCCAATTGTGATCCTTTCCAGTTTCTTTGTTTGTAAAACAAACATATATGCTTTCTTCATGGATGATAAAGCACCTTGGCATGGTGCCTAATATAGTAGGTCCCTAGTAAAGATTCTTCTGTTTCTGTTGTGGTGTTGGTGGTTTTACCTTAGTTCCTAATTATTTAGCATATTTCATAGAAATTTAATTAAATTTAAATTATAATAAGTAATCATTATTGAATCATTATTTAAGAATCATCAGTATACATTTCAGATTTATTTTTTAAAAAACCCTTTGTATTTAGAGAAACTGAATTTTTCTAATTTCATGTGTAATTAGCCAATTTTATGTTACCAAATTTATCTAGTTGCCTATGCAATTTTTGTTTTATCCAGGGAGATCCAAGCACAGGAAAAGTAAATGTGCTATTCCTTATTCTGGTAACAGGGACTGAGCCAATACAGAACTTCTTTCTCCTACAAATAGATAAAAGTGTTGGCTAAAATCCGAGATAGTCCATTTTAAATGCTTAGCTAACCTTGAGAGAGAAGAGGGGAGAGGGAAGGAAAAAGGAAGAAAAGGGAATTGAAAGAAAAAATTGGAAGCCGAAAGAGAAGGAGGGAAGGAGAGTGAGTAGGAGTAAGGGAAGATTGAAAAAAGGAGGGGAAAAATCGTAGGTGCCAGAAACAGAGGATCAGCACCTGACACTGTGGTTACCGGGGGGCATATCTTAGACCCAGTGTAGGCTCCATTATTTTGAAACTGGAGTTTCAGTGTCACACTTGAGTATGGGACATGGCCTTGATAGAGTGGTAGGAGTAAAAAATCTATCTACTTGGTCAGGAAGGCCGCGATGCAGCTTGCTGTTCTTCGGATAGTAGTGTTGGAGAAAGGAAATGAAAAAAGAGGGGATTGGAGAGGGGAGGGGAAAAAAATATTCTCAGTAAAAAAAGTCAAAACTGGGCCAACAAGATAGTTTAGCAGTCGCCTATCTGCCAAACCCAAGGACCCAGATTTGATCCCCAGTACCGCATGCCATGTTGTCCTCTGAGGAGACCGGGTGTGGTGGTGCATGCCTGTAATCCCAGGGCTGGGCAGGCTGAGACAGGGGGATCACTATGATTCTGAGCTGCATAGTGAGACCTTGTACCAAATACATAAAAAAAAATCAAAACTCTAAGTCTCTAACCAACACAGATATATAGTCTGAAATATACATTGCCTATGTGGCATAAGAATCCTAAATCAAGGATTCAATGTGAAACCAAAGACTCTGGACCAATGGAACCCTTGGACAGTATGACAGAAACATCAAAATCTCTTTGAAGAAACTTTTACACAGTCTTAGGGGGCCAAGGAATTATGGAATAGGATGAAGACGTAACCTTAAAGGGAAAAAAGATTCACAATATAATATTAGAAAATACTTTAGAGATATGACCACTCCACAGGGTGTAAGAATACACAAACAGAAGGATCTCAAACTCAGTCTGAAAGATATGGCATTATAAATGTATTTGAAATAAACAGATTTTTTTAAAACAATAAAAAGTCAAGGGCTACTGGGGACCACCCGCTCATGCCCCACCCCCCACTCCCGTCCTTCTATTGGACAGGAGCTTTCTTTCTCTCAATAAATATATTCTGCTCATAAAAAAAATAAAAGAATCAAGGGCTAGCCGAATAGCTCAGCCAATTAAAACATCTGCTTAGGCAGATGCAGCTGCTGAGATTCGATCCCTGGCCTGCCCTGTTCTGCTGGCCCTGTGCCCAGGCTGCGCTGAGATGGTGATTGAGAGTAGATGTGGTAGCACGCCCAGCATGTGGGAGGCTGAACATAGGCAGATCACTGCAAGTCTGATCTATGTGGAGACCCTGTAGGCCCTTACTAAATATTTAAAAAAGAATAAAAGACTAAAACTATGAAAAAAGTGGACAAATTTGAAAAGAACCAAATAGAATTTCTGTAGAGAAAAAGTATAGTTATTGGGCCCAGCCAGATAGCTCAGTAGATTAAAGTGCCTGCTTAGGCAGACTCAGGGCCCGTCTCTGGGGCACACTGAGACAGCATTTGAGACTTGGTGCTCACCTATAATTCTAGCTCCTGAGAGGATGAAAACAAGAGGATTCCTACAAGTTCCATCTGTGTAGTGAGACCCTGTAGACCCTGAACTAAACACATTTTTAAAAAAGTTATTAAAGTTAATGACTTGGTTAATGCTTTAAAAGCTGATTAAATACAATTAAACAGAGAATTAGTGAACAGAAATACAGAGCTGGAGGAACTACTCAGAGTTAGTAATGAGAAATAAAATGATGAGAAATAAAAACATGAAAAAATGAATGTCCTGTGATGAATCATAGTCAATCACACTGTGTCCTGTTATGATATACCTAGCTAGGAAATAGAATAGGTGACTAATTCTTTGCTTGTTTGTTTTAATATAGTTGGGTTTGTGTAGCAGAAGTCATTGCATTTTACTGTCTGTACCTTACAAAGTGTTATGAGTTACAGTTTCCATGCTGTACAGTAAGAATTACAGCAAGTTTGATCCAGCTCTTACGGATTTATATAGTAAAAGATCACTAGATCTCACAGCTGCTCTCAAACAGTTTACCTGTTCATTTTCCCTAAGAATGAAAACAGAAAGGGAAAGACATCTTAAACCCAGATTATTGAAAAACAAAAACTCACAAAACCAGAAACTAGAGCGGGGGTGAGTCTACCCAGAGGTTCTGTGTCTGCCTAGACCTGTCTGGCCTTGTTTAGATTTATGACTTTCTAGGGGAAAAAAATTAACATACCATAAGCTGGACTGGATTTTTATATTTACCTGATATATTTTCCATTGTTAGGAAGAATTTTAAGACCTCTGCACTATGAAAAATACTAGCAGCCAGTTTTTCTGACCTCAGTTTGCATTGAATCAGTCTTCCTCAGCTAAATTTTATTATTTTAGTTCTTGATTCAAAGCTGGCTTTTATTTTTAAGTTTTCATTCACATTGACAAATAAGTAGAATAAATTACCTAGTCAGGCATTCCACCAGGAATTTCTATTAATGATGTCAACCGAATCTTGATATTTTTTATTATGGAGTAGTAAATGGGGCTCACTAACAAATTGATATGTGTGACAGGGAGTCCTTGTATTGGGAAGCAGTCATGGGTATTAATTTGTTCAGGAAAATTGCTTTTGTAAGAATTAATGATTTAAAGTATCCTGTTAGAATATTTAAGTTAATATGTACTTTATAAAATTTAAGTTTAAAAATGTTTTAAAATTTTAGAATAAAATACATTTCCATAAAGCATTTCTTATTCCTTTTATTTTGTTTGTTGTTGTTGTTGTTGTTGTTTTGTTTGTTTGTTTGTTTGTTTGGTGGAACCAGGGATTGAACTCAGGCCCTTGCACTTGCCAGGCAAGCGCTTATTCCACTGAGCCATCTCCCCGGCCCTCCTTTTATTTTGTTGAAAGAATATTTTAGTAAAGAACATTTAGTAGTATACGGCATCTTAATTAATTTAGAGTTACATCAGATCAAGTGACCCTATACGGAGGCATATGAATCTAAAATTGCATCCAGTTGCCTTTCATCAGCACTTTACGAACAATTTTTCATCTGTGAAGATTGGCACAATATAAAATCAGCCCGTGCGAAAGTGCTACATGTTTCACTCCTTAGACCATATATTCTGGAAATAGGCAGATTACAGAGGCCACTCTTAGAACAAGCTGTCCTACCCAACTGTCTGTCTTTCCCTTACATCAAATTTGCATAGCTCAGCTGTTTCTCTCAACTCCTAATTAGTTCACCTGTGAATGGTAGACTGTGGTACTTCCTCATACCTCTACTGAGCATATCATTTAAAATATAAATCAAATAAATAAATAAAATAAAATAAAATATAAATCAAGTTGCAATTATAAATGATTAACAATTACAATCAAAAGCTCCAAAATACATTCAAGTAGTTCAAGCCAAAGATATTGCAGGGGGAAAAAAAAATGTAACTCCTGAGCAACTAAAGAATCTGGACCTTTTAGAGCATTTACCCAGAAGAATAGCAAAGCGTTTACAGCCATGTAATAGTAGGGCATGGCCTCTGATTTTCCCACTCAACCCTGAGGCACCAAGTATTGGCACTCTTAACTTTCATTATAGCGTTCAGTCAGCTGTGTTAAGGGAAAAATGGTCTTAGTCAAAACCTGAGAGTCAAAAGTCCAATTTTGACACACTTCCACTTAGGAAGCTATAAGGTACAGTTAAGATGAGGTTATTACTCAAGATGTTATGAGAGAATAGTTGATTTAGCAATTGAGGAATGGATGGCATTCTAGAGTACTACATAGTTTTGTCCATCTTTTCTGAAAACTATTGAACTACACCTTTGCTAAAAGTGGGTGTAAAGATGGGGTAGATCCAAGTACTGTTGAAAACAGTATTCACACCCTGTGAAAAGATAGTTACATTAGTCATTTGATCTGGGATCATTTACAAAATAATAAAAAGTTTTAAAATGTTATCTAACTATAAACATTTTTTTCTTTTTTTTATTTATATGTGCGTGTGTGTGTGTGTGTGTGTGTGTGTGTGTGTGGGCAGCTCAGCCCACCAGGAGGCGGGGGCTGGCTGGCATGTGGTGCTGGGGGATTGAATTGCGGTCCCTGTGCTTTGCTAAGCTTGTTCCAAGTAGGTGCTTTAGACCACTGAGCCATCTCACCAGCCCCATTTTTTTCAATATAAGTTTTGCAATCCATTTCAGACATCTAGAGAATGTACATCTCCACTTTATCATTTTAAAATTGCTTTCTATTATCACAAAGATTTTGTCAGAGATCTTAAAATTCATGAGTGAATCTTGCTCATTTTTCACATGCTTGCCATCACCATGACTAATTGCCTTACATAACACATTTATGAAGCTGATTATAGCTATTCATTTAAAAAGTGTGACTAATGCTGTAATATCAAGATATTATCAGTACAGCTGTGTTAAGATGTATCTGAATTGTATGCCTGTGTATTCATTCTCATGGTTAGAAAATATAAAAAGCATGTGGTTTGACAAATAACTAAGAAAATAAAAAGTTATCTTAATAAAGTTTTCCATATAGGTGAAACTGTGGGAGGTGAAATTAAAATATTAACATATTTGAAGGTATCCATACTAAAGAATCCTTATCACCATTTGTGGACTACAGATAGTTTTGTAGTATGGGGAAAAAATTCTCCTTTCCCTCTATCAAAGTAAAAAATCCATAATATAGAACTATATCTGTTTGAAGAAAGAGATCATGATGAGCCTATCTGTGTGTGTGTGTGTGTGTGTGTGTGTGTGTGTGTGTGTGTAAATACCAAGAATCAAACTCAGGGCCTTGTTCTTGCTAGGCAAGTGGTTGTGCCACTGAGCTGTCTCCTCAGCCCAATAGGCCAATCTTCAACAATAGTGCACAATATTCCTTGAGAGCTTATCACAGTTAATCATAACAAAGAAAAACACAGTGTTAACATATAAATGTTCAGTATATGCAAGTGTATTTTCATACCATCAGATTTTTTAATCTGAATGAGATTATAGTTTGTTAAGCATTCCCCAGGTGTCACAAAGTATTTCATTTAATCTTTATAACATGTTAAGTAATATTATTATTGTCATTTTATAGCTGAAAACACTGAGACACATTGGTTGTCTTGTATACACACAGAAAAAACTGATCAGTCTCACTCCTGCATCTGTTCACTGGCTTCTCTGTGCTAGAAGCGAGGACACATGCTCTTCCCTTTATGCCCACCAGAGGAAACATGAGTGTTGGCCCCTGTTGAGTGCTAATTTTTATCTCTTAACTTTCTTAAAGATTCCCTATGAGCTAACACTGTTGACAGTATGTAATTTGTAAAGGAGTTCATTATGTTGTTCTGGCCCTATTGTGTAAAATTTCAGATAATAAAAAATTGTATTTGGTATTTTTTATTAACAAATAATTTTTGACCACTTATTTTGATTGGGAGTTCTTCAGTGACATGTTCAGTGAATCTTCATATGGGAATTACATTGCACATTCTTTTCTCCAATATTTTTACCAAAGAGAGTTATAACTGTTTGTCTTCCATAAAAGCTACTTTTTACTTTTCCTGTGTCATGTTTTTTTCTATAATGAATATCAGCTGATAACTTTGAAATTATCTGTACTTGTTTCAGAACATTCCTATCTCTGATATATGAATCCTGGTGTAGTTAAAAAACAAAACAAAACTGCTCCCCACTCCTATCTCACATCTAGTACCACCATTCTATATCATGGCTGGAACCAAGAGGACTGTGTTAGGGACAGCTTAATCCAATAAAATTTTATTACATTCACTAATTTTAAGATTATAATTCTCCCCAGGCTAATTCATACATTCATTAATACATTGATAGTATCAAAATCTTGTCAGATTTTTTTGAAGAAGTTGACAAGCTGCTTTCTAAAATTTACATCAAAGGGTTTAAGAACGAAATTTGCACTAAAGGGCATAGAAACAAAAATCACCAGTATAATGTGGGAAAAAAAAAACAAAGTTAGAGGTTTTATACTAAATTATCTCAGGACTCAATATAAACTTGCAATAACCAAGAGCGTGTACTACTGACAAAAGGACAAACATACATTAACAGAACAGAGGACAGTATTTAGAAATAGACACACATACAGCGTCAATTGATTTTTGACAGAAGTACCTTGATAGTTCAATGCAGGGAAGCCTTTTTAAATAAATGATATTGGCTCAATTGATACCTTTACATAAAAATAATAAAAAATAACCTCAGTCCCATCTTATATAAAAACTAACTCAAATCATATTCCTAAACAAAGGAGACAAACGTTTATACTTTTAAGAGAAAATATAGAAAGAAAAAAAACTTGGTGAATTTGGAGCGAGCAAAGATCTCAGTTAACATAAAAATGTGATTTATAAGGTAAAAATTATAAAATTCCATTCTTCAAAATGTAACTTTTGCTGTGAAAGGCACATTTAAGAAAATGAAAAGATTAACCATAACTGCGAGAACTCATTTACAGACTATATATCTGACAAGAAGCGTAGGCCTAGAATATATTTTTTAAACTGTTAAAAAATATTAATAAGACAAAAAAAAGTCAAAGGCAACACAGGAGGCATTACAATCCCTGACTTGAAATTATACTACAAAGCTACTATGATAAAATCCACATGGTATTGGCAACAAAATAGACCTGAGGATCCATGGAATAGATTAAAAGATGCAGATAAAACTACAAACACACTCAGCCATCTTATCTTTGACAAAGGGGCCAAACATGTTTATTGGAAGAAAACTAGATTCTTTAGCAAATGGTGCTGAGAAAACTGACTCTCTACATGCTGAAAACTAAAACCTGACCCGGGTCTATCACCATACACTAAACTAAAATCAAAATGGATTAAAGATCTAAACATTAAAACAGAAACACTAAACCTCCTGGAAGAGAAAGTAGATGGAAATCTTGAAGACATAGGGATAGGTAAATATTTCATGAACAAAAATCGAACTGCACAGGAAGTACTTGAAATAATTAACAACTAGGACCTCCTCTTATTGAGAAATTTCTGCATATCTCAGGAAATTACCAACAAAGTGAAAAGGCAACGCACAAATTTTGAAAAAATCTTAACTAATAAGCACTCAGATAAGGGTCTTCTATCTAGAATTTATAAAGAACTAAAAAACAATAGGGCCCCAAAATGTAAGACCCAATCCAAAAATGGCATCCTAGATGAACACACACTTCTTAGAGGAAGAAATACAAGAAGCAAATAAATACATGAAAAAGTGTTCCACAACACTAGCCATTCGTGAAACGCAAATTAAAATAACATTGAGATACCACCTCACCCCAGAAAGAATGACTATCATAAACAAATCAACCAACAACAAATGTTGCAGAGGCTGCAGGGAAAAAGGACCCCTTCTCCACTGCTGGTAGGACTGTCGACTGGTGCAATCATTATGCAAATCAGTGTAGAGACTCCTCAAAAAACTAAGAATGGAAATTCCATTCAGTCCAGCTATCCCCCTACTGGGAATTTTCCCAAAAGAACTAAAAACATCATATGTGCACTTATGTTTATAGCAGCACAATTTGTGATAGCCAAATCTTGGAAACAACCAAAATGCCCCATCACCTGAGGAATGAATAAAAAAGATGTGGTGTTTTTATACAATGGAGTATTACTCAACTATAAAGAAAAATAAACTCAAAACCTTCATAAGTAAGTGGATGCAACTTGAAGCTATACTCATAAGTGAAATAAACCAGACCCACATGTGCAAATATTGTATTGTCTCCCTAATGTAAGAACTCAGAAGAAATAAAAATTGAAAGGTATAGCACAGTTAATTGGAAAGCAAGAACTTAAGGATTAAACAACAAAGAGAGAGAAAGGAGAAAAGTTAGGAAATATGGCAGGGGCAAAACCATGCGTTTATGTAAACAAGATGGTTAGGGCAGTGGTCCTAAGAATTTCCATCAGGTTTTTGAAAATACCAGTTAATGGGTAGAATTCTCACCATGACTAACTCTGTGTGCTGATATCTGTGAACTAAGCAATTTCACTGAGGATAGCAATGTGTAATACTAAAACCATGCTTGAAATACCTGTCATTGTTGTCTTCTAAATGCATATTGCTTCTAATGTCATATCAGTCATTGCTATACTCTCTTTAAAGTAAATGCTTGAAAAAAAAAAAAAAAAGGTAATAAAACAGACCAAAAGTATCATAGGATTGTCCTGCTACAATATTGAATATGGTTTGATTTCTAAATTTCTGTGTAAAAATGTGTAGTTGTTTTTTCACATTCTATAGGGATTTAAATTTTAGAACATCCATGGTTGTTAGAAAATACCATGTCCATGTTATGTCTAAGGCATTTGATATTCAAACAGATAGTGATGTTAAACTTAACTGCTTCTTTTATAGGGTAACATCATTAAGCTTCTCTTCTGGATGTTTAACGACTAAAGTTTGCAGACCAAAAATTAGAGAGATTGATGGGCCACATGGATAGCCAATATTTTGGCCCTAGCCTTTCAAGGTCAGTGAAGACTCAGGACATAAGAGAACCTATGCTGTGACATACTGTAACTCAGTGGTGTCCCAGATTTTCTGATCTAGGCGATTATGGGGCCACAGAGGAAAGTGATCAACGATGTAGAGTATGCCTAAGGAGAGTCACCTAGAGAGAAAAAAATTCTCTCAAACTTTCACAGAGAGCAAACTGGTCAAGCAATGGCCATGACTCATCCAAATGACTGACACTGACAAAAGATCTACAAGGTGCTGTACATGGTTCCAGGATAAATCCTGAAGGTATTTAACTGACCTTGTCAGATATAAAAGTTACATTTTTAGTTATATAGGTCTTGCTTTATCTTGGTCTTAACCATCCAGCAGAAAAGTATAACCACAAGGTATAAAAAGTAATGCCATATTAATATGCTGAACTGGAGCCAGGGAGATAGCTCAGTAGAATGAGTACTTGCCTGGCAAGGACAAGGGCCTGAGTTCAACCCCCAGTTCCGCCAAAAAGAAAAAAAAGTATGCTGAGCTGCAAAAGGCTCAAGTCAACAACTTCTGACTATTGCCAGTTCTGCTGATAACACACTATTGTTATGAACTATTAGACTATATTGAGTTATTTTGCTGAATTCAGGTACCTACAGTCTTTGGACTGGCTTCAAGTAATAAGAGGTCCTTTAAAGATTTCTCCACATACAGCTTCTCTGATTGCAGTAGAACACCCATCTCTGACAGAGCAAAACAAAAAAGGGGGATATGTTGGGAGCAGCAAAGCTAGCTCAATAGAATAAGCACTTGCCTGGCAAGCACAAGGGTCTGAGTTAAATCCCCAGTTCTGGAAAAAAAAAAAAAAAAAAAAAAAAAGATATCATGTCTGCATCTTGTCCTCTGAATAACTACAAAGACAACAGTATGCAATATATTAATTATTGTAACCATCCTACTTAGCTGCTTTGAAACTGTTTCATTGCTATTTTATCTTTTTTCTCATTAAAATGAACAAAAGTGAATAAAAAAAGACAAAAAAATCAGTGGATTTGGATACAGTCTATAAGACATATGAAAGGCCAAGAAAGCCCATAAAATGTTCTGATATTATCAGAAAAATGACTCAGAACCATAAGATCAATTTCTTACCCACTAAAATGGCCAGAGTTGAATATCAGTAGCAGATATAGTTGAAGATGACTGAAGGCATACTGAACAACATCGGTGAACTGCACAAATATTTTCTAAGTGAAAAAAAACTCAAATAAAAGATTACATGTAGTATGATTCAATTCATATGAGTTTCTAGTAATAAGATTATGGTGACAGGAAGCAGCTACTGGTGCCTGGTACCTGAGGAGAAAAACTGACTGTGGGAGATATTCAGATACTTTTACAGCTGTAGAGCTGCTTTATGTATATCTTGGTGGCAATAGAAGTTATACACTGTATACAGTACCACAATAATGAAACTGTACCCCTAGCACTTGGAGGCTCAGACGGGAGAATTGACACAAGTTCAAAGCCACCCTGGAGGGTCCGGGAGGTGGCTCAGTGGAATAAATGCTTCCCTGGCAAGCGCAAGGGTCTGAGTTCAATCCCCAATTCTAAAAAAAAAAAAAAATTAAAATTAAAATAAAACTAAAACCACCCTGGACTAAATAGTGATACTGTGTCTCAACAATATACTAGCAACAGAATGCAGCAGATCATCAAGTTTATACACCATGACCAAATAGGTTTCACCCCATGGATGCAGGCATGGTTTGATATAGGCAAATCAGTAAATGAAATACACAACATTCACAGAGCCAAGACAGAAACCACAAGATCATCTCAATAGATGCAGAAAAAGCATTTCACAGAGTCCAATACTTTTTTTTTTTTTTTTTTTATTTTAGGGAAGGGGCTACAGGGTGTTCAGGGTCTCACTACTAGATCAGACTTGTAGTGATCTGCCTGTTTACAGCGTCCCAAGAGCTGGGATTACAGGTGCACGCCACCACACCCAGACTCAATTGCTGTCTCAGCGTGCCCTGGAGGCAGGGTCAGCATGGCAGGCCCTGGGATCGAACACCTGGCTCCTGCTAATCCACTGAGCTCTTTGGCAGGCCCTTCAATACCCTTTCTTGATACAAACACCCTATAGGAAAGCATTGGAATAGATGGTCTTTATCTCAATCTGAAAAAGCCATCTATAACAAACCAGCAGCCAGCATCATACCAAATGGTGAAAAACTGAAACCTTCCACTCTAAAATCAGGAACAAGGCAAAAATACCTACTTCATCACTCTTACTCAATACAGTTCTAGAAACATTAGCTGGATCAGTCACACAGTAGAAAGAAATAAAAGGAATAAAGATGGGCAAGGAAGAAGTTATTATTTTTTGCAAAGAACATGGTACTTGATATAGAAGATGCAAAAAACTCCATGAAAAGACTTCTAGATTTCATTACTGAATTCAGTTATGTAGCTGGATACAAAGTCAGCACTCAGAAATCAATACCCTTCCTATATACAAGCAACAAAGTCACTAAAAGAGAAATTAGGAAAACCACACCCTTTGCAATAAAACCCCAATCAATGAAATACTTAAAACCCAACCTTAAAAGATCTTTATATTGAAATTATAGTATTCTTTAAAAAGGAGATTGAAGGAGATACCAAAAAATGGAAGGGGTTAGGGAGATAGCTCAGTGGTGTAAGTGCCTGCCTGGCAAGCACAAGGTCCTGAGTTCAATCCATGGTACTAAAAAAAAAAGAAAGAAAAGAAACAAACCTCAAAAAATGGAAAGATGTCCCTTGCTCATGTATAGGAAGAAACAGCATAGTGAAAATGACCATACTCCCAAAACTGTTGTACAGATTCAATGCAATCTTGGTCAAAATATCATTAACATACTTCAGAGAACTAGAGAAGACATTCCTAAAATTCATTTGGAAATAGAAGAGACCTAGAATACCAAAGGCAATCCTTGGCAATAAAGGCAACGCAGGGGGCATCACAATCCCTGGCTTGAAATTATATGACAAAACTTCTGTGATAAAATCAGCATGGTACTGGCCAAAAAAATTACCAGATCTGAGGATCAATGGAACAGATGAGAAGATACAGATGCAGCCACGTGCACACAGCCACCTTATCTTTGACAGGATCCAAACATGTTCACTAGAAGAAAGATAGCCTCTTTAATAAATGGTGCTGGAAAAACTGGTTCTCTATGTGCCACACACTAAAACTAGACCCATGTCTATCACCATGCACTAAACTAAATTGAAATATATCAAAGATCTAAATACGAAAATAGAAACACTAAATCTATTTTAGAAGAGAAAGTAGGGAAATGTTAAAGATACAGGTTTAAGCAGAGTTCATCAACAAAACCGAAGTTGCACAGGAAGTACGTCAAAGACTCAACAACTTAGATCTTATCTTATTGAAAAGCTTTTGCACAGCAAAAGCAGTCACCAACAGAGTGAAAAGACAACCCACAAAGTAGGAAAAAAAAAATTAGCCAGTTCTTCACACAAAGGGCTTATATTGAGAATATATAAAGACTTGAAAAAAAAAAACTCCTCCCCAATTTAAAGACATAGTCCAAAAATGGGCATCTGAGATCTATACACACTTCTCAGGTGAAATACAAGCAGCAAATAGATATATGAAAAATGTTCAATATCACTGGTTATTAGAAGGATGCAAATTAAAACACTGAGATTCTATCTCACTCTAGAAAGAATGGCTGCCATCAAGGAATAGACCAAAAACAAATGTTGGCAGAGCTGTGAGGAAAAGGAACCCTTCTTCACTGTTTGTGAGAATCTAGACTGGTGTAACTACTGTGGAAATCAGTGTGGAGATTCTTCAGAAAACTAGGATTAGAGGTCCCATTTGACCCAGGTATCTTCCAGTATGTTCCCAGAAGAAGATAGAAACATCATACCATGGTGTCACATGTATACCCATGGTGATAGCAGCACAATTTGTAATAGCTAAATCGTGGAAACAACCCAAATGTCCATCAACCAAAGAATCGATAAAGAAGATGTGGGGTTTTTATACAATGGAGTGCTACTCTGCCATAATGGAGGATGAACTTGAGGCATTTCTAGGGAAGTGGATGCAACTTGAGACCATATTCTTAAGTGAAATAAATTGGACACGTGTGTAAATGTCACGGTCTTCCCAGTGTGAGAAATTGAAAGAGTAAATAAGGACCAAAATACACAATAAATATTGTGAAATTGGAAGAAATTGCTCAGAAGGAAAGACAAACTAGGGTTTAGGAAGGGGAAAAGGAAGGAAAGGAAAATATGCAGTTAAAGAAGAGCATAAAATGGAAACAAAGCTTTATAAAAGGGGGAAGTTAAAGGGAGGGGGGAGATTTGGGGGAAAAAAAGAATCAATGTATCATGTAGGAATCCCCTGTGATGAATGTGATCATGTGAACATCTAAAAAGTACCAATGTACTTAAAATATATTTGCATATATATAAATAAATGAGTACCCAAATGAATTTTTCTGTATAGAAAGTATGATTCAATACTCAATATAACCCACTTTTAAAATTCTTCATTACTAGTTTCTAGTATGGAATGACTACTGTTTTCTAAATTATTAAGTCTTTTGAATATTACAAACAGCATTCTATAGAATCTTCTTGCTTTAGCATTTACTTATCCGTAGCTTTTAAAATATGATTCTTAAAGCTTCTTTGTAGCACAATTTTTTTTTAACTTTTCTATCTCCTATACATTGTTGAAAAGTGAAATCAAATTATTGGTCCATATTAAAGGAAAACACATGTAAGGGGCTACACAGTAAACACATTAAAAATGAGTGTGGCTGAGTCTATTCTGAAGCTTATTATCTTGACCTGCCTGTGACATTAGGCAGCTGAGTTAATCTATATCAGCCTTTCCATTTATTTTAAACTTCTCCCTACAAGTAAAAGTTTTTGGTCATTTGTTGCTGAAATTTAAGAGCTTGTCCTTTTGCTCTTTTTTTAACCATTAGACAATGTTAAGACTCATCAGAATTTGCCTTCAGAGCTTATAAAATCCTGCCATGTGGAGATGGCAGGAAAGAAGTACCACGGACTCTTTTAAGTTCAGTGGAGAAGGAGGTCTAAGAGGTAGCAAAGCCTCCAGGAACACGGGTGGCCCTGGTGTCAGACCCTCCTGCTCCCCCCTTACTTCCTTTCTCCTAGTCCATCATTCATTCATTTACTTGACTGTCTACTTATATCGAACTGCTAGCCCTTGACTGTCAAGCACTCTCCTAAGTGCTAGGGAAATAGGAGTTTTCTTCAAGGAGTTTAATATTCAATAAGGTTTAAAGAAGAGTAAGCAGGAAGTTACAGTAAAGTGCCATACACGGAAGTATCAGCAGTGCTCCAGAAGCTCACAGGAGGTGCATCCCCACCTGACTCAATGACCAGAATCTGAAAGGCTCTGTCCACAAAGTGCCAACCAAGCTGAGACATAAAAAATAAGCAAGAAAGTAGCAAGAATAGTTAATTGAGGAATGGAGAGGAGAATGTTTTTAATGTTCCTGAGAAAATGAGGAGCAGGTGGAAGGGGCCATTGGCTGAGGGTGAGGTGAAGACATGAAGAATACAGTATGATTAAGATAATAATATCTTCCAGCTCTCACTGCTGCTGGCATTCTGTGTAGCTCTGCAAGTGCCCCTGAGTGAGACTTTTGCTATGGCTAAGGATCCCTTAGAAGGCTTGCTTGAAGTAAACCTTGCTTCACCTACTTCTCCAAACCTTAGTGTGTATGAATAAGGGACTCAGGAGCAGACTGCCTTACCCAGCATCATCTGCTGGCCACATCCTGCAGCTTTATGCTCTGCTCCTGCTCAGGCTAATTCATTGGGTGTTTCTGATCTTCCTGTACAACCTATACAGTCATCCCACATACATTTAAACTCTGTGGAAAATCTGCTATCAGCATTCATGTTACAGACCACATCTCACGTTACTTCAATAGTTTCATCTGGACTAACTAAATTAACTACAAGGAAAGACAGCTGTAGTGCAGAGAGGGAGTTTTTACAGGGTGCTACAGTCACAGAGGGCTGTGCTGGCAGTGACAATATTTTTGGTTTGCGTACAGACAATCTATCTGGTTTACAAAGCCCATCTGTTCTGGAAGTTAAAGAAAAGGGCTGTGCAAGATGAAAAGAACAATTTGCAAAAGCTCAAAGGAAACTGAAGTTAAAAGATGAATTTGAAAGGCTTTCAAAAGTTCAAGATCAACTTGGACAGGAATTGGAAGGATAGCTAGTCTGTTAGAAGCCTTTAGCTGATTGGATAAGACCAACCTACCTTCAAGAGGACAGTCTACATTATTTAACCTACCACTTTTAGTGCCACTCTTAGTAAAAAGACAACCTCACAGAAATACTCAGAATGTCTGACCAAATATTGTTGACAGCTTTCATGATTTAGTCAATTGACAAATAAAATTAATCATTAAACTAGGCTTTAATCAAAAAGATGCTAATAATACTTTCTTGTCATTTTGACAACTTACAATATTTTTAGGGGATGGGAAAGAATTGGATTAAGACCTTGAGTCTTTAGAAGATTCTTATAAAAATGTGTTATGGATTACTTATAGACCAGAAGTCAAAAACACTAAGAAGCCAGACACTAAGGAGACGAAAACCAAAGCCAAGAAGGCTTCTGCCAGTGGTACTGGTAAAAAAGATAAGGTGAAGGCAAAAAAAAGTCCAAGAAAGGGCAGCCAAAATCCTGTCTTGGTTAGAGGAATTGGTAGTTACTGCCGATCTGCTATGTATTCCAGAAAGGCTTAGTGCAAGAGAAAGTACATGGCTGCTCAATCAAAGGTTGAGAAGAAAAAGGAGAAAGTTCTTGTTACGATCACAAAACCAGTTGCTGGGGACATAAGTGGAGGTATCCAGGTGGTTAAGCTTCAAAAAATGCTTAGATACTACCCTACTGAAGATGTGCCCCGAAAGCTCTTGAGCCACGGCAAGAAAACCTTCAGTCGGCATGTGAGGAAACATTGAGCTAGCATCACTCCCAGCACCATCTTGATCGTCCTCACTGGGTGTCACAGAAGCAAGAGAGTGGTCATCCTGAAGCAGTTGGCCGGTGGCTTGCTACTTGTGACTCGGCCTCTTAGCTTTAATTGTGTTCCTGTATGAAGAACACATCATAAATTTGTCATTGCCACCTCTAGAAAAATTGATATCAGCAAAGTGAAAATCCCTAAACACCTCATTGATGCTTACTTCAAGAAGAAGCTGCAGAAACCCAGACACCAGGAGGGTGAGATCTTCAACACCGAGAAATAGAGATACCAGAGTTCAGAGCAGCACAAGGTGGATCAGAAAGCAGGGGACTCAGATTTTAGCAAAAAAACAAGCTGCTCCTCAGCTACAGGGCTACCTGCAATCCAGTTTTGCTCTGAAAAATGGAATTTATCTTCATAAATTAGTGTTCTAAATTTCTTACTAAGAACCTAATTAAGTAATTGATACATCAAAAGAAAAAACAAGTATTGTGTTACTGTAACAGATGATGCCATTATCACTGAACATTTTCTTTTTTACCAGAAAATTTGTTGAAGTTTTTATTGTAATAAAAATATTAGGGGAAAGTTCACCATCTTTTGTTATTTTTATTTATGCAACATTGTTTTCAGTTTTTTAAGTATATAGAAGAATAAAAATCAGAAAGAAACTTCTTCCTCTGTAACAGGATACAAGAGGCCAGAATTGCTTATGCAATTAGTAAAGTATATCTATAAATAAATTAGAAGTTCTGGGCTTCTAATCTGTTCCTAATCTAAAGGAAGTTAAGAGCCTTGACACTGAATTCTCTGGGAAAGAATGTACATTGACTAAACACGATTTCATTAATGAAAAAAGTTGTATGCAAACTAATTGTTATGAATTGCAAAAAAGGCTAAAAGCTTTTCTGCAATCTTAATTGCGCCTTCACAATCTTAGTTTATTATTGTCTTATGAAACTATTTTTTGCTTGCATTTATGTGTATATACTTTTTAAGAGTTAAAGTTACTCAAAATACAGGCTGGTGATTTGGCTCAGTGGTGGAATGCTTCCCTAAAATTACTCAAAATAGACTTGATTTTACACCGTTGGTTATACCTAACATGTGATTTCAAATTATGAGTTTATTATTGTGTGTGATGAATAGTCTTGAATATAATTATACTTTGTGTGGAGTAATTGAGTGCTTAAAAAGTATGAGCTATATGTAAGAGATGAACTCGAGTTAATAGTTTCTTATAACACTTCCAGTTTTGAGATAACGTTAAATTAAGTCAGTTGAAAGAATGACCGGTCTATGAGGTAGTCTGTACATATATGGAAAAAAATAATCTTAAGATGATTTTTATATTTTATCAGCTACTTTTAGTACATTTCTGTGATGTGCATTTTATACCCAACAGGACTATAAGTTTTAAAAGGGTAAATTATTAAGATTTTATAAGAAATATAAGGCATAAAAAGGCTAACAAGATGTGGTTCTCAGATTCATGGCTGACTGTTTCTTTTGGTTCTGTGGAAATCATAATTGGAGCTTTTTTGACTCACGCCACAGTAGAGGAACCATCAGGAGACCTCTCCTTCCTCTAAGCTGCATTTAAATTTTCAATAAGGTCTTGCAATGCTGTCTCCAGACTGTAAAGCAAACCATTTTGAAGGAATTGCGATTTCTTACCCTGCCCAATGGATGCCAAATTTCTTGATCCTATACTCTGTCAGTAATAGAAGAATTTGAGCACATACCTAATACCGATTGTCAGTAATCTGTGTGCCAGGCACTGTTCTAAGAGCATATATTTTTATTTACAGATTGTATACATATGCCAACATATATATAAATATGACAGTTTTAAAGGGTGACACAATGTAATAAGATACTTAAAAACTTTGTAATGAAAAGTATTTTATTCTTACTGAAATATTCCATATATATATATATTTTTTAATATATATTTAGTGAGGACTATGATTAAATATTACCCTGTTTTTGAAAATTTTACTTTAACAATTTATGACTGATCATCATCAGTCTAAGTTTTATTTTTAAAATGTTCAACATTGCTGGCTGTTAGAGAAAACAATTTTAAACAACACTAAGATTTCATCTTACCCCAGAAATAATGGGTATCAGCAAATCAAATAACTACAAATGCTAGTAAGGCTGCAACAAAAAAAGGAACCCTTTACACTGTTGCTGAGACTCTAAACTAGTATAAGCACTATGGAAATCAGTGAAGAGATTCCTCAGAATTTTTACTTGATCCATCTAGATATCTTTCTGAAAAAGTTAAAGTGACATATTATAGTGATTTGTGTTTATGGCAGCACAACTTATAATAACTAAATCCGAAAGCAGCCTGTTTGTCCATCAGCAGGTGAATGGAGAGAGAAGATGTGGTGTCTACACACAATGGAGTACTATATTGCTCTGCCACTAAGAGAGATTAATTTGAATCCTTTATAGGAAAATGGGTACGCCTTGAAACCATAATGCTAAATGAAATAAATCAGGTGTACAGGCTTAACTGTCATTTAAATATCATTTAAGTATTTCTTGTAATTTGGAGTTCTTACATGAGGAATACAAATTATAAATAAAGAGCAAAATAAAAGGTAGATAACAGGAAGTAGAGAGAGAGAGATCTTTCTCAGATGGAAAAAGGGTCAAGAGATGGTGGGAATGGGATGTGGAAGGATGAAAAAAGGAATAAAGATGTACAAGACCAGTTCCACATAAGGAATGTAAATATTATGTACTGCAAACGTGCACCATTTAAAAGGGTGTGGGACAACTAAAAAAATTAGAAGTAATATTGCTGATATAGACATACTGATTCATACGTAAGAAGTATACCTTTTCCTGTAATTAGTTGTATAACAAATTTTAGTGCAGTTGAGAGTTGTGGAAAGCTTTTACAGAAAGTCTTCCAGTGAATTTTAATGTTCTCTAATACTGTAATAGCAAATAATGTTTGCCAATTAGAAGATGTTGAAGATACTACATTTTAACATTTTTAAAAATCCAGAAGACTATATCCCTTTTATTTGAATTATACTAACCACAGAAACAGATAGAATCAAAGTATATTACCCCAAAAATAATCAAGAGAATCAACTGAATAGAAGAGCAGAACAAGAGAACTACACAACTGAAAAACTTAACAAGATGGCAAGAATGAGATCTTACTTTACAATACCTATTTAAAATGTAAATAGACTACCCTCCTCAGTCAAAAGACTGAGTTCTTTAATTGATAAACAAAAGCCTAACTATGGTATGGATAAGAGACTCACTTTTGATATAAGGATACTCAGGTTGAAAGTTAAGAGGTGGAAAAATCTTTCCAATCAGCTAGTAACCAGGGGAGCAGGAGTGGACATGATAGACTTTAAGGCACAATTATCCTAAGAGACAAAGACTAGAGAGTCAGTTTGACGAGATGTATAACAATTATATATGCACTCAACTTCAAACTCTTAGATCTGTTAAGCAACCGTTGGCAGATTTGAAGAAATAGCAAGTCAGTTGGAGACTTTAATACTCTATGTAATGCATATATCATTCAGATAGAAAAATCACTAAGGAAACACTAAACTGAATAATATTGTCAGTATGTCTGGCTGGCTGGCTGACTGGCTAATCTTATCTTTCCATAAAATGAAAGAATATACATTCCATGAGACCAGTATCACCCTAATACAGAAGGCAGCAAAGAAATGAAAGAAAGAAAAAAAACCTACAGGTCAATATTCCCAATGCATATAGGTACAGAAATCAGTGTATTATACCATAATAATAGAAAGACAAATATCATATGATCATCTTAATAAAGCAATCAGTGTAATACACTGCATTAATAGATGAAAGCCACATGATTATCTCAATAAAGGAAAACATTTTATTAAAAATAAAAGCCAAATGAAACCACTGCAGGTGGCCGCAGTGGAGGAGTTGAGAGCCAAGACTGGAGCGGAAAGTATTAACTACCTCCATCAAGGATCCTAAGATTGTTAAGGTGCTTGGTCGTATCCTAGGATATTACAGATCCACCTATTATGGGATTAGAAGGGCTATATTCCAAGATATAACTCAAAAATACTAAGGGAACTTTTAAAACCTATTGTAAGAATCATCCTAGATATACCCTTTATGATAACATCTTCTATTTGGGAATAAGATTGCTAAGCATGTTTGCCTCAAGTATTATTTCTTTATTTAATGGCTTCTTTTACATTAATCAGTTTTGATCACTTCCAGCTGTCAGTCTTTGATGTGGAACTGGAAATACGGCACTTGAGTCCACTTAAAATTATTTGTGAAACTGGTTACTGCTTTTAGGTTCCACCAAAATCATATAAGATAACCACGAAAACCAATTTATTTCTTACGTTCTTTTGCTATTGTTATCATTATTATTACATTTTTGTATTGTATACATTTGTTTAGCAAATCTCCTGAAATTCATTCATCAATTGTTTTATTGTTACTATGTTTATTATACATTCCTAAAGTTCCACAAACTAGGTTATACTGAGCCAAGTAACAAACTGAGGCTTGAGTAGAAAGATGACCAGTGTTCTTGGTCACATTTGTCTTGTTTTGGTTTGCAAGCTAAAGGCAAAAAGAAATAGGTTGAGTTTTGCTGTTTTATTTTTAGTCACAAATTTTCGTATATAAATATTTAAGTATTTTTCAATGTTACTTTACTTGAGTTTTTTGAGGCAAAACTGGGTTTAAAAAAAATGTTAAATAATCATCATATAGAATTAATGTACAATTGAACCTGTATTTTTGTTCTCCAAATTCTGATTTGGTAGAATCATTTTTATTTTTTCTGGTATGTATCCTAAAGTGTTAGTTAGGTTCTAAATTGTGTCCTAAACTAGATCTTCAAATTGTTTGTTAGGTCTATTTATTTTATATAGCACTGTCCTTTTGAAGTTTGTTTTTTATTACAGCTAAGAAACAAAAGTGGCAAATAATTGTATAGCATCCAGTGTTTGGAAGTTTGTATCTTGTAGGCTGCAACAATTGAAAATGGTACTTCTGGATTTTAGGAAGATCTTAATTTTAAATGTGAAATAGGTGATTTTTATAGTCAATTTAAATAAATACAGTCCAGTCAACTTAAATAAGTACAAATGAGAAGAGCAGTTAAAAATATCATAGTATGGATAAAGGTTTTTACAAAATTCATTGATCAACTAATACCAGTCACTTTCTAGTGGAAGTAATTGTGGTTGAGGTGATGGAGCTTGGTGGCTTTGTTTTGAAATTATAGGGCAAAAGCCAAGCCCAAATCAGGCTTCCTCTTTAGTGGCACAAGCATATACATTAATAAGACTGCACGACTTACTCCAAGAGTATTCTACTATTTTACAGAGGAAGAAGCTGCTCTAGATGATGCTGTTGCTGAATACAGAAGAGAAAAACAAAAGTATGAATCATTGAGAAAGCAACAGGCGAAGAAAGGAACCTCACGAGAAGACCAGGTGAATTAAAAAACCAAATATAACTCATTGCCTTTTTATAGCCTTCCAAGACAGAACCTAATTTGGTTATATAACAGGGAAGCACCATCTCCTTGAAAAGAATAAGCATACATTTAGATACATTTATGTAGGGTATACTACCAAGGAACTCCGCCACACATGTAAAGGTCCAAATTCTAAACTTCTTTTTAGACATTAAAGTGGAAAAGCCTGAAACGTTTGAGTTTCAGCCTGCTACTCCCACAGCAAGCACAGGAACTTGACCTCTGAAACTGGGGAAAAGCAAAGTGGCAATAGCAAATGGTGAGAGGCCCTTTCTGCCTGCTAGCTAAGCCAGCTCAGTTTCAGCTTGTATACTGCCTAGAAGTAAGGCATTTGGTCAACTAGTTGATTTTGTAATAAAGCCCTCTCTTTTGCAAGTAATTCCTGATTCTTAAGTAGTATAAAAGAAAACTGTCAGAAATCAAAATGAAAAGAGAGAAAAACAACTCAGTAATCTGGGAGTCAGCTGCATATGCCACATAATATTTCGTGCTTGATAAAACCAATGTCTTCAGTATCTTTTCATGTTGAAAAGGTAGGGGGCAAACCAAAATAATTTATTTTTGGTGTTGCTATGAATATAGATATTTAGATATGCCATTTTAAGCAAAGAAATAAAACAAGCAAAATAAAAATAAATTAAAAAGCTCAAGCCTATTTGGTTAAATTAATTTAATCAGAAACTGTATTATAAATGATACCTAATTACTGGTGAAAAAGGATCAGGCATCAGTACTTAGCATGAAACTAATCATAGGGAGAGTTCAGCAGAAATCTAGTGTAGGAAATTTTAATTACAGAGTACTAACTTATATGCAACATTGAAAAGCAAAGGAACATCAAATGAAATTAAGAAAAAGTATATTATTGACTTGTTTTCATGGAATCATAAAGTCTTAGAAATTATACTATTAAAGATAACTTTTAGGCATACATTTCTTTTTTTCCTTCCCTCAAAACAAATAATTTTAAGAACCTGTCATATACTAATCACTATATTTTGTGATCTGCAGGCAGGCACAAACACATCCTTGCCCACTCTCAGCTATCAGGGAAAAGAGCCAGTTAAATCAGTAACAGCAATAAAAGAAATGAGCGTTGTGAAAGATAGGTGCAGGAAACTATGTAAATATATCACCTAAACATGGCCAAGAATACAGGAGGATCTCCCTGAGGAAACTATTGGTCAGCTGAGTACAAAAGGTTAAAAAAGGCAGTTGGAGAGATAGCTCGGTGGTCTAAGTGCCTGCCTGGCAAGCGCAAGGACCTGGGTTCGATATCCAGTACTGCATGCCGTGCCGGCCCCCAAAACCCTGGTGTGTGGTGCCGGCCACAGAAACCAGGCATGGTGGCATATGCCTATAATCCCAGCACTGGGGAGACTGACACAGAAGAATCACTACAAATCTGAGCTGCATAGCAAGACACCATACCAAATAAGTAAATAATTTTAAAAAAGAAAAGGTTAAGCAAGTGCTACCAGGTGAAACAGAGGCAAACTATGGCTGGACAAAAGAAATGGTATGTGAGAAGCATTTCCCTTCATTGCTCTTCAAAGCACTAAAAAATGTTAAGTATAACTGTAACATCTCTAAGAGGGGGAAAGATGTGAGGCTGAAGAGGTAAGCAGGTGTCAGTTTTTGCAAGGTATTTTTGAGCCATGTTAAGGCTTTAGTTGTCCCTAAGGGCAATGGGGAACCATCGAAAAAAGGAAATGACATGATCTCATTTGCATTTGGGGAAGCTCCCTCCAACTGGGCAGTAGTGTGAATTATGATCATGCTCTTGATTTTTCAGACAGGTAGTACTTTATCTCACTTCACAAGAATATACTCTAAAACTTCTAGAAAAACTTCTTCTTGTACTATGTTCTCTGATTAAATTCTAGAGGTTACCGGAGGACCAGAAGAGATTTATCTGATTATAAAACTACAGCCATTTGTTGTTTCTTCTTGCCCACAGAAGGCATGGAAACCAGCCAGGAATTCAACCAAGAATTTTTTTTTTTCTTTTAAACATATTCAATATAATACTTATATCCTCCTTCTCACCGAACGGTAGCATGCAGTGCCTCCTTTTGAGGGGCAGAGGGAGTGATGGTAGGGATTAAACCCAGGGACTTCACATTGAGTTACACATCTCCTTGTCTTTTGAGACAGAATCTCACTAAATCACTAAGTTCCTCAGGCTGGGCTCAAATATGGGATCCTCAGCCTCAGTTTTCCAGAATGCTAGGATTAGAAGCATGTGCCACTACACCTAGCATACAATGTTTTTATGTCTACATAATTTTAAATAATAGTATAAAGACATATTTATTTTTACAAAATTTATGTAGTTCTTCACTGATAGACCTTTAAACATGTTTCCGTTTCCATTTATATGAATATTGCTGCTTAAGCCATTTTGTGCATTTCAAATTGTTTTTCCTACAATATAGTCCCAGTATTGAAACTACTGAATCAGAAGGAGAGAGCATTTTAAACTGTGTGATACATGTCAACAGTTTTCAAAAGATATCTCCCCTTATTTATCTTCCAGTGATTAGTGGGCTCATTCATTCCACTTTCCCCATATTAATATTTTTATGGTCTTGGACATTTTTCAATTTATTGTTACTTATGATTTTTATATAAAACATTATTTGTTGGTAGCGTTTCATTTTTTTTTATTCTTTGTGTACTGATTAAAAACTTAACTAAGGTGTGGATGATGCTTACTCCTGCAATCCCAGCACTCTGGGAGGCTGAGAAAGGAGGATCACAAATTTAAGCCCGGCATAGGCAAATGATTTTTTAGCAAGACTGTTTAAAATTTAAAAATTTGAAAAGGATTGGGGATGTATCTTGGTGCAAAGACCCTAGGTTCAATCCCCAGCACCATAAAAGGAAACTTAGCATCAAATATTCTTTAAAGTTGCGATGTCTTCCACATAAGCAGATATAAACTCCCACAATCAGAAAATGATAAACTACCTCTGAGAAAAAATTGTCAGGCAAGCCCAAATAGGACAGTGTCAGAGTTTCTAAATGTCACTGTTGTAGCTTGAAGGCAGTTTTGTTATTTTTCTTCAGAGTCATACATTTATCTAAGTATTTCACATCCAAATAGTATATTTTCCTTTCTACCACACTTAAGTGTCCACTTTAGAATTTACATTTATTAGAAAACTTAGCAGTCTGATTGTCATTTCAGACTCTTGCGCTGCTGAATCAGTTTAAGTCTAAACTCACTCAAGCCATTGCTGAAACTCCTGAAAATGACATTGCTGAAGCAGAAGTCGAAGATGATGAAGGGTGGTAAGGCTTTCATTTCTTTGTATTAGCCGTGAACCAATAGGCTCAATTAGAGACAATAAGAGGGGCATTTCCGCTGTTGTACTTTCCTTTTTTAGACTTTACTAACATTATTGTAGAGTCTCAGCACTCTTTTTTAGTTCAGTATAAAGTAAAATAAACATACCAGGTACTGGATAAACAAACATTTATGGTGTGTTCCCTGTCTTGTGCTAGCCAGTAGAAAGTGCACAAGAAATATCTAATTCTGTCCCTGCCCTGAGTAACTTCTGAAACTGTGGAAAATATATGACTCAGGTTAAACAGATGAGAAACAACCTTACAAGACATTAAATCAATAACTTTAACACTTTCCCACAAATTTAGTAATGTATTTCATAATCCTAACTTCCTCTTTCAAGTTTATGATCTACAGGAGCCTAGCAACACATACATGGTTAATTTTATTTTTATCTTTGGATATTTTTCAGCTTTTAAAGACACTGATAAGAAATAAATTAATGGCATATATTCGCCCTTTGCTTAGAATTTTATCCTCTGCTGGGGGAAAAAAAATTTTAAAAAAAGCATGCCTTCCCTTGATCACACCCATGTCCCCCCCCCCCCCCGTTGACTTTCCGTGCAGTACACTAGGCCTCCCCACACCTAACTGTCTCCACCTCCCACTGCACCCTGGCTCGGCCCACTCAGCAGGCAGGCCAGTGCGTCACCCCCAACACATGACTCATACTCTGGAGCCTCTGAACTATCACATGTACCGTTACCCCAACACAGAGTCACAGCCTCAGAGCTCCCTGCCAAGCAGCATCTCCCCAATTTCCAAACCGTTCAACACTCCCATCCTCCAGGAAACCAGTCAGCAAGATTTGTTGAACACTAACAAATCTAGAGGGTGGAGGAAGGAGGGCTGGGACACATAATAAAAAAAGACATAAAAACTCTTAGTGAGAAAACATTTAAACAAGTAAGACTCTGCAACTGTAAGAAACTGTAACCAAAAGGACTGAAAGATGATGATTTGAGTGGAGTGAAGCCTGCCTAATCTAGGACCCTGAAAATACTTGCCTACTTCTCAATTAATTTATAGTTTCCACATGATCTACATTAGGATGCCAATTTTTGTAAAATCCTCCATCTCTTGTAGCAGGTTTCTATTACTTAAATATTTGTTTATACTTAAATTCAAAGTGGCTTGAAGGCAGAAGCTGGCTGCTCCCATAGTTCTGAGCCAAATGCAGGGGCTCAGTGAGTGTCGATTGACCCATAGAGATAAACGCACATTGCATAGAAGAGCTTTCTGTTTTTATATGACTGGACAGGTTTAGTTTTATTTTGGATTCCTTGAATGTCTCAAAATATCTTTCAAATGTTTTGGTTTCAGCCACCACACAAAAATGTTTTGCCAAGTTCTCTTCCCCTTATTTTTGAATCCATATGCATTTTTTAAGGAAATATGACCCATGTGTTTCTGATTCATTTACACTTAACTCATCAAGATGGTGTTTTGTAAGAGCAGTTTGATGCCCAATAAGTTTTTTTTAACCTTTTTATAAGCCATTTAAGCCCTTTTTTATTGAACAGGAAAGTCACCAACAAATTTAAACCCCAGAAGTTTCATTTGAAACTCATAACCCACAGGATTCAAATTTACTTTCAAGTTGGCAAGACCGTTTAACTTCCCAAGGTTCTTCCTGGCCTATGGTTCACTATTCTTTCATTTTTGAATTCCTCATTATCTTCAGATATCAATCATGTGTTTTTAAAAGTGTCATTCTTGTTTTTGATGGGATTCAACCATACAATCAGCATTCCATCTAACATCCTCATTAGAAGGTTAAACAAATAGGAAAACTTCACCAGATGTGGAGGGGGAAAAAAATCCCTGGTCAGTAACGTTGGGTAATTCTTCAGCTGAAGAAAAAGTAAGTGGTAAAAGAGGGGGAAGTAAGTTAAAGGAGTCATTAACAGGTCTTCAGGGAGTTTATTTGTGCTTTCCACCGCAGTCTTCTAGACAGAAAGTCAAATTTGCATACTGTGTACGTACAGAGTATCTTTAGTATTTGTTTTATCTAACATCTAATAAAAATATGTTTAGTTTTCAAGGCATTAGGCATAATGCAAAATCACACAAAATACAAATGACCCTTATGTAACACCTTTTTATTGCAACATAGACCACTGAATTTGTGTAGCCTTATAAGCAACAATGTCTGTTCATACATAAACTAGTGTAGCTTTATCAAGTTTGTGGTGATTTAGATCCTTTCTCATGAAGCATATTCCTGCCAAGGAAAGGAGTCTTATACTTAAAATGATTTATAGCGAGCACTGTGAATGCATGGCATGTGTATGTATGTTATGCATAAATTACATGGTTCCCAGACCGTTTTGTAGGTCATGGTTGCCACTTTTCTAAGAAGTAAAAGTCAGCCAGTGTGTTGTGCTATACTGTCAGGGTCTGTTATCTGAGGTAAAATGATTGCTTCTAAGACATTTTTATGTGTCCGCATGAATGGCCACACATTGAGGGATCATTTTCATTTTCTGTCAAGATAGAAACCATTACCAATTTGTTATGTTTTCTTTTACTTGGCGAACTATTCTATTCACATTTTTGGCTGAGCTGCTGTATTGGCATGGTATACAACAGACATTTGGGTAACGTTCAGCCGCATTCTACTTTTTATGCAACAACAAAAAAAGTGGGAGAGGGGAAAGAAAGAAAAGAAATATGATTCTATTGTAAACAGTGTGTATGCTGTTTGATAATTATTCCCAGATTTCACTGTCTAACAAGGCATTTAAAGACGTGTTATTTGTAGAGCTAAGCTGAAATGTATGATAGAAATTTTTCACTCAGAATTACTGATTCTTCCTTTGTTCAGGTATATCTACATATACCATTACTACCACCAAAGAGTGTATATATACACTCTTTGGTGGTAGTAATGGTACAAGATTCCAGTTCAGCAGCTAGCCTAGTCTCTCTACCACTATATTCCCTAGTCCCACACCATCACATACTCTACAGGTATGGACCCCTTCTTCAAGTATCGTTTTAGAAAAGAGATGAGACCCATGGAAGGAGTCAGCAGGCAAAGAGTTCATATGACCATGTGGGTGAAGTCTATATGCCATTTTGTGCTTGGTTAGACAGACCTTGATTAGTTCCTAAAAACACTTTTGAGAGAGCTGGAGTCAGTAAAGCTGTGAAGAAACATAGAAATAGAAAGCCACGTGTTCCTTACATTAAATCTAAAACCTCTGAGAATAGATTGAAATTTTGTGAACACTAACCACTCACTAATATGATCTATTGAAAGTTTTTTTTCAGGTTATTAAACATAAGATTATTTTAAAGCTTTACAACAAATATATATGATAAAATAATAATAAAATGACTTGTCTGCCACATTCTCTTTCACTTTTTTGTCTTTCTTCACCACCACTTTCCTCCATGCTACATACAGTAACTATGTATTATAAAAATTTGAAAAGTCCTAAAAATTGCAAACTTGCCTTCAGTAAATATTTTAATGATTATTAAGTAATAGATAATTATTATGAAAGTATCAGACTATGAATTCCTTCAAAATAGGTAAAATAAAAATCAGTTTGGCTTGGTGTGGTCGCCCACCCCTGTAATTCCAGCACTTGGGATGCTGAGGCAGGAGGACCACTGCGAGTCCGAGCCGCATAGTGAGACCCTGTACCAAAATCATATTTCAAAAAAAAAAAAAAATCAAATGGGATCTTAAACTCAAAGAAACATACTATTAATTTGTACCTATTAATTAAAAATTTATACTTAATATACAAAAGCATATGTTAATATTAGTTTATGTGTAAGAATTTATACCCTTTGAAACATGTCTGTACATGCATACATTAGGTAGAAATAAGGTCAGGTAGTACAATTTTATCACTTGCTTTTTTTCTCCACAATACAGTGACCTCTACTCTTAGTCATACATTATTTTATGATATAATTTTAGAATTTTTTATTATGTAGTAACGCATTGTGTAATAAGTTACAATATATTTGACTGCATTTGTATATTGATACTCTAAGTTTTAGTATTATAAATAATGCTATAAGAAAAATCTTTCTATATATGTCATTGCCTATTTTCTCAGGATAAATCTTTAAAACTGGAATTGCTTAGTCAATGAATATGCATGTTAGATTTTGGCTAAATATTTTCAAGTAGTACTCCCAAAATGTCATTCAAATTTATACACCCAAATAAATATACTTTAAGGCAGTTAGAATTTGAAGAATTAATTAAGCTTCTTTGCAGTGCTTAGTGAAAGATGGTAACATTTTAGAAGAAATATTTTACCTTTGTACAATTCTTTAAAAAATACATACAGTCTGGTTTGTTTATGTTTTTAATAAAACTGTACTACTTTCAACAGAGCTTTTCTTCTCAGGAACCTCACCTCTAAGTATTTTTATCCTTGATTCTGAAAAACAGAAAGATAATCATATGATTAGAACTCTTGGATATGGATTTTCTTTTTCATTTTTATTACTATACCTTGGCTTGTGCTAAAAATCAGCTATATCCATCAGTCAGGCAATTTGTTTCTGCTAGAGATTTGGGTTTAGAAAGCCAAAATTTGGCTTGAAAAAGTTTTAGTCTTCACCTGGAGTTAGCATAGTGTCAAAGCAACAAGTACCAAGTTGTCTAAGTAGCTCAATTAGTGAGGTTTTAGTGATGCAGGTTTTTTAAAAAGGTTATTTCTTTCAGGCCTCATTCTAGGATACCATTAATTACACTGAAAAACGTTTACACTCCTTTTATATGGATAATATTATCATCTGGGTACAGTTTGGTCACATGCTCAATAAAGAACACAAGACAACAAATTAGTATTTTAATTATAGTTTCCACTTAACTCAAGCAAGACATTGCCAAGTTGACATATGAGTGCACAAATGGAGATGTAAAGATAGACAGTCTTAGAATAATGAAGGCTCAGAGTATGCAGGTAAGAGAATTTCTCCAGCCTTTCGTGTTAGCTATGCAGGAGGTTTCAGATTTTTTGGTCTCTGAACCCACTGAGAACATCAGAGAGCTTTGTTTATGAGATATAGGTATCAATGTTTATCATTAATGGAAATTAAAACTTAGTCATTTTGAATTGCTTTAAAGGAATAATAAATCTACTGCATGTGAACATAATTAACACACTTTTCATAAAAATAATTTTACTGCAAAACAAAATTTTACAAGATGAGTGCCATTAATTTGTAATTTTGTAAAATCCTTAGTCTGCTGTAACAGGAAGAGGTCATATAGAGTCTCATATCTGCTTCACTCATTTTTATCTCTATTTTGATGCAACTCTGAAAAGTTTGACTGTCCACTCATGACAGGCTAAGAGTGACAAAGTCAAATGATCACATTAGTACTCTTACAGAATAATTCTGACCTTGCAGACATAGATCCTCTGGCTAAGTCACCGCTAATTGTACGTGTCATGGTGTTTTTTATTTATCAGAGGTGATAGTCTGGCCTGTAGCTATGGGGAAGCTCCTTTTCAGGTTCCAGTGTATGACCCTTGTTCCCAAGTAGTTCCAACATGGCATTTTCTGAAATAAACGTGCTCAACATCACTGGCACAGGCCTCCTCCAACAGATCTTAGCACCCTGCAGCCATCCCTCATGGCCCTGTTTTCACATGATTTGTGGCATGCCATGTGTCTTTTATAAAAGTTTTTCACGTATGTAGTATTATTTAAATATAGTCCTTTTTTTAAAATAAGGTTTTAACTTTCTTCACCTGGTATTTTTTCTTACTGATTTGTAATTCTTTATATATTCTGGCTACCAAAGTTTTTGTAACTCTGTTCCAGGCTATGACGTGTTAAGGTAGTACTGAATCACCTGTGTTTGCATGAGCACATCATACTCCCTTTCCCGGGACTCTGCACGTGCCCTCTCCTGTCTGTAGAAGGCCTCACTACCATGTGCCCTCGTTCCTTTCCCTTGATGCACCTCGCTGGCTCTTAAGTTTTACTTGGGGTCCCAGTTCTGATGCACCTCGTCCAGAAGCTTCTCTGTGCAGGGTTCATTAGTCACACTGTGAGCCTGCCCACATACGAGTGTCTAAAACATTCAGACCCTTTCCTCTTTGAAAAATCACCTTTTGCATCTCTTAGTGGTGACCTAGCAAAATCCTAGCCATGTTCCATGACTCCTTTCTGTGACGTTCTCAAGGGAAACATTCTCTCAGTTTCCAGAAGTTATATGCCTGTTTGGATATTGATAGTATCTTGCAGTATTTATAGTTTTTGAGATTTTTATGTTTGTGCCTAGTCTATTAAAAGAGATCATTATCACAGTAATGTCTTACTGATTCCAAGTGGTTCACAGGCCTTAACTCATTTGAGTACCTCAATAACTCTATGAAATAGGCTTTACTTACACAGTGAAACAAACTGAACAATTTGTAGTATCTCATCTAGGATCTGGTACAAAGTAGGCTTTCAAAAATGTCTGTGGACCTTTTGATCATGGATATCTTTTGTAAGGAAAGGAGTAGTTGAATATGTACAACACTGTTACTGCTGGTTGGCTAAAAATGGAGTTTGAGAACTAGCAGACACAGATGAGCATGGAAAGATGCAATTAACTTTTCCTTTCAGTATCTTTCAATTGCTTTACTTGTTGTAATGAACAATCCAGTGGTATATTTTGGTCTGATCTGTGTTTTATTTTCTTCTCTGTTTCCTTTATGATAAAATGTCTGTTCAAGTCTTTTGCCCATTTTTTAATTGGGTTGTTTTCTTACTTTTGATTTTTGAGAGTTGTCTATATGGTCTAGATCCAGGTCCTTTATCAAATATATGACTTTTCTCCCCTGCTATCTATCATGTTTTTAATTTTTTTGTCTTTCATAGAATAGAATATTTTATAGTTATGAAGTTCCAACTTTTATGAATTATGCTTTTGCTGTCATGTTTAAGAATTGCACAGAACCTAAGACCACAGATTTTTCTCCTGAATTTTTCTTTTAAATATTTTTCTTTACCCCTGCAGCACGCTGAGACAGCAGTTGAGCCTGGGCATGGTGGCACACACCTGTAATCCCACCTCTTGGGAGGCTGTAAACAGGTGGCTCATTATGAGTCTGATCTAGTAGTAAGACCCTGAACACCCTTGTAGACCCTTCCCTAAAAATGCAAAAAGAAAAAGAAAAAAGTTTTTGTTTTACACATTACTTTCAGCTCTATTATCTCTTTTGGCTTTTTTAGTATAAAGTATGAGGCTTAGGTCAAAGTCCAGTTTCTTCTTGTGGTTTTCCATTTGTTCCAATACAATTGTTAAAAAATACTGTCTTCTCTACTGAACTGTTATGCAACTTTATCAAAGATTATTGTATTTACATTGGTCTTTTCCTAGTCTGTCTGTTTTGTTTCATCAACCTATGTATGTATCCTTTCTTTGGTGCTATCTTAGCTTATTACAGCTTTTTAACTTGAAGTCAGGTAGTATCATTCCTAAAACTTAATCCTTCTGTTTTTCAAAATTGCTTTCGCTATTCTATTCTTTTGCCTTTCCATAGAAATTTTTGAATCACTTTGTCTATCAAAAATGCATAAGATTTTTATTTGAATGTTATTAAATTCATTGATCAATCTGAGAATTGACATCCTTACTATATTGAATTTTTTTCACTGAACACCTACGGTGTTTTCCCAGTTTCCTAAACTACTATGTTAATCTCTCTCTCTCTCTCTCTCTCTCTCTCTCTCTCTCTCTCTCTCTCTCTCTCTCTCTTTCTCTCTCTCTCTCTCTCTGTCTCTCTCTTTCTCTCTCTCCCTCTGTCTCTCCAATCTGTCTGAATAGTTTCTAATGATCTTTCTTCAGATTCACTGGTATTTTTTCCTCTGTCACTCTTTCCTGCTGCTAAGCCATTCTAGTGGGATTTTCTATTCTAAAACTTTTTTCTTAGTATGTTTGTAGTTCATAATGTAGATTCCTCATGTAGAAATGATACAAGTACATAACACATCTTAACTTGTTTCCGTCACTTTACCCGTTACCCTCCCCTCCATCCAGCTCTTGATCACAATTTTATCTATCTTTTATTTTGCTCCTTATTTGTAAGTATCTATCTTTCTAATAAGACATTCTATCTTTCCATATATTTCTAGAATGTGTACCCTTACTTTTTCTTTTAATGTGACAGTCATACAGGGCCACTTTTATTCAAAGCATGTACAATGTAACAAGTATCAGCATTTCAAGTACACAGTCTACTCAGTGAGCATTTGGGGGGGGTGAATTTTGAAACACTTTTCTACCCAAAGGTTAGTATGATTCAATAATGGCGTACAACCACTTACTGTGAAGCAAGGTTAGTGGTAATAACTTAGAAATTAATCCCAATATTTGATGTTGCAAACTTTAAGGTCTTTGGGATATGCAGGAAGGATCCTTGTACATAACTGACATAAACCCCATTATTGGACTCTCTTAAATAGCTTTTGAAATTTCTTCCTGTTTCTTCCCACAAAGACCTGTTGTTACTTGCCTCCCATGAATGCAGCCAGTATATGGAGAAATAAACTGGGACAAAAACTGTGCATTCTTATAATCCACATGTTTCCCACACAAAATACACTTCTTAAGAGGTTCCTTGTAAGTGTTTTCCATTGTAACAGGCAGGTTTCCATTGCGGGTTACCTGTTTATACTGTGAACAACCTGTTCTCCATAGCACCGTGTGAGTTCCTATATCTTTGAAGCAGACAGCAGCTGTTAGCCAGTGTATCAACTTCTTCCTGCCTAGACCACTGCAAACAGCGATCACAGCAGCCATGGTTTCCTGTTCCTCTTCTTCCTTTCCTTTCTCTAAATCCCTACCCATACTTCTTGAAAGATGTTTGCAAAAATTGTTTTAAAGTCTTTGTCAGATAATTGTAATATCTGTTATCTCAGTGTTAATTATCTGCTAATCATTTTTCCAATACAGATTGGGATTTTTCTTCTTTCTTTTTTTAAAAAATATATTTGGTAGAGAGTCTCCTCAGACTTGTAGTGATCCTCCTGTTTTCAGCTTCCCCAGTACTGGCATTACAGGCCTGCACCACCAAGCCCTGACTACCTGCTTAGCATGCCTGGGGCTGGGACCAGCATGACACGTGGTGCCAGGGATCAAACCCCAGTCCTTGAACTTGCCTAGTAAATACTTAGTCTGCTGAGCCATCTCGCTGGCCAGGGATTTTTTTAAAGTCTCCCTATGCTGAGTAATGTTTGTATTGGATCCTAAACATTTTGAATATTCGAGTTTCTGGGTCTTGTTTAAATCTCATGATGAATTTTAATATTTTGTTATGACAGACAGCCCATTTAGGTTCAGTCCACAGGCTCTGACCAGCTTTCTCTGTGGTTTGATTTCAGTATCGTTGTCAGTGCCTTTGCACTGGTACTTGTATCTGTCTTGTATATGAGTCACTGCCAGTCTGTGATATGGTTATTCTCTAAGAAGGTCCCCACATGCACCAAACAACTGGGTCTCTTTCCTTCATAATTTTCTCACCACCTTTTACCTGAGCTTCACCTTTTCTACCCTTTGGCCAGAGAGTTGGAGCACTAGTTCCACTCTTTCACTGTGCACTTCCTTTGCTGTACCTACATTTAGGAAAAAGCTGTGGTTTTTGCATAGCTGGTTGGGAGGAACAGCAATGTTTTGATTGTTCAGTTGATTGGCTGTTTGTTTATTTTGATGGAACCGGGGATTGAACTCAGGCCCTTGTGCTTGCCAAGCAAGTGCTTATTCTACTGAGCTATCTCCCCACTCCTGGCTGTTTGTTTGTGAGCAAAGTTTTATCCCAACCCTCTTAAAGCCTCAGCTCTTCAGTGTTTGTTTAGCAGTAATATCTTCTCTTTTCCTGTGGAGATTCGCTAATCAGCACTATGCAGATTTATGTATGACTAGAGAACCGTCCACACTCCATTGCGCTAAATTGGTCCACCTAGTAGAATGTCTCATGTCCTCCATATACCATCTATTAAGGGCCTCTTTCTTTTTAAGAAAATTCAAGTGGTACTGAATTCTTGGTGTGAATAATGCTCTCTGTTTAAAAAAAAAAGTGTGTTACTAATTGGCTCTGAACAGTTCTTAGTGGGGATAGTCTATTTCTTAGGGAAAACACTGCCTTGACAGCCTCCCAGGTTATAGAACAGTACCTTAGGAGCATTTCAGATCACAGAACGTAAACACCAAACTGCAGTGCCCAAGAGAAGAGGAGACTGGCTGGTGTGGAATGATGCTGTGGTCCACATAACCTATCTCTGGGAGCTTATAACAGCCTCGCTGAAGCTGTGCTTTTGTGATCAATGTTTGCTTAGAAACTCAAGAGAGCTAAGGTTCTCTTTTCACCTACTGTGGGCCACAGAAAACTGGAGTACGCAAGGCAAAAGAAGCCTGAAGATCCTAAGACATGTTGGCAGTTAGCTGAAATCTCCAAAAAGATTTGGATTTCTGTGGGCTATAGAGGGGTACAGAGGTCCCCATAGAAGAGCTAGCTCATAAGAGGATAGTATCCAAAACCCTGAGTCAGATTAAAATAAAATACATTTGGCTCACTTAATCTGAATAAAACAATACTAGTATTTCCTCAAAAAGAGAGCATTATTTTGCTATAAAAGCTTGTTACTAAGTAATTGCTAAAGAAGTTGATTTGGAGTCGGGGAGATGGCTCAGTGGAATAAGTGCTTTCCCAGCAAGCACAAGGGCCTGAGTTCAATCCCCGGCTCAAAAAAAAAAAAAAAAAGTTGATTTGTCTTTTGTCCACTCATTAGAAAGTACTCCCCCTTGTACTTCTTGCCAAGACTAGGAAATTTCTTAACGTCAGAATTTTAACTAAGTGATTGATCACAAAACAAACACTCATTCATCAGATTTTGGGGAGTAATCTTTTCAGTGGTTCCTGTAATTATGTTTTGCATGGGCTTTACTGGGTCTCTAGAGTTTCTGTTTGTTAAGTTGCTATCCTCAATTCAGAAGTTCTCTTGGAGCCAGGGAGATGACTCAGTAGAATAAGCGCTTCCCTGGCAAGTGCAAGGGTCTAGGTTCAATCCCTGGTTCCACCAAAAAAAAAAAAAAAAGAAGAAGTTCTCCCTTCCAGTATGTAGATAAGTTGTAGTGTTTTCTTGCATTCTGATAAGGAGCCTTTTATAATAATTAAACTGGTGCTGTTATACTGCCTTTATTCTTATTACCCAACTCAGAACTCTAAATAATAGCTTTTTTTTCCTTAAAATGTCCTTTAAAATGTATATGGCCTATGGCAAACTTTATATGAATGCTTATTATTTAATTAAACTAAAATCTTCTCATGGCATTAATGTGTAGTATTTACTAGTTCTATTTAGTAACATAGGTCAGGTTAATTTAGCTTACATATTTTGAAAACTTATTTCATGTGAGTGTTTTAACATCAATAAGCATGAGGTATGAAGTGAAATAAAGTTAAACTTGACACTCCTCCACACCAACTTATCCTCTACTATTCCCAAGTGAGATGTCATTTTTGGAGGTTTCTTCTGAACACAGGTGTTGGAAATAAACCATGAAGTACCTTCAGTGTCATTGGCAAGAGTAATTTTAGCATTTGTAGAGAAAGAGGAGAGGTAGAGCAGATGAGACTTACTTTTTCTATGTTGGGTATGTACAGCCATGGACCATGGAGTCTTCAGAATTTTTTTTAAAATTTTAGCTGGCAGGAGCATCTTAAAACAGAAAAAAAAAGTGGTACATGCATAAGTTATTTACTGTATTTCTATTTCTATGGAAAGAAAGTTTAAGGGGCAAAGGTTCTTGGGGTTAACATAATGTTATAAAGAAAAAAGTCATGTCACTGTTTGTTAATGAGTAGTAACACAGCCAGAGCAAAACGAAAGTTACCATGACATAGAAGCTACCAAAAAATTGCCGTCATGTGTTCTCATATCTAACCATTATCTGAGAGAAAGTTAAGTGATACTTAAAGTAGGATGGAAAAACCCAGCTAGTAAGGTTTCAGGTAAAGTTTAGTGAAAGAAGATGCGTAATTTCAACGTAGTTGTTTGTACTTCTTTGAAGACAGTTTTAAATAACGTGCCAATTTCTTTTTTAGTTACCCAATGAAGTTAACACTAATTGTGTTAATTTTTTTTTCAAATAACATAAGTTGTATGTATAATATATGTTCAGTATATATATAACATTAAAAAAGAAAAAAATCTATAATAATTTTATCTGACAGGTTATCATCATTAATTTTTTATCTATCCTCCCAGAATGTACACATAAATACTTTTCCCCAAAATGAAATTATGCCAGACCTCCTTTCTTCCTTCATTTTTAATATATTATGGACATTTTCACGTCTTTTATAGCATCTCATAATGATGGCTGTATAATTTTCTGTCAGGAAGCTCTAACATAATCTAATGTGTACCTTTTGGGGAAGATTCGCTTTATTTTTATCAGCCTTTCATCAGTAAATAAAACAGCAGTTATGTATTCTATGAATCTAAAACGAAGTGAAACTGCTAAGTCTGGTAGGCTTTTTTAGGGGAAAAAAATCAATTGTATAATTTACAAATAAGAAAATGTACAATTGTTCTCTCTTTACTTTTGGTGAATTCAGACAATTGTATACACCCACAAAAAGCCACCATAACAAGGTATGTATTTGTATCACCCCAGAAAGTTCCTTCAGTCCCCTTTCCTCCTAATTCCCTCGCAACCACTTTTTGATGTCTATCAGCTCCAATATGGCTTTGGTAGTGTTCACTAGATCTCACTCCAGGAAGTTAAATCATTTCTGCCGTTACAAACAATGTATGAAATGTGCTGGTTTCTTCCTACCCTAAAGTGTATGTAACTATGTATGTATTATATCTCAGATTACAGATAAAGATTTCATTTCTTCCAGCATATAATTTGTGCTATTTTATATATCTTTCTTTACTATTAAAGTCGAACTTATTCAACAGGTTAACTGGCCATTTATATATTCATCACTGTGGTGGTGGTGGTTAATTGTGTAATCTCTTATGCTTATTTTTGTCAATTTACAAATACTCAGAATATTTTGTTGAAAATCTTTTTCCCAGTTTGTCACTTCCCTGTAATTTGCTTATGGAGGTTTATGTTCTGTTGTGAGCACTCTGAAGTACTTGTTTTGCCAAGCCTACTGATCTTGTCCTGCATGTTATCTGTGTGGCATTACTCTTGAGGTCTTCTTACTAATCTCAAGGTTATATTTGTATAGTTACATCTTTCTCTAGTATTTTTGTAGTTTTATTTCTATTCTTAATTCACATCAAAAACCCACCTGGAATTAAATGAGTACATAATGTGCTACATTTTTATTTTCTTTTAGTTACCCACACCTGGAAAAAACTTAGACAATAGGCCATGGAATCAATAAAAAGACCCCATTATTTAACAGGTGGCTGCTACCTGAATTGTAGCCCTAGTGCCAAGAAGGAAATAATTAGTCTGTAGGCAGACTTTCAAAGTAATGGAAAAGATCACATATGGAAAACGAATAGCATGAGGAATAAAAGGAATTAAATCAAGCAGGTTTGAGTGCTAATATTTGGTATAGGTATAGAAATGTTTTTATGAGAAGTTTGATCAGAAGTTTTTCCATCTCCCTGGTACACTGACCAAAATCACGAAGGATTGATAAAGTCTCGTGATAAACAGCATCTCAGTTCCTTCCACTTTACATTATATGAATCCCCAGAACACATCCAGGAGAGCAGTGTATAAATGCAAACCACAGAATCCTCTTTATTAATGTATTAATCTTTCAACTCTCTGCCATTTTTAATTATTTCTATCCTTACTCAGATGTAAATGAGGATAATCATGTTAAATGGAACTTGTTTTCTGTACGTATGCAAACAATTCATTTAGTCACATTAAATAAGCTGATACATTTTTTTTAATAGAAATAAAAGTTAAAGTAAGAACCTAGCTTGAACTGAATATTTACAAAACATTTATCTCCTATAAACCTAGGGTACTGTTACAGTATCCATGATATGCAAGAACTTGTGAGAAGATCTCATACCTGGGAAGTGGAAGAGCTGAGAAATAGTCAGCTGTGTGTGGCTCATTTGATTCTAGTTGTTTCCAAAAATGTTCTCTCTTGTTTGTGATTTTGTACTCCTTATATCATCACATATTCTGCTATTTAAATAAAACCTTCACTAATTTAAACAGCGAAACATCAGTAGTGTTTCATGGCATTCGACACATAATATGGCAGAGACTCTTCTGAGTGACATTTCTCCAAACTAGCCTGCTTATTTTTGATATTTTCTAATACAGTGCACTATCATTGGAGTTGTTGGTTTAAATTGTAATAATAAGCCCAAACAAGTTGTCAGGACATAAATAACCTCTATTCAAAAACTGTCTAGCCCCTTTCAAATCTTGACAGATACTAAATTTCATATTGCTAATACAATATTCCCTATATTATTAGAAAAATTAAAATTCAAAAAGTTATTTAAAAGCTTATTTATCTTGAACAAGAAGTTCCTGCCACATTTACCCATAACTTTTCATAGGAATATAAATAGTACAGTGGTTATAAGCGTGAAATTTATAATCAGACCTGAACTTGAATCCCAATTGGAAACTTTACTCAGCTTTTCTAGCTTGGGAAAATTACTTAACCTTTCTAAACTTATTCCTCAGAGTATAAACTGAGTATGATCACAGCATCTCTTTTGCTCAATCAGTTTGTGAACTAAATGAGACACATTTTTAGAGGATTTTAGCAAGGTGTCTGGAACAATTGGTGCTCAGTAAATGTTGCCTTTCCATTTGCTGTTGTCATTATTAGTGTTTAGATTTAAGCACTGTCAATAGATCTAGCAGATGATAATTGGAATTTATACCATTTCTATGATGTTTCGCTCTTTTGTGACCTTTCTTTTTTTCTTTTTTTTTTTTTTTTTTTTGTAGGACAGTTTCAATAATTAACACATTGCATACATTCTTCCTAGTGGTTATTTGCTGTACAAGATGCAGACATGATATCCTATTTACAGACAAGAGAATGTAACTATATATCTATTCTAACCATTTTGAATACACAGATACAAAATGGGCATTCATCTGTATCCCCTTTTCTGTTTAGTTCTGTTATTTGAATATTATAGGTGTGTTAACTCAGCACAATATTCTAAAAGAGTCCAGTAGTCCATAATAGTATTGGGTCTTCCGCTTCACTGGCAAGGTCAGAAATTGTTGACCTGAGTCCCCTACAGCTCAACATCACACCATAGCTTTACTTCTTATACTTTGTTTATATACTTTTCTGGTGGATGGTTAAGACCAAGAAAAAGCAAGACCTATGCAACAAGAGTTGTAGCTTTTGGGTCTGATAAGGTCAGTGAAATCCCCTCAGGATTTTTCCTGACTGTGACCTTTTCTAAGTTAACCCATAATTCTCCAGTGATCAGCTTTGGTTTCATAATTTTCATTATTGGCCGGGGAGATGGCTCAGTGGAATAAGCGCTTCCCTGGCAAGCACAAGGGCCTGAGTTCAATCCCCGGTTCTGCCAAAAAAAACCATAATTCTCAATATTTTGAAATAAATCCAACATGAAGTTTTTTTGGTTTTGTTTTATTGTTTTTGTTGTTGTTTTTCTTGTGGTGTGGATAGTAATGCCTTATTAATGCAATACTGGCTATTTCCTGAGGCTCATAATAGAAAAGGAAGTGTGGGGGTTGAGAAAGGACATTTGAAGGAACAGTCACTGCAAATATAACTTAAATGTAAAGGAGAAGGATATTATCACTTTTGAGAGCATAGAATTGTAAGCTCAGTGTAATGTAGATATTTTTATTCCATTCCTCTGTCTTGCCAAGTTCTAAGGTAAGTGAAAATGAAGCAAGAAGGAATATAATTATAGACCAGGTTCCCTGGGTTGTGTTCCTTTTATACAGGACCTTAAATAATGCTGGCTCTTTATAATAGGGCCTTGCCCCTGAAATGGTGATGATTTTAATCTAAGCTCTCTGGTGAATCCCTGAAGTCACCTCTTTCTGTTTTTTTCTTTTGGGTGAAAAAAGCTCTTCTTTATTAACTCTGTGCTTTCATACTGAAAGAAGTTTCTGTCACGTAAGAGAAGTTCACTTTGTTCAACCATCTCGTTTGAGAGACAGGCAGCCGGCCGTGTATCCCAGCTGGTCCCGGGCTTTTCTGACTGAGAACTCCATCTCCCATGCCTGTGCTCTAGTCCACAGGCCACAGATTACATATTCTTGGTCAAGCAGTTATTAAAGCCCTAGGGCAGGTGTACGAACACATATCTCAGATTTATTCTGGAAAGCTTCTTAAATCTTTCCACCTGTGGCCTGCTGGGTGTTAAACATGCTAGATAGGCAAGAAAGCCAAGAAACTATGCATTCTTCTGTTAGTGTAGATCTTTTCAATATTACATCTTTTACATTTGGTCAAAAAATGCTATTTACTAAAACTACTCTATAATATGAGGGTTTTTTTAACCAAGTGGGGGAGGACATTTTTTAGAATGGGCTATTCAAAACCCTAAATGAAAGGGCAGTATCAGCATTCCTTTCAAATTCAGAACAAAGGGAGATTTTTCTTTCCTTGTTAGTGGTGAACATTAAAAGAAAATTCACTGGTTTTCATCTTTATTTTCTTTTTCCAAAAGTCTGTGTCTATTTTTCTCTTTACTTGCTTTTCCAAGTATTTTATTTTCCTACCCTTATTTTTGTTTGCTCAAGTGTTTCAAAGTTTTTGTTCCTGTTTTTCTCACACTGTCAATTTTTAAATCCCTCTTATGAGGCTTTGTTTTTGTTTTTGCTTTTCTTTACCATTTCTGTCTGCATTTTTCTTTGCTTCATGTAAGTCACTGTTTTTGTTACTCACTTAAAGTCGTTCTTAATCTTTTCTTTCTTGATTTCTTTCCTTTATGGCCTCCTGTGCCCCTCAGCCTTCTCTCCTGTGCATCCCTTCTCTGCTAGACATAAGCAGTGCCTGCGACCTCACTTTCCTAATACTTTTTTTCTTTCATATATTTGACCTCTACTGGTCAAACTACAGTTTGAAAAAAGAGTAATGCTTCTTTTTTTCCTGTTTGCTAGAATTTAAGCCCTCTAATATCTAACTTCATAAAGAAGGTTTAAACATTTGTGACAAGAGAACAGAGTTCTATGCATTTGGGGATAGAGAAAGCCCAAAATTAAAACTCTAAGGCTGTTACCTAAAAGTTTCATGATAATAATTAAAATACAGAAATGAAAGCAATCAGTTGATGGTTTCAAACATTCTAGAAATCATAAAAGAATGTCAAAAATTAAACAAAATAGCCACTTATATTTTTTTAAATAATAGCCAGAGTGAACTGAAGGTCATCAAGAAAAAAGGTATAATATTTGGAGTTGGTATCACTCTTTAATATGACTACTTTTAATCTTTAATTATCTGTAAAGTGGATTAGAAAAAAACAAGCTTCTTGCCTATCTGAAAGATTCTCCAGTAGTTTAAAAGTAGTTCTAAGAATTCGGATTAGCAGTACTTTGATACTTATCGGTAATTAGATCCAGATGGCAAAACTGTCGTTTTGCTTAAATTGGGCAAAAAGCCACAAGACAATGACACCAACAAGATCTAGTTTGCACATCAAGTACCAAATGATGAGTACCAGGAGAAAAAAATTTCACATCAAAATGTATGGAGTCCTTGGGAATTGGCAAGATAGCTCAGCGGATGAAAGCACCTGCTTAGGCAAGCGCAGGGCCCAGGGTTCGATCCCCAGCCCCACATACCATGCTAGTCCCATCCCCAGGGCAGGCTGAGCTGGCCAGAGTCCAGGCATAGTGGCACATGCCTATTATCCCAGTGCTGGGGAGGCTAAAAGCACGAGGATCACTGAGTCCGAGCTGCATAGTGATACCCTATAACAACCAAATGCATGAGGAAAAAAGTATGAAGTCCTAAATTTGACAAGTTTGACAACAGTCAAATACCAAAGTACTGTATGACTATATTATGGCCAGATACAATATAAATACATAAAACTCAGTAGTTGCTCTGTAATAACCAGTTAAAATGAAAATTTTCTTTAAAGAATCTAATTTGGAAAATAAAATCTAGCCGGCAGTGAACTTAAAGAAATGTAAGAAACTTTACATAAATAATGAAAAATGCACCATTTTGTATTTGTATATACAAAACAGGACAGATATACAGCTACTTTCTCTTAATTCCATAATAAGAAAGATTTGTACTAATAGTGTTTGGCCAAGATATCATGTCTGCATCTTGTACTAGGAATAACTACTACAAAGACAACAATATGCAATGTATTAATTATTGTAACTGTTCAACTAACCTGTTTTAAAACTGTCTCATTGCTATTTGTTTCTCAATAAAATTAATTTAAAAATAATGAAAAATGTAAGCTATTATGGGAATAGATATTCTGTGTTTCTAAAATACTTTTTTTTTCTACTGAGCTACATACCCAGTTTTTTTGTTTTTATTTGGATGGTTGACTGGTTTTTGTTTTTGTTGTGAGACAAGTTTTCACTAATCTGCCCAAGCTTGCCTCAATGTTAGGATCCTCCTGCCTTAGCTAAATAGTAAATTTTGGATAAAACCCGTTACCTCAAAGTTATTCTACAAAGCTAATAATAATAATCCAAATAAAAATATAGTGGAAGAAGGGAGAGAGAAATAGTCAAGGAGAAATATCCGAGAATTTTTCTAATAAAAAGAATAAAGGAGGGTATACCTCAGTGGGACAGCAACTGCCTAGCCTGTGTGAGAGCCTGGGCTCAGTCCCCATCACTACATAGAAAACAACAGGGGAGAGAAAGGGAGGGAGGGGGAGAGACAGACAGACGGACAGACAGACAGACAGACAGAGACAGAGAGGCAGAGAGAGACAGAGAGAGAAAGACAGAGGGAGAGAGAGAGAGAGAGAGAGAGAGAGAGAGAGAGAGAGAGAGAGAATGAATATATATGAATAACTCCTTCCTCCTTAGGTAGAAGTTGCCCATTGTGACTTCCTTCCAAAGAGTACAACATGGAAAGCAGGGAGAAGTAACTGCAGTGGAGAAAACTGAGAAGTACCTCAGCGAATAATCAGCAGTAATAAAACATGTTGGTACTGTGTATCTTCGCTACAGTAGGATAAAAGTGGCACTTTTACATGTATAGATTTTGTCTCGGTAACACATGAACCAAGTCTTATCATGAGAAAAGGAGCAAATTGTAATGGTGGGGCATCCTCGTGAATATCTAACCAGCTCTCCTCCAAACCACAAAGGTGATCACAGGAGCAAGGAGAAATTGCATTAGCCAAGAATAGCCAAAGGAGACCTGATACTAACTGCAGTGTCCTGAGTGAAATCAGGGAATAGAAAAAGGTTATTAGGTAAAAGCTAAGTATAGTAGTGTGCTAGGGCCACTGTAACAAGATGCTACAGATGGGGTGGTTCTTTGGGTTTTGGGGTTTGTTTTTTTTTTGTGGAACCGGGGATTGAACTCAGGCCCTTGCACTTGCTAGGGAAGCGCTTATTCCAGTGAGCCGTCTCCCCAGCCCCCAGTGGGGTGGTTTTAATAACAGATATTTTCTCACTGGTTTGGAGACTGAAGTCCAACAACAAGACCCTAGGAAAGCTGATTTCTGGGGCCAGTGAGACAGCTCAATGGACTAAAGCGCCTGCTTAGGCAAGTTTAGGCAAGCACAGGGAGTGCAGTTCAATCTGAGCACTACATGCCATGCCAGCCACGCCCTCGGCTGGCTGAGCCAGCCACAGAAAATAATAATAATTGCTTGTGAGCCCTCTCTTCTAGGCTTCCGGATGGCCTCCTTCTTGCTACATACAAGACAGGCATCATACAGTCTTTTCTGTGTGCGTACATGTCTCTTCCACTTCTTATAAAGATATGTGTCCTATTGGAGTAGAGCTCCGCCATATTTTAATACCTCATTTAGCAAGTCACCTCCATAAAAGCCCTGTTTCCAAATACAGTCAGTTAGGGCCGGAGAGATGGCTCAGTGGAATAAGCACTTCCCTGGCAAGCGCACGGGCCTGAGTTCAATCCCTGGTTCCGCAAAAAAAGAAAAAAAGAAACCAAATACAGTCAATTGTACTGGGAGGTGGGGCTTTGATGTATCAATTTTACAATTCATGTAATTTAGTCCAAACACTAAGGAACTTTAAATAAACCATATTTTATTTAATAATAACATACATATATTGGCTCATTTAATGTATCAGTGGTACTATACTAAGGTAAGGTAAGTAATACAAAAACTGTTTTGGGCTCAAAGTCCATTAAAAATAACTAAGCTTTGGGAAAAATATTCAGAAGCAAGTAAAGAGATAATGATTTTTCCTAGTCAGGTGCCAAAATATACTATAAAGTCTCTGGGATAGTGAGCTAGCTATTTAGGGAAAAATAAATAACACAGAACTTTATCTGACCCAACATATGTGAAAGAAACTTTGAAGTTTCTTTAGTTTAACAAATTAAAAAAAAAAAAAAAAAAACTTGGCAGTGATAATAGAAAATATGCATGACTATTTACCAGGTATTGATGTGGGGAAAGACTTACGAAGTATGACTTTAAAGACAAAGGCCATGAAGGAAGAGACTACTCACCAAGACCATAAATATTGCAAAGTGTTTTAGAAAGAAGGCAGGGAGGGAACAATGGAGGGAATAAAAAGAAGATAGGCAGGTGAAACTCTACTAAAACAAAATAAAAAGACAAATGACAAAGTAGTAAGTGTGTTATTTATGTGACAAAAGAGAATTATAATCTTAGTATATGAAAGATCCTCACCAATCCCTAAGGGAAATATTATTATTTCTTTTTTTAATTTGTGGAAAACACATACACATAAAAAAGAAATACAAATAGCCAAAAGAAGAAAGAGACAGACAGACAAACAAACAGACAGACAGACAGATCTTTGGAAAAGCAAAATAAAGGCTCTCTGCTCAGAAAAGTATAAATTGATATATTCCTTCTGGAGGGTGGGCAGTTAGAACATATGTATCAAGTACTCTAAAAATATGCAAATCTTTTTCCTAAGAATTGTATAAATAGGCATTTATCTGAATCATTAGTAAAAATTCTTTATTATAAATGTAGAATTATATTTAAATGGGAAATCTATTAGTACAGGAAGCTTGAAGGATAGAGCCAGGGCATGGATGGGTCAGAGTTCCACCATTATCAAGAATCTTCTCTTGTTCATCTAGGTCCTGGCTCCACATTCTCTCTTTTGGCCTCTTCCAAAAGCAAGATTCTCCTGTGGATAGGAAAGCTGGCCTTTGGAAGCTCTAGATTATGCTTCCATTTATGATGAATTCAGTACTTCCAAGGAGATGACCCTGCACTTCCAGAGTTCAGATGTCCACAACCCTGACTCGATTACAGGATATTCCAGGCATTGTCTCACTGTGTGTCCTCTTCCTAGGGCAAGGATAGGGGTCTCCACTCCTACCCAACTACATAAATTGAGAATGGAGTAAAGGCATTTCTGAAAGGGAAAAAAAGGACTGTGTTACCGAAAGAAAGAAGGCTAGGCAGGCCTTAACAAATAGATATTTCCTATAATTAAGAAAATCCAAATAGGGGTTCACATGGATATTATTCACAGCATTGTTTATTCAGTTGGAGATCTGAACAGTCTCAAGAGCCTTATAGTAGAGGTTGATGGTAAATACTAGACAATGAATAAAATGATTTAAAATATAACTATTCATGTAAAAAGATACTTGTGATATAATCACATGAGAAAACAAATTATAAAATGTATACATTCTTATCCCTCCTGTGTGCGTGCGTGTGTGTGTGTGTGTAGGTAGGTATATAATGTATATATGCATACATACATAAACAAGCATAGGAAAAAGTAAAGGAAGTAATGTGCCTTTATGTTTATAGGAGTTATGGGTGAACTGTGGATTGACAGGTAATTTTTGGTTTTTCACTGCTATAATTTTTTACTCTGTAAATAGTTTATAGCCTTTGAACTAATTATGCTCTAGTGCAGTCAAAACATATTTACAAATAGACATATAGGCCTCCAGGATTAGTGGGGATCAAGTAAACTATGCATATATGCTGATACACATAAAAATATTCTAAAAAGTATCTACAGTATTGGCATACTGAATTATAAAAATGATATATAAGCACAGTTCATAGGTAACACATTGTTATGAAGTATGCCCTGCCCCAAAAAATTCATATGTTGACATTCTAGCCAATATGGTAGTATTCAGAGGTGGGGCCTTTGAAAAGAATTAGTTGTAGATGAGATTATAAGGATGAGACCCCCCCAATGAGATTAGTGTCCTTTAGTCCTTTAAAAGAAAGAGGCCATAGCACATTCTGTCTGTCTCTCTGACTGTCTGTCTCTGAATCTCTCTCTCTCTCTCTCTCTCTCTCTCTCTCTCTCTCTCTCT
>NW_004524577.1:28075283-28101363 GCF_000260255.1 Octodon degus | reverse complement strand
AGAGGCCATAGCACATTCTGTCTGTCTCTCTGACTGTCTGTCTCTGAATCTCTCTCTCTCTCTCTCTCTCTCTCTCTCTCTCTCTCTCTCTGTCTCCACACACATGCACATGCACACTAAGGATAGGTCATGTGAAGACAGAGAAGACAGTCATCCACAACCCAAGGAGAGTCCTCAGGTATTTACATTGCTTCCTGTAGGACTGTGGCGAATCTATGCATGCCACAGCAGCTGTTTGTTATTATTGAAAGCCCAAAAAGGTTCACCATCACTGATTGAGGACTTGTGTCTTCAGAATTGTGAGAAAGTAATTTCCTCTGGGGTTTAAACCACCTAATTCTAGCAGCCCACCCTGAGTAAGGCACTCTCAATACATTGCAAGTTGAAATGATGATAGGTGTTTGGACCGGCCTCTATCATTTGTAAAGACCTGTTGGAGACCCGATTTTTGCTCTTCACTCTACCCATGTGAGGCAAGAGGTATGCACTTTGCCATACCTTCTTCACAGATGAGGAAACACAGGCCTGAGAGCCAACATGACTTCCATTCAGTCACAGCTAGTGACTGAACTGTGGCTCCAAATTAGGTCTTTTGTCTTGCACCCCCAAAAGTCTTCATTAAAAATATTATAGAAATTTAAAGGTAGGAGCATTCCTTGAGGCTCAGGGCAATCAGAAAAGACCTGTAGAAGGAAATATGGGTTAATCCTGGCTCTTAAAGAACCAGGGTCATATACCAGTGGGCCAGCAATGTAGAGCATTCCAGAGGAGTGATGTGAACAGAAGCATGCTGCAGCCCATCTCTGTTACAGAACACTGTGGTTCTTGCAAAAAATCAAATGTGGGCAACCCTTGAAAATTGTTTTGTCTTGCTGAAATGTTTATTTACAAACAACAAAAAAGGCTGTTTTTGCTTTTCAAATATGTCTTTCAAGCTAACCCCCCAAAAAAAACCTTAAACCAGACCACTTTAAGTTTGTGATCCATAATCCCTCGAATGACAAATTTAAATAATAACCAGAAGCTATTTAGTTGAGTTTCTTAAGAATTTCTAATTTAATAAAGAAATAAGAAGCTGTCAACACAGTACACAGACAAATTATGTCTATGAAAAATTACGTGTGTCCCATTCACAGAGAGCAACAAAGCCTCCCAGCCCATGGAGAGGAGGTTGTGGATAATGAGGGCATTTTTTCCCACCTCAGGGCTAGGCATACCCAAGGCAAATGTTAATCTTTAAGCGGTGTAACTGGCCCATGTGGAAAAGAAAAGTGCTGGCTTTTCATAGCGCAAATTTAGTGTTGGTGGAAATACCTTATTTCAGCTTTTCTAATATCACCCTTTCTTTCTTATTTTGGGGTTTGAAAGGTAAGTTACAATGTTTTATGAACATCGTTGCTAAATATTTTGAAATAATATATTAGTGCTACCAAGGAGAAACATGAACAAAGCCAGAATTCTAGCCAAAGGTCTTGGAGATGACTGACTTCCCAGAAATATTTACAGTGGTATTTCTGTTCACAAACTTAATTTGTTCTATAATTTTGGAGAAGATAGCTGCATTTGTGTTTGTGTGGGGAAGATGGTCATGGTTGTTTCTGTCCCCACCCACCCACCCAATGTGGAGTTTGTGAACAGAAGCAAAATGTTGTGGAATGCTTTTGTCTGAGAACTGAATTGTTTGCAAACAGAAGCATTCATGAACCAAAGTCCCACTGTCCTTCCTTGTGAACATGTCTTGAAGCCATTCTTCTTGCCAAGCATCACTGCATGGTACAAAAACCAGTACAGCAGAGACGCCCCTGGCCTGGCAGGAACAGCAGCAGGCCGCAGTGGAAGAGCCTAAGCTGGAGCAAAGCACAGTGTTCTCGGGAACCCAGAGGAGAATCTTTATGCTGCTGGATCAAGAGCAGGACAGGCCAGAAAGGGAGGAATCAGGGACACCTCATCCTACAGGAGCTAAGGGGACAGAGCAGAGAAATCCCCGGTGTCCAAAGAAACAGAAAGGAGCAGAAGACTCAGGGTTTCTTCAAGACCCTGAAAATTATTTAGGATATCTAGAGTGTAAAATGTGATAGGCAGAGTTTAGTGAGAAGCCAATTTGACAAATCACATAAGAAACTGGGTTTCCTTTTGCAGACAGTGGAGAGCCACCCAAGGATTTAAACCAGGAGGGATTTTATGGCATGATTTGCTGCATTCATTGGATACCATCATCAACCATAAGGCAGCCCTTAGAAACCTAGTGCCTGAGAAGAGACTGCAAGACACCTTCCAGGGGACAGCCAGAGTCTTTAGATCTGCCCTTTAGGCTTCCCAGCTGAATGAAGCCTTGCCTGGCATCTATCTGCATTTTAGGATGAACAAGGAGTGGCGATGGAGACTCCATAGAGCAACGATTTAAGGCAATGAAGGCATAAAAATTTATGTGGAAATCATTGGTTTTTTATGTAAACTTTTTCCCTAAGATGTGCCCATATTGCTCAAGACATTTTTTGAACTTCTTTTTTGGAATTACTTTAAAAGCCAGCATGGGAGCTACGCAAATGATCATTCTTATCCCTTTTTAGCTGCATTTTTAAAATTTTGTACTCCAAAGTAAGCACAACCCATTCTGATTTTTTTTTTAATTTTCTACTGGACCTAGGTCTGAACTAACTTTTATTGCAAAGTTAAAACATCTTCACAGGATGAATACTTGTTACCTCTAAAGACATTCAAGAAAGTACCTGGTCAACAATTCCTTACAGCTCCAAGATTCTCCATTCAGAGTCTTGGAGATTCCCTATGAAAGAGAGGTAATGGGCTGGGTGGAGCTCAGTGGTCAAGCATTTTCTAAGTAAATACAAAGTCCTAGGTTCCATTCCTAGAACCACAAAAAGGAAAAAGAATTAGGGGGCTCATACTTTCTCTCCTGCCTGCCCTGTCCAGTTAGTGTGGAGACTACAAAGGAAAGCTTTTGGTAAAGCACTGTGTCCATGGATACTCTGATTGTTGTCTCCTCTTCGTGAGCAATTCCAAAATGTGCTAGCCATGTGTTAGTGTCTGAGCATCCTCCCTAGTAGTTCACGTCAGGAGAATAGGACCTGAGTCTTGTTTGGCTTTGTGTCATGAAACTTAGCTTTGGCCAAACACATAAAGACCCCTTAGATGTTTGTTGAGTGAATAATTGAATCTATCTCATTGCCTTGTACTGAAATTATATATAAGACATGGGTAATACTCTTGAGGTTATTCCACTCAATAGAAGACTTAATGGCCACTTAAACTTCTTCAAGTTTGTGAATAGTTTGTCATTAAAACCAGCTATTCTCCATCTCTGAAGGGGCAAGAGCAAATGGTAATGAAATAAATCAATCCAAAAGTGTAAACGTTCTTAAAATTTAGTTCTGTGGTCTTTACAGTGCTTCTGGAGATAGTCTGATATTATTTTGTTTTTGTGTGTGTGTGTGTGTGTGTGTGTGTGTGTGTGTGTGTGTTTTTAAGTTATTCAGATGATCTTAACACGCAGCCTCCATTTAATGCCAGGGCTCTACAACTACACCTTGAGAAACACTGCTTTAAAGGAAAACTCTCACTCCAGTTCTACTTTAGTGCCATGGGATATGGAAAAGAACATGAAGGATTCTCCCACTGCAGTATCGGATAATAAAAACTTGAAATCACTGATGGAAGTTCAGTGCAGAAGCAGCTCTTAGCAGGTACTGAGCTGTGAGAGGTCGTGCAAAGGCAGACTTGAGACTTTCTTCAGAGTCTAGCAGCTCTTTTTAGGAGTTTATCATTAAAATAAAAGGTAGCTCCTGCCCACAAGGGCAGTCGAGTGTTAGCTTAGCAAACTACGGTTCCCTGCCAGCAGCCTTGGCCAGTACAGGCAGCCTTGGCCAGTATAAAGGGTCTGAAGGCTTTATTCTCACTAGAGATCAGCATCGTCACTGCGGGCAATGTAACGGTGGACAGATCTCAAACAGCTCACAATCTGCTCACAGTTCAGTAAACAGGCAGTTACAAAATGGTGAGAGTTAATGGAAGAAATAAAATAAGGCTGTGAGACAGGAAGCAACCAGTTGTTAGAAAGTTTAACAGTCAGACTAAAGTACTTCTGTCTAATCTAGCAGCCAACCACTCCTGTTCAAAGGCACGCTACAAAAGAAATGTATAAAATATTATTTTAGAACTTTTGGAAAAATTTGAAGAGGTAGAAATAGTACAGCTATAGAACAATGTAAAATAAAGATCATAAATGTTTCCCCAAAAGTTGCTTAATGAGAGTAAACTGGAGTAGGTTATAGAATTCCCTGTGAACAAAAGAGCTGCTTGCATTATAACAGCATAAATAATCTACCTACATTTCTTTTCTTTTTTTCTTTTTTCTTTTTTTTTTTTCGGTATTGGGGATTGAACTCAGGACCTTGTGCTAGCCAGGCAAGTGCTTATTCTACTGAGCTATCTCCCCAGCCCTCTTCATGCATTTCTATCTGAAATGAATTACTAATATTGGAATTTCAGATCCTCTCTTGCATTCCTGATTGGTACTAATTATTATCATGTTTTAATCTATGACACACTAATGTGAGAACTTTAAAAACTGGGTGTCAGGTTAATGAAGAATCAGTTGTTCATTTTACTTTTTCTTATACTTTTACACAGCGCCGTACTACCAACCCCAGAAAAAACTCCTACAAAACACAACCTCTATGTAAATAGTAAGTCTCCACAATTTTATAACACATAAAGTCAACATGAAAGAATTTGAGCCTATGTTGAAACTAATATTTTGTCTTTGCCTTCAAGTGAACAAGTTCTAAAATTTTCATATGTAAATGATTAGTGTGCAATTAACTCCAAAGGAATTCACTGCATTTACTGGGCCAATTCTGTGACCAGCCACAAAGGGGATAGCACTGAGTTACTGGGACACACAGACTAAACCACCAGACCCTTCTGTGCTCCAGCGAAGCCTGTGTTCTCCGTCTGCACGCCGCGCCTCACAGGAGATTGAAGTGTGGGCAGGCTTTCAATTCATGCAGCCTGTGATTTATGGGGCACACGGGTCAGGAGTTTAGTATGCTGAAAATCATAATAACTGTTTTGTTTTCCTTTTTAAAATGAAGTGACCGAAGCATGTTGAAAGATAAAAGGGTGGAGTGTTTTGATTATGCTTTTATTTCTACTAAAGGTTAAATAATATTGCTGCGTTACCAGCCATGCTAAGTATTATGATATTAAATCTGAAGTAGTTTGTAAGCTGATAGCCGTTTCTTTCCTCTGGGCTTACGTTTGTTATTAATCAAAATGTTGGACTTGTTTAGTGCAGCAGTGTATGAAACAAACAGTTGAAACAGACAGCTCCTTTAATTTACAGCTTTCTGGTTTTTCGTATTTGTAAGAAAAGCTGTTTCTTTTTGTAGACTTTGTGCTGTTGTTCACGTGTCTAGATTTTATTTCTTATACCACAGCCAACTAAATCTGATCGTTGCAAGATTCTCTCCTGGCATAAAAAGGAGGAAGGTGCCCCTTTATGTTTTTAATTAACGAAGTCTAGTAAAGTCATTTTTGAAACATAGACAATTTCTACTAGAAGTAAGCATTACCAAAAAAAAGCATATATTTTTGAGCAGAGAGAGGAATCATTTTTAAAACAGGCGGTATACGTGGAGAGCTATTAATGGGTAACTAAGGGTAACCAGGGTAGTGGAGTTTTTAAGATATTAATATAGGCACTAAATAAAATTGTTGTAAAGGGCCAGCAAGTCCAGCCTCTTCGTAGTGCTGGCTTACACATCAGCGCGACCTCTCAGCACTTAGAAAGCTGCTAAGAACTTACTGAGGTGCAATATAGGGCTCTAAGCTCCCCCCGATGTGTGGTAATGAACCCTTAATGGATAAACTTGCCACGCTTCTAAATGTGTTTCCTGTCAGTGGTGATACTTTTAAAATTTCTATAGTGTTCTTTGTGGAAAACAGAGTAAATATTGTAAGGAATATTGAAGAAAACAACAAATCTCATTGTCTGAAACAAAAAAATGTTAAATTTATTACTTCAGGTGGCCAGGGAGATGGCTCAGTGGAATAAGCGCTTCCCTGGCAAGCACAAGGGCCTAAGTTCAATCCCTGGTTCCACCAAAATAAATGAATAAATAAATAAATAAATTTATTACTTCAGAAAAGAATGGCTGTGTTCTCAGGCACATCCTCTCCAAGCAAAGTAGGTTGCAAATTTTATATAGGTTTTGGGTTCAGAAATTCTGTAAAGGGGCTGGTGAGATGGCTCAGTGGTCTAAAGCACCTACTTAGAACAAGCTAAACTAAGCACATGGACCATGGTTCAATCCCCCAGCACCACATGCCCGCCAGCCCCGCCCCCTGGTGGGCTGAGCTGGCCACACACATACAAAATAAATAAATAAATAAATAAATAAATAAATAAATAAATAAATTCTGTAAAGGTTGACAGGAGCCCCAGAAGCACCATTGTTCAAAAGAGACTATTGCAGTTCAGAAGGATTTTCACCCAAGTGAGTCTACCACTGGTTGGCCGACATTCCGATGCATGAGACTATTCTCGATGAGGTGGCTTTCCATGGTGTGTACACAGAAGCAAGTTGTCACTCATCTCTTAGACCCATGCATATCATCCCTAATTGCTTGTGTCCAGTGGTTCTAAGTGTTACTTATTACTGCAGCTATTGAATGATAACTCTTTTTGAGGATTTGGAAATTGCTACTAGTTGGGAGATTGTTTTACTCTCAGAACTTAATACTAGGGCCAGGGAGATAACTCAGTGGCTTAAGCTTCTGCCTTGCAAGCTCAAGGTCCTGAGTTCAATCCCCAGCACTGAAGAAAAGTTAATACTGAAACATTGTAGGAAATTGAAAGCAAAAGAAAATCAGACGGTGAGGACCCCATGCAAATATAATGACTATATGATGCATTTCCTAAATAAAGGTGTTTATTAGAGCTTTGGGAATATAAAAAGTCAGCAGGTTTCAATGTGAGTGGTATGTTTATGTACTGGGGTGGGGATATAGCTCAGCAGCATAAGTATCTGTCTGACAAGTACAAGGTCCTGAGCTTGATCCCTGGTACCAAAAAAAGGGCAAATTTTGTGTACGGACATCAGTTATGAAATTTGATGCAATAATTTGTAGAATCATTGTAAAGTATAAAAATGAGTGTGATCCACCTCATTTGTAAGTTAAAGTAGGACCTAGGTCACCTATGTGTCACTTACTGTGCTTTCTCAGGTGAAGAGGAAGGAGCTGGGAAGGGCCCTAGCTGTGGCTTGGCGGGCCTGATGCACAGCAGCTAACAAATCCTCAGAAAGGACAGCGCCACTTTTGTAACATTGTATCCCCCCCCCAACTTCTTAATATTCTTCAAATTCTAGGTATATAGGAATTTGCCACACAAATAGTGTCGACTTGTCACTACAAGTTTGTGTTACTACAGGGAAAAAAGAATAGGTGGTCTCTGCTACAGCCTCTACCCAAATCAAATCGCTGCTTTTATAGGGCAAAAGAAATTAGTGTCATTCTTTTCTTTTCTTTTTTTTCTTAATGTATTTGCTACAGGGTCTCACTACGCAGCTCGGACTCATAGTGATCTTCCTGTTTTCCGCCTCCCCCGTGCTAAGATTATAGGCATGCACCATCACACCCGGTCTCCATAGCTGGCTCAGTTCACCCAGGGCCAGGGCTGGCACAGCATGTGGTGCCAGGGATCTGAACCATGGTCCCTATGCTTGCCTAAGGAGGCACTTAATCCACTGAGCTATCTTGCCAGCCTAGAAATTAGTGTCATGCTTGAACTTCATCTGAAAGTTATAATAGGCAGATAAATAGTAATAATCATAAAGATATGTAATGCCATCTGTTGTGATAAAGGATAGCGAATCTAAGATATACCTATTAAAAATATTTTTTCATTTAAATAGCTGTACTAACTAATGTAATGGAGCAACAAGGAGAAAAAGCCTTAATAGTGTTTTGTCTTGTTTTGTATAAAAATTGAACTTTTTTCTTTCCAAATTCAGTCTGCTTTATTTACTTCCCTGCTTCTTCCTGACACCTCCTACTAGCAGCATAGCTAACCACTTACATATTTCTCTGTTGCTAAGGATAGCCAGCTTATGACCACTTAGGATTCAAGCACATGTTGATACCTTAAGACCAGTAAGCATTTGCTAAAGTAGGAAAGCAGGATGGTTAGATTTGTTGTAATCAACAGTAGAAGGAGAAAATTACTCCATGGAGTTGTGCCAAAAGTTTACCTTTTTGCGTATGTGGAAAAAAAAAAAAAAAAACATGTATTTTTAACTTAGCAACTCCCCAAAAGAAGGGAGTCATACGATATGGACATGACTTTTAAATTTTCTTAATTTATCCCTTACTGTTGACCCATGAAAGCACTGAAAATCAAACAAACAAAAAAATCAAATAGGATTGGTGTATTGTCTAATGTTTTGTTCTGCAGTCTGGCTTGCTCTGGTTAAATGAGTGTGCTTTTCAAAGAAAGCCAATTGAAAGTGTTCTCTCCATATGACTAGAAGAATACTTCTGGGTAGAGCTCAACCTCCCACCAGGGGAGGAACTTCAGATGAAGACTAAAGCAAAGAACTTGCTACTGGAAATGCAAATCAGCAGAACAAACTCCAGACATGTTTTTCAAATTTAAGTGTTTTCTGAGAAGCTGCTGTCCATGTGGTATAAGCACCAGTAAACCGTCACCCTGTTTGGTGCTCGGCCCCCTTTTGGCTCAGGCTGCCAGTGATAAGTGAAGTATAGGATTCCCGCCTTCAGTTCTCATACCAAAATTCACTGAACCATTTCTCTTCCTCTTTAGGATGTCACATGTACTTCAGTTTGAAGATAAAAGCAGGAAAGTGAAAGATGCAAGCATGCAAGACTCAGACACATTTGAAATCTATGATCCTCGGAATCCAGTGAATAAAAGACGAAGAGAAGAAAGCAAAAAGCTAATGAGAGAGAAAAAAGAAAGGAGATAAAAAAAATGGTAATTATGCTAACCAGAACATCCTGGAAACGTGTCTGCGTCAAATGGCCTGGTGGCGGCCATTGTTCCAACAATGTCACTTAGTGTGTGAGAAGTATTTTTGAACCTGTTGTCTTGTTTTGTAAACTGTGGAATGATACCAGCAAATGCTTTTTGTTACTGATATATGCTTTTGTCCTAACTGACCTTTTATATTGCTAATTTGAAATAAAATCCGTTTCCTTCTAGTTTACATGTTAACTATTTGCAGGCTATATAAGCATGTTTGTACCCTTTTTCTTCAAAGTATCTGAAGGCTTTATTTTCAAGATTTTTTTATAAGAGGTTCTCACAGAAAGATGATTTAAGGGAAACTTCCCTGGCACTAACTTCGGAGCATAATTTTAAAATGTAAAATAAAAATATAATAAAATAATATAAACATTGATGGGTTTACTTTCCATATAAATATCTACAAATAGTCAAACCAGTAAGACTCAGTAGCCTCGTGCTTTTAACTGAGGAACCCTCCAGTGAACATCTACAGATGTGGTCCGGGCAGCCTAGTGCTCTGCCTACCATCAGCTGAGCACACCACACACTGCAGCCTGGTCCCAGGCCTCCCTACTCACTCCTCTGGCCTTCTCAGCACAGTGAAAGCAGGCATGCAACCAAACTCACCAAGCATCTCTCCTGTGATGATAATCATATGTAATGGGGAGTTACACTATCTATGTGTAGTCCATTTTCTTCTAGAAGTTGAATGCCAGAAGTGTTCCGCAGGCAGACTCCAGTCACCTAATAAAACTTCACCAGCATATTTTTTCAGATAGGGCCCATCAGATCTCTCTTCTGACCAATAATGTAAAAAGAGAAAGGAAAGGAAGAAAAGACAGAAGAAAGGAAGAGCATGAGGGAAGAAGGGGGAATGCCATCCAGTAGGCTTTCTCCAGAATGGTAGTTCTCAAAATGTAATCCCAGGTATGACACTACTTAGCAATGGCACTCGATAACCTGTTACAAGTATAAATTCTTGTCTCACTACCCACCACCCACACCCTCCTTCCAGACTGCTGGGTCTTAAACTTTGAACCCTGAGGACTTGTTAAATAGATGAATGAGTCTCACTACTAGTTTTCAACCACTTTGGAGATTGGAAATGTCTAGTGAAATTAAAGATGTGCATATCCAGTGATCAAAAAAAAAACTCTCAGCTTAGATCTATCTCCTAAGGAAATTTTCACATAATTGTGAAAATTTATCTCTTAAGGAGATAAGTAAAGCAATAGGTATTAAGATATACATTGAAGCTCTATCATCTATATCAGCTATATAATAGATAAATAAGTTGCATGTCCACACCATGGAATACTTGTTAAAAGGTAAAAGTCAATAAACAGATATAAATATATGCATCTTTTAAAGATAATGTGAGAAAAGGAATCTACATATATAAAAATTTTAAACACAAAAATTATTTACTGATGAACACATGTAACAAAAGGATAACACGTGAAGATAAGGGTTGCCTCTGAAGAAGGAATACACAGCCAGCTTCACCTTTGTAGTATTTCATAGGCTGTGTGATGGGCACTCTGTTCTCTACACATTTTGATATGCCTGAGATAGCACATCATTTTTCTTTTAATATCTAGAATCTGCAGTGAGAAGACCGAGAACTTTCTTACTAACAGCACCTCTCTTTGCTTCTGGAAAAAAGAAAAAATTTCAAGAAGGAAAGGAGGATTGTTGATGTACTCTTGGGAAATGTCAACCAACTCAAGCGCAGGGTGTTCACGCTCAAAGCCATCCAAAAATAAGCCAGCATTTGGAAATGTACCCTATCTCCTTCAACACAGAAGCTTTTCATCAGATATTAACAAAGTAGAATTTTGGCTTCTGAACACAATCTTTATTGGTTATTATGAAATGTGTCATCACCCTCAAATGACTGCCGCTACCAAGGTAATGTTATCCTAAGAACAGAGGCCCACAGACTTCTAGGATGTATGTCAGGAAATAATACTGATAGTTCTTAAAAGATACTTGAATGACAAAAATAAAATCTCAGTTCAGTTAAATGCTCTTCATTCTGTTTCAATGGTAAGGAGCTGAAAGATCTCAAGTTCCAAAGAGATTCTTAGAATCTTACCAGAACGTCACCAACATATAACAAAATTCTCTGTGAACTTAATCAAATGATACCAACATTTCAAAATATAGGAACATATTAGGGGGCCGGACAAATAGCTCAGTGGAATAAAATCCTGCTTAGGCAGATGGAGGGACTGGGAGTTCGATCCCCTGGGCCTGTCGTGCTGGCCCCGGCCCCGGGGCACTCTGAGGAAGCGATTGAGACTGAGTGTGGTGGCACGCACCTGTAATCCGAGCACTTGGGAGGCTGTAAACAGCAGGATCACTATGAGTCTGATCTACACAGCGAGATCCTGTAGACACCATAGACCCTGTCCTAAAATACAAAAAAAAAAAAAAAAGAACAAATTATCTGTTAGATATTGTGCGAAATTTGCTCATAGTAAGGTCTTTAGAAATATCACAGGGCATTTGTGATTTTGTATTTCTTAAGTGTAGCACACACTTAGCTTAGAAAATTTAACCTAAATATTGTTTAGTGATTATTAGAATTTGGGAAGGTTAGCAGGTAGCTGCATTTGATTAGTGCATACTATATATTTGTCTTGAAATATCATACTGAACCACATTAATGTTTGTACATTTCTTGTCAATGAAAAATAAAAATACAAAAGGAAAGGGAAAAAAAGAAATGTCACAGGGGGCTGGGGAGATGGCTCAGTAGAATAAGCACTTCCCTGGCAAGCACAAGGCCTGAGTTCAATCCCCGGTTCCACCAAAAAAAAAAAAAAAAAAGTCACAGGAACATGTTTGGGCCAAATGAATTGCAAACAAAATTAACATTCAAAATCTAAGAAAATATTTTAAAAGTTGTCTAAATTTAAATCCAATGTTATACTTAGGCTTATTTTTCTTCTATGAGCCCACTCTAAGGGTGTTATCCTGAGACAGTAAAATCTAATAATGTTTTTGTTCTTTGTGACAATACTAGAGGCTCTAGAGAGCTGAGAGAAAAGCAACTTCTGATCCTTTTCTTGTTTTATAACAAAACATTTATTTCACTTTGGTTGAAGCCATTAGCAAGGCAAACATTAAAACTAATCCTCCACTTTTCCTTCCTGAGTAAGCAATTGAAGTAATACAGGTCTCTAGAAGTTTTAATGGTCTGAGGTCAAAAGGCACATTGTCATATGCTCTTAGCTGTATCCTTCGAGGCCACATGGTCAGTAATACATTTGCTGTATCTAAAAATGGGGACGCCACAAAACAAGGTCATTCAAAAGTGTGAGGAGATGAGTGGTTTGCTGCTGTTGTTTTTAGAACACATTCAGTAAGCTGTAGTGAGTGTCCGTATCAAACTGTCACTACCACGTTTCTTGATAAGATCTGACGTGTGAGGTACATAAACCTGTTGCGTTGTGTCACTATGACCAGTATGGAAAAGGTTAGATAAATGCAGAATATTGCCCAAACATGCCAGTTCAGCTTGGTGATAACAAGCAAGAAAATGGAAGTGTGAAGTGAGTTACCTTTGAGGGTGGGATCGGCATAACCAATTTGTACAGAAGGGTGTAGAAAGGTTAAGAGGGGCTACATTCTTCAACACTCATTCACAAAACAAGAGCAGCCCTGCTCTCTCTAGGACTGCAACACTTGCCCGGCAACTCTGAACAGCTTGTCAAGTGGCACTGTTTCTCCTTACTAGAAAGCAGAAGATTTTTCTGTCCCAAGTACATTTTGTCTCCTGTCTTTTGGTTTTTAGTGATGAGACGGGAGCAAGGAACCATATTATAGAGAAATCCATTCTAAGGAGGGCATGATAGAATTGAATTGTAAGAGAAATCATAAAGCACCAATCTCACCAGGGTAGAGGAAAGAAGCCTTGTGTTTGTAGAAAGAATGCTTATTCTCAGAAATCTCTGTTGGCAAGGCCATAGGTAGGTGACTTTGTCACGTGGGCCAAGCATCTCATTAATACCAGTGGAGAGGAATGTTCAATGCTGTGCTTCTAACCAGCTCCTCCTCCCCATTAAAAAGAAAGACCTGCAGCCTTTGCCAGTTTCCTCAATGCAAGTACCCTCACCATAGTTGGTTTCAAGGGAGCACCCCTAGACAACTCGGTCTTTTTCCCATTTGGTTTTATTTCTGGGTAAAAGTATTATAACTCACATCAGTACAAAAGAACTCATACAAAGGCTTGAACCCTTTGCTGGGATCACTATCTTTGTGCATGTTTTTAGTAATTTCTTCTCAATTTGGTCAAGTCCTAAGTTCTATTGATATCTGTACCCTATGACTTTATAACTAGTTTGTATCTTTCAATTCTCTGTTAATGAAATTTTTCTCAAAACCACCAGCCTTATTTTTCCCAGGCTTGTCTTGTTTTTACCTTTTCCTCCAGGTAATCAGTGTCCAATTCCAAAAGCAGCCAAACCTTACAGAAAAAAAAGTATAAGAAATATAATGATAGTTCCTTTGAAGTTTTCTCTGTAAATGATAATTTACAAATTATTATTTAACCTAAAACTATTTTGTTGGGCTAAGAGTGGGAAATCCTACCTAGAAAGAAAAAATTATCTTCCAGTCCAAGGCAGACAGAAGTCTGGTCTCTCTCTTCCACATCTGCTGGGGATTATTCCCTCCAGATTAGGTCATGGTATTAATTTATGTTACTTGATCAGCAAAAACGTGTTCTGGAGGCTTTCTTCATAGCACCAGTCAAAAAGAAGGTGTTCTTGATCCTTCAGGAAACTTATTTTCTCCTGTGATGCCAAAAGTGATAGTCATCGCAAAACTTCTGCCACTTTTTAAATGATCAACATAATTTTGAAAGTAGGAAAATCTTAATTTTCTCATTTTTCAGACAAATTTAATGTGCTTTTGATAATAATATATTTAGACTGAAAAGTTTCACATGTACAAAATAAATAATTCCTTCAAAGTATGCTCTATGGTTCATTCTTTTTGTGTTTTTTTGAATTTTATTTATTTATTGGATACAAGGTCTCACTACGCAGTTCAGACTTGTAGTGATCCTCCTGTCTCAGCCTCCCTAGTGCTGGGATTATAGGTGTGCGCCACCACACCCAGTTTCAGGGCTAGCATGACACACCCAAGATTCCGGGGGCAGCACAGTACCAGGAATTGAACTCAAGACCTTGCTGTTGCCAGGCAGAGTCTTAGACCTCTGAACAATCTCCCCAGCCCATATGGTTCATTCTTAAAGAGTTATAATAAACTTAAAATTTCTGGCTTTCCTTCTCTTTTTCATATGATACAAGCAAATTGTTCTTTAATTTGCAAGTTATGGAAAGTATTGTTTAAAGGTAGCAGGACTATGTCCATTTTGTCTCTATTCCAAAATCTTACAATAATACTGTGTTATTGGTATAAATGAACTGGTAAGAATGACTACTTTCCAGAGCAACCTAAAACTTCAACAAATGATATTTGAATTGATGTAGAAAACTGATATATGACATCATGTCAGCCCAGGGTCCATTTCAGAGAATTTCATATCAAACCCAGCATGTCCAAAAGGAAGCCCATTCCTATCTTTCTGGCCCTGCCCCTGCCAGACATGCTTCGCTGGCCTTTTTCCCATCTGTTACTGACAATGCTACCTTTCCAGGGTCTCAGGCCAAATAGCTCAAATTCTGACTCTGCCTTATACACCCAGTGTATTATATTCTGCTGGCCCTATTTTCAAAATAATCCAGAAATTCACCACTATTTATCCCTTCCCATTGCTACTACCCTAATCAAAGGGAACATCAGCTTTTATGTGAACTACCAAAACAGTAGCATAACTAGTCTCCCTATATCCTTATTTCCCTAGAAATTTTTGAAGTATTACCAATTTAGGCATCAATCAAACTTTTTTCAGGGGGAGGCAGTATTAGACATCAAACCTAGGGTGCCCTGCCATGGTGTTGTATATACCTTTCCTTCCGTTCTCAGCAACAACCACACTATCATTTTCCTGTTCATCAAACAGGCTGTGTGGAGCCTACATCAGGGCCTTTGCACCAGCCTCTCCCTCCACCTACAGCATCCTTCCTGAGACACACACATGCTCCCCTTCCTCAGCTCCTTCAGTTCTTGAATTGATGTAGTGTCTCAAATGACACCTTTTTAATATAAGGCCCACGATGGTCACTCCCCAACATGCACTGACTCTCTCAATCTGGGTTCAGTAGTATTCAATAGTGCAATTAACACTGAAATATTTTATCTTATTTCTTATGAAAAAAAATCCTATGAACTTGGACTTGTGTTATTCATTTACAAATGAAGCAACAGCCTTAGGAAAGTTATTTTTTGTTTGTTTGTTTGTTTGTTTGTTTGTTTGTTTTGGTGGAACCGGGGATTGAACTCAGGTCCTTGCGCTTGCCAGGCAAGTGCTTATTCTACTGAGCTATCTCCCCGGCCCCAGGAAAGTTATTTATTATATACATCCAGCTCTCACCCTAAAACGCACCCCACAAAACCAAGTATTTTTGTCAGTTTTGTTCACTGTTGTCCCAGTGCCTAGAACCATACTCAACAAATAGTAAGACACTTAATAAACACTTTTTTGAATGAATTAATGGATAAATGAATAAATCAATACACTTCAAAAAGACAAAAACTATACCTTAGGAATCAGCTATGGTTTGTATATGATGTCCCTATAAGCCTCATGCAGTCATAGGTGGGGGCTTTTTCAAAGGCGGTCAGACCTAGAGTGTTTGATTGATTCATGGTTCAGTGGTAGAAATAAGCGTGCTGGAATTAAGGGTGAGTGGTTGCTAGATCAGTCCACTGATTGGCTTGGCACTGCTGTAATCCAGGTAGACTGGATACAATATAAGGGACAGAAAGAGTCTTTATTCCTCTTTCCTTCTTGCCTTTGCTGTCTTCTGCCACCATGCACTGTTTCTTCTCTGCAATGCCTTTCTGCCATATGCCACTCTGCCTTGGAACCAGCCACTTAGGGACTGACACCTCCACAGAGAACTAAGTTTAAAAAAATTTCCTCCTTTGAGTATCAGGCATTTTGTCTCAACAATGAGAGAAAAGTAGCTAAGACAGGATCCAACGTGATCTTATTACACACTTTATAATTTAAGATCACCTTTCCTTGAGAAAGATGGCACATGTTTACACTAAAAATGAGGAAAGAATACAACCTCATTCAAGAACAGCTCTAGCATGATAAGGTAGCTATAGGAAACCCGACCACATTACCACCTCCTCATTTTAATGTAAGAAGCTTCGTCACAGATAGGTAAGGTTGTACAGTCCAGTCTGGAAGAATGACTGCCTATAGAAAAACACGTTTTCCACCTGTCTTAAGTTACTTTTCTCTCATTGCTGGTTCAAAATACCCAAAATTAAGAGAGGAAAGGTTTATTTAGCTCACAATTTGTAGAAGTATTAGTCCAAGGCAGAGTGGCCTGGCAGAAGAGCAACAATCAGGGAAGTAGAAGACAGAAAAAGCCACAAGAGGGGTAAAGGGGCAAGAGAGAGGAGCACACTTCCCTTCCTCACACTGTATGCAGTCCACCCTCCCTAGGGTGGCGATAGGACTCACACAGCCCAGCCCAACACTAGATAATGAGCCAGTCAAACTCTAGATTCAATCACCTCAGAAAAACCCAAGACCAAATGAGGCTTTGAGGGGATGTCTCAGTTACTCTTCTCTCACTGCTGGGACAAATACCCGACACCCAAATGAAAGAAGGAAAGTTCATTTAGCTCACAGTTACTGGAGGTTTCAGTCCATACTCAGTGGGCTCCAAGGCAGAGCGGCACATGGCACAGAACAACCTTTCATGGTGGCGGCAAAGAGCAGAGAGCGGAATGGCAGCAGCTCAGTGGCTAGCTAGCCCCTCTCCCCTACTTATATTGAATGCAAATTCCCTGCTCGTTCCAGGGCAGATGCAGCATCCACACTCACAGTAATCAATCACAAACCACAGGAGCTGCCCGTGACTGCATGAGATTTGCAGGAACAGCTAGACACAAACCATAGCAGGGGACATCCATACACATGCCACAGCATTCCACCCCTGATCCTGCCAAAGACTCATACACATTCTTTTGTGCAAAAGGCGTGTAGTCTACCTCTGAGAGTTGCCAAAATCCTAACAGTTTCAGCATTGCTGAAAAGTCCAAGGATCGAAGGCACTCTTAGCTGTGAGCCCCGGTACAAATGGAAAGAACATTCAATGCGCAAGACACATTACCATTCCAAAAGTTACAAACAGGAGGATGCAAAGAATTTGGACCAAAGCTTCTCAAATTCAGTCGGATAAGCATTAACGCCCGTAGTTCCATGTGGAATGTCTGAAACAATGTATAGCAAATTGTGAGCTCCAAAAGGCTTGTGTCACTCTGCCCTTATAGCATTTCTGGTAGTTACAGCTCCTACAGTTTCTCTTCTAGCCCTACTCTGCTCAGTCCCTGCAGCTTTCCTTACATAATCCATGTTGCTGGCTTTTCTAAACTTCTGGGACTCTACCTTACACTCAATAGCTTCACACACTGCCCTCTCAGGGTCACACCGCCTGGCCCCCCAGGCCTTCTGAAATCAGAGTGGATGCTTTCTTCACCCCGTAACTCTTGTATTCTGCATGTGCCCAAAAAACAGCTCCATGTGAAGGATTTTTTTTTGGGGGGGGGGCGGGGCGGGGTGTTACTTCAGGCTGCCTTAGGTGCAGGTCTGGTGCTTTTCCCAGCTTTTGGAGCTGGGAATTGAATCGCGCCTCACTGTATTTGCCCAAGCAGCACTTTAAACAACTGAGCTATCCAGCAAGACCCCAAAAGTTGAGAAGGATTTTTTTTTTCTGGCTCAGGCTGCCTTAAGGGCAAGTCTAGTGAGGCATGTGGAGCTGGGGAATCAAACTGTAGTCCCGTGTCTGACTGCATTTGCATGAGCATGCGCTTTGTTATGGTTTGTATACGGGTGTCCCCCCAAGCCTCAAGCAGTCTTGGGGCAGCCTCTGGAGTTTGTGATTGATTACTGTGGGTGGGATGCTGCACCTGCCCTTGGGCAGGTAATTTGCATTCCAATGTAAGAAGGAAAGAAAAGTTAGCTGCTTGAGCTGCTGCTACTCCTCCTTTTGCTCTTGCTCTTTGCCGCTGCCATGAAAGGTTGCTCTCTGCTATGTGTTGCTCTGCCTTGGAGCCATCTGAATATGGACAGAAACCTCCAGTAACTGTGAGCAAAATAAACCTTTCCTTCCTTCACTTTGAGTGTCGGGTATTTGTCCCAGCAAAGAGTGAGTAGTGACTAAGACATGCTTAAACAACTGAGCTAACCCGCAGGCCCCCAACAGCTCCATGTGTATGACGCCAAGGTCTGCTGCCAGCTACAGCAGTAGCCAGTCTTTTCTCTCTCTCACTGTACAGGTCAAGTGCCTGGATCACTGAGCCCCTGAATCCAATTCTGAGGAACAGATTCTCTATTCCACCACTAGTCCAGCACATGGTGTGGTCACTGCGGCCACTCTGGAATATGGCACTCTGAGACTTTCTTCTCAAAGCAAATTCTTTCATGTTTGCAGTTTTGAGGCTGCAAAAGGTAAAGACTTGCTGTTTTTGTGATGTCCTCAGGCCATCTTTTCTATTCTTCTCTTCATTCTCAGCAATCAAGATATCCTCTGCTCTATATTTAAAATCCACAGGGGCTGGAGAGATATCTCAATGGTCTAAGCACCTACCTGGCAAGTGCAAGGACCCGGGTTCAATCCTTGGTACACCATGCTGTGCCAGCCCCATGCCAAACCAGCCACCGAAAACAGGTATAGTGGCAACACCTGTAATTCCAGGGCTGGGGAGCCTGAGACAGGAGGATCACTACAAGTCTGCGCTGCATAGCAAGACCTTGTATCAAATGAATAATTTTAAAATAAATAAAAAATAAATAAAATCCACAGCTTTACTGAAGCTTCATTTCTGACCAAAATCACAATATTTTAAATCATCCTGCTGGGTTCTTTGCTCTTGATTCTCAACATAAATCTGATTGAAAGCCCCTAACAGTAGCTGTGTCACAGCCTCTATCCAACTGCCTTGAAATTTCTTCTAGGAGATTAATTAGCCTACTGCCCTTAATATCACTCTCAGGCAAAGTCTCTGGACACAAGCAAAATGCAGACAAACTTTCTGCAAGCCATAACACGTATCATCTGGAGTTCAATGATCAATGCAGTCCTTCTTCCCAGCAGAAACCTCCTGAACCTGGTCTCTACTGGCAAGATTTGTATTGGGCTTCTGGGCTTCTGAGCTCTAACAAGAACCTCCCAATCAGAACAACCCAAGTTGCTCCAGCTCTGCTCTTTCAGGCAACGTCTCCAAACCTTTCCAGACTCTTCCCACAAGCCATTCACGGTGGCTCCTGTACCACTGGGTCAGGTACAGTCACATAATGATCCACTTCTGTGATACCAAAGTCTGCTTTAGTTACTTTTCTCTCTCCTTCCTTTTTGCTCTTGTTGCTTTTGCTGTCTTCTGCCACCATGAACTGCTGCCCTCTGCCATGTGCCACCCTTCTCTGGAGCCACCTGAATATGGACTGAAACCTCCATACCCTGTGAGCTAGATAAGCCTTTCCTTCCTTAACTTTGGCTGGCAGGTATTTTATCTCCACAAGGAGAAAAGCGTAATTACCCAAACATAAAAACACCACCCATATCACTTCCTTAAGTAATTGCTTTTTGTAAAAAGCAATATTTAATTTCTAAGGTTAGGAAAAATCAGAGGACAGCAGATAACATGAGAACTGTCTCATGGTAAACACAGTTTCAAGGCCTCAAACTTGCAACTGGTAACACAAGCGAATGACAGACTTTTTGGATAACTGTTTTCTCCACTTTTAGGTGGATACAGCAAAAGCTGCCTTACCTTCATAGCAAGGTTCTGTCACAGTGAAAAGATCAGACAGGAAAACAACGCTTTCACAAAGGTGAAGATCTTATACTGTGTTTTTTTAAATCTTCTAATTATTTATTTGCTACAGGGTCTCACTACACAGCTGGGACTCATAGTGATCTCCTATCTCAACCTCCACAGCACTGGGATTACAGGCTTGTGCCACCAAGCCCAGTTTTGATGGCTGGCTCAGTGCAGGGCTGGCTCAGCACAAAGTACTAGAGGTCAAACCCAGGACCCTGAGCTTGCCAGGCAGGCGCTTAGACCACTGAGCTATCTCCCCAGCCCAAGATCCTATACTATTCAGTGCTACCATTTAATACATTTTATTTTGTGGTTGACAAAATTAAATAATTTCTCCAGGTCACACAGTAAGTAGAGGAACTAGAGTATGCACCAAGACTAACTCGAGGTATTCTTCCCTGGACCACTAGGCTACCAAAGCTGACACTACACAGCCCAAGATGGTAGATCTTCTTTTTACCTATAAAATTCATGTCTTAATACTGTAGAAGGATGAAAATGCCCAAAAGTAAATATAGGAAACAATTTCTGGTTTTTTGTAAAGTATATAAAAAAAATTAAGTAGATGCCAAATGGACCAATAAATGGGATTTATGGGAGTAGTCTATAACTGCTTCATGGAAGAAGGAATTTTTACCATCATTTGGAAGCAAAGAGGACGCGGCATGGAGGAGACAGGTCACGTTTCAGGTGGAGAGAAGGTTGCACAGACAAGCTATTAAGACAAATGTAGGAGACAGCAATATGTCTGCATAATGCCAAAACATCTGGTCAGTTCAGCTTATAAAAGAAGAAGAAGAAAACAGCTTCCCTCAATGTAGTGAATTTCTTCAGTCAATCCAGATGTTTGGCATCTTGTAGACAAAACATCCAGATGATTAACTGAAGATTTGACAGAGTTGACTGGATTAAGCAGATGTTATAGCACTGTATAGACACAGTGTCAGGACGTTCGCTTGGCTGGAGTGAGGTCCAGCTGTAAAGGAGACAGATGGTGCGGGCAGCAAGAGGAGGCCTTGGAGCAGAGGACCTGGAGCTCAGATTAGATGAAATTGGGAGCTGCTGCAGGAGGGGTGTGATGGAAATGATGCTCCAGGAAGAGGATTCTGTATGAAGAGGGAGGGGAACAAAACAGGGAGAGGAAAAATTGTAGACAAGAAAGAGGATATTAGGAGAGTGCAGGTGTGTGTGAGGTAATTAGGGCCTGGACCAGGATCAGGCTTGGGAAGGCAACAGGAAGAAGCTGATCTGAAAAACATTGCCAAGAAAGAACAGGAAGTTGTGATGGGCTAGACAAGGGAGTAAAATTGCACACCTCCCCAAAGTTGGAAATGCTGAGGCCTGGGAAAGCAGCTGTAGGCTGCCTCACCACAGTAGTAACCCAAGGGGGAATCCCCAAGAGATCCCCCAAAGCCTCCCATCCAGAGGCCGTGGCCAGGTCTCCAGACAGGGGGAGCTTGGAGCCCGCAAACATAAGCCTCATCTTCCAGTTGGAATATTTTGAGAGCTACCCAAATTGATTTCTTTTTAAGTCCAATTTCATGAAAGTACAAAGAATGTTTGATTCAGATTGTTATGTAGACACTACTTCAGTGAAAAAGCTAAAAAGTTAATATTTTAATGACATTTGATTTTGCACAGTGTATTATGTCAATTAAAGTGCATGAGGTATAAGGAACTCACATGAAAGGAGGTTAAGGAATTGCATGATGGCTACATTATTTGTAGGAGTAGCATTACAAAAACCCACGTATAGGTAAGAATTAAAGGCTGAATCCAAGCTTTTATGACGTTTTTTAGAGCCCTAATTTATAAAATACAAGCGTGTACAATTCTTGGCTTAGATATTTCACAGAACTTTATTTAAAATTTTAAAAAATTTTCAAATATTTCATTTGAGGAGAATCAAGTTTATCTTTAGAAAGAGCCACAAATTTCAATTTATTAGGATTCAAACTATGATGGATGTTTGTATTTTAAATGGCCTGAAAGGCTAGTTGTTAAAGGATTAGTTGCCAGCCCTGCAACACAATTGTGAGAAGAAGTTAGGTCATTAGGAAGGTGCCTTTGAAGGGGATATCAGACCCCAGCCTCTCCCTACCCTCTTTTCCCCCTGGATGCTATGGGATGAGCAGCTTTCTCTGACGCCTGTTTGTACCATGACATACAAGCTCTAGCCACGGGTCCAGAGCTATGTGGCTAAAGGACCATAGGTTGAAACCTTTGAACCTATGAACCAAAACCTTTGCTCCTTTTAAGCTGATTTATCTGAGGTATATGTCACAGGGAAGGAAAGCTAACATGAAAGGTGTGCTCCACTGAATTTTTTAATTTGAAAAACTTCTAAATATTTATGCAATTTATGGTTTCACAAATTGTAAGTTTCAAATAGTCTCAGTTCTTGGCCTATCATCCCATCCAACTAGTTGTGTGGCCATTATAAAACACCTGTGTTCTCCAACTATTTCCTTATTTATTCAGTAGATTAAAAAAGAAACACTTAAGGCCGGTCAAATAGCTCAGTGGATTAAAGTACCTGCTTAGGCAGATGCAGAGGCTGGGAGTTTGATCCCCTGGCCTGCCATACCAATCCCCTGGCCTGCTATGCCAGCCCTGCCCTCAGGGTTCACTGAGACAGCCATTGAGACTGGGTGTGGTGGCACACGTCTGTAATCACAGCACTTGGGAGGCTGTAAACAGGCAGATCCCTACAAGTACAGTCTACACAGTGAGACCCTGTACACCCTGTCCTAAAATACAAAAACAAAAAAAAAGAAACACTTCCATAAAAGTTCTCTTCTCTCTCTCTCTCTCTCTCTCTCTCTCTCTCTCTCTCTCTCTCATATGCAATGAGAATCTCTCTATTTTCTTTTCTCCCTCACTCTCTCTCCCTCACCCCCTTCCTCCCTCCCCACAGCCACCTCCACTCACCCAAAGAACACAGAGTGTGAGGTTAGAAAATTATGCACATGCTTTAGAATCACACTGGAAGAGATGGAGAGATCAGTAATATTTTCAAAATCAGTTTCTTAGGGCTAAGAAATTCCAGGTCTACTTGTTGAGGGAGGGGAGTGGTCCCCAAAATCTGTTAGTTTTGTTTTCTAATGAATTCTTCCAACTAATTCTGGTGGCTATTTTCTTATCAGTCCCAAACGGACACAGGTCTAAACATAAAATTAAAACATTTCAAAATACATATCTAAGGGACACAAGACTTTAAAATGGCAAAACGGACTTAATTTTTCTTTCTTTTACTCAAATGTCACCTTTCCTTAAGGTGACTTTATGAAATAAACTCCTACATAAATTCACTGTTTTCTGTTACACAGAATTTTTCACAGAAATAGCACCAAGTCAACAGCTATGCAATCAAACTGAGAGACAAGAGAACAAGTGGGAGAGTTTTTTCTCAAATCCCAGCACTACCTCCTACAGCCAGTTTCTGAGCACAGTGATTACCTAATGCAGCCGTATAATTAATGATGGCATTAAGGCTTTCTAATGCTCCAAGGCTAAGCCAAGTCACTCATTTATCAGATAGAAAATGTTAAAATGCAGTTCGCTGAAACAGTGAATGATTTACCTGGGTATTTCAATACACCTTTTTCAGAGCCATCATTTTATAAGGAATGAGTCAAAGTTAGTAGATGTGAAATAGTTATCCAAAAAGCTAATCTGTGGAATGCTGTCCATTATAACATCAAGATTACAGTGTTCACTACATATGATCCTTTAGTGCTCTCTCTTCTCTCTCTCACTGTCTCTCTCTCTGTCTCTGTCTGTCTGTCTGTCTGTCTGTCTTTCTGTCTGTCTCTCTCTGTGTCTCTGTCTGTCTCTGTCTCTGTCTCTCTCTCTCTCTCTCTCTCTCTCTCTCTCTCTCTCTCTCTCTCTCTGTCTCTGTGCAACAGAAAGTGTACCTATAAGAAAGATGACTGGGTATCCCCCCTTTTTTCTGGTACTATGGTTTCATTTGCCTTAAACTCACCCCATTTTCATAAAATTCTTTTTCCTCAACTACATAGAAAAACAAAACCAGAACTTTATCATTTATTACCTAAGGTGTCACAATTGAATATCAAATTTGTATTTAACTTGCTTGGACTTCTGATTTTTTAAAACACATCAAAGTTTTCTTACCTGAGCCAAGTCCCTTTGAGGCGAGCAGTAATTCTTTCTCCTCTGTCCATTCTCTAGCCACCTTCAAATCCCACACAGCAAATGGTGTCATGCCTGAGTAGCAAGGACTTAGGCCAAGAGAGATTGCAAAAGAAAACCCTGGGAATTTTCAGAACACAAAGTACCTGTGTTCTATACAGGTTAAAGCAGAAAGATTCCTTTCCATCAATCTCTATCTGACCTCCTATATAAAAATATTAACCTTCAGCACCTGTCATCTGAACCATACTATTGATAAGAGTAAAAAAGAATATTCTTTTGAGCATACTTCACTGATCCTACTACATCACGGTGATTTAGTGCATGAATGGCTTTTGATTAGAGTACCTATTTTTCCTTGGGGCCATGACTAGTTCATAGGGTGCCTGTGTGTGAACTGGAACAGCATCTCCAACACACTTTATTTTCATGTATCAGAAATTAGGATAATACACTAATTTTGTTTGCACAAGATGCTTCACTGAATCCACAGGAAAATTTGTCAATACAGACTCCCAATCTGTACTGTTGACACTGTGAAGCACGTCCTCGTAGAGGGGTTGCCCTGTGCTATGTTCCACTGTAGAGGCCATGCTCCCTTCCCCTTTGCATGATCCAGAGCCTCTCAGGCTTCCACTGGACCTCCAGAAGCTGCTCTGTCAAGGTCACTCATGATCTTCCTACCAAACCCAAGTCTCCGTTTTCAGAATTCTCTCCTCCTTCTCTTAGTCATGCCTCCTTTGCCAGCAGTTCCTGCCCTGCCCCTGTTTCCTGTGGACTGTGTTCCAGACTCCAGTTCTGGGGAAGCTGCTTGATTATTCCTGTGGTAAAATGACCTTGAGAGCCAAGGTCTTCAACAGGTGGGAGCTGTAGATGCTGCCTTCTCCACACGACTCGGTCGATGCCTCTTCACTGCTGGCCACCACAGACATTCAAAACACTTATTTTCCTCTAAAACACATGGGACAGCGAGCTCCAGATTTAGCAACAAGAATCTATAATTTGAGCCGTATGATGTCCAGCTCATCTGCAAAGGGCTATGGTTTGCTCATGAAAAAAGCCTTCAGTGCAGTCACTGCCCAAGACTACCGTCCTCTGCCTCTGGCCCCAACCTTCTGAAGCACTCTGGGCAAGGCCGTTCTTTACTAAGCCTGGAACCCAATAGCCACCCAGTAAAATGAGGAAGAAAAACATTCCTCCCAGCCTGTGGGCTCTGTCAGTAGTAAATGTGTCTCTGCCATAGAGGTCTCCATGACCTGCTGGGTTGGGGGATCATCACGGTGCTGGATGACCTTGTGATACAGCCTGCCTCACACTCCCGGGGGGACCCCTCTCTGAGAACAAAACATGCCAGATGTACTTAGTGCCTCCTCTCCAAAGAAAATCCCTTCTAGGTGACAAAGGTTAGTAATGACCTAGGATGCCACACTCACACTCTGGCTCCTTAAACGTTCAAAACACTCAGTATATTCTGAAGCCTACTGGTTAACAACAGGGCTTTTTTTTTTTTTTTAATCTTTTGGCAATCCCATCAAGAACCAGCTAAGAAGAGGCAGCTGTTGCAAAATCTGTGGCAGCCAAAGAAATCTAAATGCCTGCCCTCTTTTCTTTTTGCTCTGCATTTTCTTTACTGCTGGTGAGTAAAATCTTTTCCTACCAATAGGGGAAGAAATATTTTGTTTTGTTTTGCTTTATTGCAGGTAGATTTTTCCAACCTACTTATACACTAGAAGTAAAGTAACTATTAACCTAAAAGTGTTAAAGCAGCTTCAAGAAGCAAGCAATTTTCCCCTCCTAGGACAAGGTAACTGGGGCAAATTTTAACATTCATGTAAGTGTCCTAAAATTACAATAGAGCTAGGAAATAGCCCTGGTGGTCACTGACCTAATGTTTATTTT
>NW_004524577.1:28071109-28075183 GCF_000260255.1 Octodon degus | reverse complement strand
GGGGCTGGCTGGCATGTGGTGCTGGGGGATTGAACCGTGGTCCCTGTGCTTTTTTGCGAAGCTTGTTCTAAGTAGGTGCTTTAGACCACTGAGCCATCTCACCAGCCCCCTGACCTAATGTTTAAGTCTTAAAGAAACTACTTCCAAAACAAGAATTAGATGCTCCAGAATTTGCTGGAATTTGATCAACACAAAAATAAAATTTCGAATATCAGTTTACTTGCCTGAAGGACTTTCATGAGTAGACCCTATAGGAGAGAATTCCAGCGTTCAGAATGAGTGCTCACCAGTTTGCTTTTCCAGCCAGGAGACTGGAAGAGGCCAGCAGGCACTGTAGTCATTTGGTAATGTCCTTCCCTTCGCCAAGATGGATTAATGCTGGGAGATCTTACAGCTGGTGAGTAATGGGTATTGCTTGCAGAGCCTCCAAGATCCCCAAGGTGTGATTATTTTCTGACGTAGATTTCTGTCATCAGCCTCCAAAGGGTGCTTTGTCATTTCCTTTACTCTTTCTTCACTGGACTCTCAGGTCTGAATTTCAAGGACAGCAAGGTTCCCAAATATTGTCAATCTCTCTAAACCAAATTGGTGAGCACTTCAGAGCTGCTGCTAAAACGGGAGGGTTGTGCTAAGACAGTTAACCCTGGTTTCCTTTTCAGTGATTACGGAGATGTAGGGATAGGTAGTTACTGAAATGTGATCTTAATAAACAGCTTCTAGGTTAACTGTCATGGTTTATGATGCCCCTTCCTAAGCCATATGGTGGTGTTAAGATATCATGGGTCTATTGAGGTCTCAGACCACAAATTGCCAACAGGAAATCACAACCCCAAATATGTAAGATGTGAGTTTGAAAATCGAATCGCTCTTTGCATTTTTTAACAGTATTGTCATTCATTCCCTGAGCTTTTGTCACTGTCACCACACCAACTCTTCAATTTGTATTTGGCTCCTCTGGGAAGAAAACAGGCCTGTGAGATAGGACACCTGATACCAAAAGCGCTCACACTCCAGAGTACAGCCACTCAAAGTTCAAGCTCTGTCTCTGCTGCCAATGAGCCCAGAGTCCTTAGAGGATTTACCTGAACTCTGAGCTGTGGCTGGCTCACTTGTACACTAGGTGTTGCAGCTTAGATCTAAAAGGTACCCTCAAGTCTGTGTTTGGAAGGTGAGTGGATCACGGGAGCAGGGAGCCCTGTGGTCACATGTGGGTCTGTCCACCAAGTTCAGTTATAAATGTGGTGTTAGGAGGAGCAGCCCTGGCGGTGTGACCTGCCTGGGTTGCGTTCTGGCCCCCGGCTCCTCCCTTGTCTCTGCTTCCTGGTTGTCATGCATTGAGTGCCGTTTCCTACACCATATCCTTCTGGCATCTTGTTTCTGCCCTAGATCAAGATGACTGTATGAGACAAAATAAACTTCTTTTCTTTAAATTGGGTGTTGAGTGTTTCATCCCAACAAGAAAAGCCACTAAGTCACTGGACATATGTAACTTGCTTCAAAGATTGTTTTGATCAATAGATTAAATCAGCTAATACTTTTAAAGCATTTAGCATGGTACTCCATAAATACTAACCATAAAAGGATTTGTTTTAGTAACACCTATACTTATTGTTTCCTTCTTTGGACAAAGCTTAGAGGGCGTGTCTAACTCTCTCGCTGTTACCAAGCTGGGAACCATGCAGGTGAATGCTTAGCAGAGCTGCCCAGGGGCTTAAGATTCTCCTGTCCCTGGAGCTTCTGTCCTCAAGTCCCTTCAGCTCTGAGTCCCAAATCTTAACCTCCTTCAGCAAACCCAGAATTTGGAGCCAGATGTCTCTCTAGAGCCTGGGAAGCCTGGGAAGCTCCACCTGAGAGAACAATGTGCTGCTTAGGAAATGTTTGCCCTTGACATAAAACAATCAAGGTCATAAACTGACTTGCTACCTAGGCTGATGTTAGAATCACCCAGAAGCTTTGGAAAACACAAGGGTCTGCCCTACTGCCAGCCGGTGGCCTCACTAGTTTTTATAGCTTCCTAGGTGATTCTGCTAATGATGCCCATTTGAAAAGTTCTGATTTGAGCAGCTCCCAAATATTCCTATCTATTTCTCCCACATCTTGGAACTGGATTATCTCTCCTGAGCTCTAGAAACCTGTTGCCATTTCTCCTAAACCCAGCCTGCTGCTGCTGGATCACCACATGCCTCAGGGAATCAAGCTGCGGGGTAGGAATCCCACACTCTCCACACCCAGCCCTTGAGCCCAAGAAAGAGCAAAGACAGCACATTTGAGCTGGAGAAACACAATCAAGCAAGAACCGGCTTTTAGAATCAGCAGCAGATGATTCAGAGCAATGGATGCGTTCAAAAGGTTTAAAGGCCTGGAGCTTGACAATGATCAAAAAGAAATAACAACCCCTGATTCCTGCCAAGGCATTCTAACATGCTAGAGAACTAGGAACAGAATGAGACCTTTGTTTCTTAAGAGAAGGGAGAAAGGAAAATAAAAAATAGAGTGTGAGCAGACTCAATGTGGAGAAGACCATGAGACTACAGCAAGGCAGTGAGGGGAGGGGCCCAGAAGGACCAGTTCTGGCCACCTGAACTGAAATCCTCTCTCTGGCCTCCAGGTACTTTCCTACACCCTGCCCATGGGACCACTGGCAGCTGTAGTTCACTGCTAAACTGTGGCTGGTGGGGAGGGGAGGCAAGCAGATCCCAGAACTGTGGGAAGCTGAGACAGGAAGATTGCAAGTTGGAGCCCAGGCAGGGCAACTTGGCAACTTAGCAAGACCCCATCCCAAAATAAAAAAGGACTGGGGATAGAGCTCAGTGTGAATTCTCAGATCTGTCCAAAACAAACCGAAACCCACCAGGTAGTCAATAGAGGTTCTGGTGGGAAGGCATTCCAGGCTGACCAAGATGCCCCATTAGGGTAAGACTCCGCGCTCGCCACTCTGCTCCCCCGCCTCTGCTCCAGACCAAGCCGCGGGGGCTTCCTGCTGCAAATGCCAGAAGGCTTCTTCCTATCTGCTTAGCCTAAGAACAGTACTCATCCTCAGCCAGAGTTCTCAGTAGAAGGGCCTGCCCGGGAGCTCAGGAGCTTGACTCCGGGTGGGTGTCTTTTCTGGCATTATTAAGCCCTGCTGGTCCTGCCCACCCCACCTCCTTCCTAGATTAACTTTCTTTTCCCCTCAAGGACCCGGAGTTTAGGCAGATTTCCTCTCAGGACTTTCTTGTTCCCCACTGCTATAGATTGCAGTGAGTAAACATGAAAGCTCATGGTTTTCTGACTTTTTTTTTTCATAATTACAAAAGTAGGGCATGCTCTCTTAAAAGGTGGAAGATGAGGTCTAGGAATGTAGATCAGTGGTAGAGTCCTTGCTTAGCATATACAGAGCCCTGCATTCAATCATAACATCACACATGCGCACAAGCGCACCCACACAGTCTAAAATTACCTACTCCAGACTCATCCGCTACTTTGGATGTGTGTTTTTTTTTAGCTCCCCACCCCCTTTCTTCATAGCAGATTTCAGGTTTTGGTATTGCTTAGATTGTGATCACTTTGTAAGTTTTCTCATCTTATTTTGTTTAGCAGAAACATTCAGTGCATTTTTATCAAACCCTGTTTTAAAGCTCATGAAGTCTCACTGGCTATTCCATCAATTACTTATATCTTTCTTCCTTTTATGGGCATTTCCCATGTTTCCAGTTTACCACAGAGGCCAAGTAGAAGGGAAACCCATCCTCCTTCCCCATTGCCCACCTTTGCTGGCGTTTGCTGGTTGGCTGCACATTCAAGCAAGGCAAAGATGTTGATCACATACATGTTGATTACCAAAACAAAAGCTCTGAGCTACCTGTGTCTGTGAGCTAAGGCTCCGGCCTGGGAATGAAATGCACAGCTTTGCACTGGGCATGGAGACTTGCTACAAGAGGAGAAGGAAGAAAAGAAGAAAGGAAGGAAGGAAGGAAGGAAGGAAGGAAGGAAGGAAGGAAGGAAGGAAAAGAAAGGAAAGAAAGCAAGAAAGAAAGAAAAAGAAGGAAAGAGAAGAAAAGAAAGAAGGAAAGAAAGAAAGAAGAAGAAAGAAAG
>NW_004524577.1:28065735-28071009 GCF_000260255.1 Octodon degus | reverse complement strand
AGGAAAGAAAGAAAGAAAGAAAGAAAGAAAGAAGAAAGAAAGAAAGAAAGAAAGAAAGAAAGAAAGAAAGAAAGAAAGAGAAAGAAGGTCCACAGATCCTGAGTGGATGCTTCCTCAAGATAATTGGCTGGTGATTTCGGGAACATTATGACAATCAAGGTTAGGTCTGCTAATCAGAAGCTCTAATGTATTATTTCAGGCAAGAGTCCTTGTCTGTTTTATCAAAAAGTCAAAAGTAAAAAAATAGGAAAAAGAACTGGGCCAAAGTGAAAAAAGAATAGCATGACTCAGCATGTTTTGACCTTCTCTAGAGTGCTCGTCCCACCCTGGGAAAACACTCCGGGTTTCTATAAGATTCCAGTATCTGGAACAAGCCAAGGCCACGAGCCATGCAAAGCTCTCTCTGCACTCTTGCATAAGCTTCATTCTCTTTAGCTCCTATACCACCTTGATTGGAAATTATGTTACAGAAGGGAATGATAGATAAAAGGCTAGTATTTGAAAAATGAACTCAGCCTCTCTGACCTTGTGTCCAGAAGGTCTAACACACTCTATGACTGGTCAGTCTGGTTAGTGAAGGACACGTAACCCTCCTTCTTATACTGATACCACCATGCTGTGGGTCCCTTCTATGCTGAGCTCTGACTGTTTCCAAACTAGAGCAGGAAGAGCCCAATGTTGGCATCTACCTCTTTGGTCCAGGGTAACTTTGCCTTCATGAGAGAAAATGTGACACAAACTATTCTCCAGCACAGCCAGTTTTCTCAGTAGATCTGTGAGGAAAGCTAGGCTTACAGTCAGGCACATTCTCTTTTGATTTAAATCCATGTGACTGACAAGCAGGGAATTTTATGTAGGTGGCATATATTTGACATTCTGCTGTCAATTCTTAGCCAGATGAGAACAGGCAGTGAAGTGGTGCTCTAACTTCAGAAGAGAAATACAGCCCCTGGGATTCTTTTCCTGGATGTCTGTGAGCTTTCTTGACCCTTTCTGCTTTCAGCACCTTTTACTGAAAGAGCAGCTATCACAGTCCTCCTATTCAACTTAACTCATCTCTGTGACCTCCTCCTAGAAGGCAGCTCACTGTGTCCCCACAGGGGAGACTTGCTGTAAGGGTAAAGGAGACCCAGCATACTGAGGGAAGCACGTTAGACCTGTTGTCAGCAACAAGCCCACTGGTTCTCCCATCTCTAGGTCCACTCAGTGTTTTGGCCCCTAGGAATTCTCATTGCTCTCATTTCTGAAGGATGGGTGTTTTCCTCCTGCCTACCCAGCTCACACAGGAGTCAAGGGAAGCCAGCTCCGGTCTCATCGGGTCCAGCGAGGTCAACAGCTCCAGGCCTGGGCTCTCAGAACTGAGTCACACATTCTCTAGGTACTTGTTGACCCCGCAAGTGCTGTCCTGTTCAAAGATCACCCACTTTTTGAATTCTTTCCACTCCCCTCCCAGTTATTTGTGATAGCCTCATAGAAATTTAAAAATAGCATTTATTTCCTCAGTGGTTTTGTATATTTCCATTTGGCAAACTCTATTTTGTTCCATGCGTTTCTAAGGGAACAGAGAAAAAAATGGTTTATGTGCTACTTCCTACACTGGCCTGACTGATGTTGTCAGAACTGAAATTGACCTTCAGTTCAAGTGGGTACACCCAACCGCCAGCTTCGGCTTAATACAGAAGCTATATAAACCACAGAGACAATGGACATTGTTTGGGTGTTGGAAGATCCACTGCATTATACTTCCTTTAATCGAGATTTTTTTTTACTAGTTTCAAGCCACTTTGTATGGGAATAATAACAAGGTAGAAGTGGTTCACATCGTGAGCATGACCTCAACCCTGTGTTTCATTATTAAAATTAAAGTCAGGACATTATAAGAAGTCAAGACAGAAGTTACTGGAAAGGGTCCTCAGGGTGCAGTGGTTTCTGGGGTACAAGAAATGTTTTATTTTAAGAACTGAGTGACAGTCATATGACTATGTTCACTTTGTGAGGATTCCCTGAGCTCTATATTTTTATCTTTCTATATGTATGTCCTACTTCAATAATAAAGTTACTTTAAGAAAAGCAAACAAATTAAAGGACTTTTTAAGGCGGACTCCTAAGGCAATAGATGTACTTATTCCTTTGTGGAACAAACACTGTAATTCTCATTGGTAAGGACAGACTTTGCATATATATTACAAAAGTAAATAAATTAGGGTCCCATGGCCTGACTTCAAGGAGTTTATAATTTATAGACAGCTATAATATAAATGAAAAATACCCAGCATTTACACCAATATCAGATTAATAGTTGTGGCAAATGCATCAAAATAATACAAGATGTCAAGAGGCGAAACCAGCTCAAGGATATGCGGGAATTCTCTATTCAATTGTTGCAGCTCTTCTATAAATCTAACCCTATTCTAAATTTAAATTTCTTTTTTCAAAAACACTCAGTGTCATGAGAACAACTATATGGGAGAGGTTATTTTTGGACCAAAGGAATCAGAAGTGACTTCATAGAAGAAAAGCTGTCTGAATGGGGCCTTAAAGGAAAATGAGATCATAACAATGGGAGTGGGAAGGAAAATTTCTAGACAAGGAAACAAGCTGTGAGAAGCTGTGGCATGGACAACAGGATGCGGCAGAGGTCTGTCTGACTGGTGAATCCTGAAAATGGTGCTGTGGACTAGCACTGGAAAAGCAGACGCCCTGAAAGGAAATCAGGAAGAGACTGAGATTTAATTTATTTTATGTTGTGGTGCTGGGGATCAGGCCTGGATCAGTACTAGACAAGTACTTTAGCTCTGAGCTACACCACCAGGCCAAATTGAAAAGTTAGCTAATACACAAGTTAGATCTAAGTTGTCATTAAAATCTAATATTTTTCAATGAAAGATAAATATGTTAATTTGAAAACAGATAAAGACCATTAGAGCTAAATCAGCTCTTATATCTTTTGTATCTATCACAGAGCTAAAGGAATTAAATCATAACATTTATGGGGCATCCACTATATATCTGCTATTTTATGGATATTTTCTTACTTAATCATCCTAAGATCCTTATGAAGCAGCTGCTCTTGTTTTATTTTACATATAGAAAATTGAGAACTTGTTTTTTTCCAACAAATACAAAAGGGTCATAAATATAAAAAATAGATACAGCCACCTGAGATCTTCTTTGTTTCCAAAAAACACAAAGCCATAAATGTCAAAAATAGATATAGCACTTAATGCCAGAATGTGTTTCAGTGGTTGAAATGGAACTCTGAGTTGGAAATACGTTTACATTTATATTTAATTTAAATTTATTTTTAACCGAAAAGAAAATCATCTGGGACTAATTTAAGTTCTTCAAGACATATTGGTCTTGATAAGTCCATTTATCAAGTGTGTTTTATGGAATAATTCAGACAAGCATGCTTGGCAATGTGTAATTATCACACAGAGTACCAAAACCTGATAAAAGTTTGGCCTACGCAGAGCACACAGAGTACAGGAGAACTGTTTGCCAGTTTGGTTTGTGGAGTCAAAGACAACACAATTCTATCACATGGATTATGGGCCAGACTTACCAGCTCTGAGCTGTAAGTGGTTCCAAATTGATCTGAGGAAAATAAAAAGGATGTAACCTTCCTGTCTTGAGGTTTCTAGAAGCATTGTGACTTGCCTTCAAATAGTTACTTAAGTATTTGAGAGTAGATGGTTCAATCATTAGTAATATTTTCTTGCCTCTGCTAAAGAATTGAATAAGAAATTTAATAACAAATAAGAATTTAATAAAAAATTAAAATAGATTTTATTTTGACATTTAGTATCTCCCTAATCATGCAAAAAGAAAAGTTCATTAAAGAGCCACAGATTTCACTGAGGGTTGTCTTCACTTAGTTGTTTTTTTTTTTTTTAAAGATTTTTCTTCTCTTTAATAAACCACAAAACAAGTTCCCCCTCTTTATATTTGTTGAAAGTGAACTAAATTCTTGAAAGAAAATTTTGTTTTACTTTAATTTCCAACAAACTACGTCCTCTACCTGACAGTCACAAGGTATGAAGGCCGTGGAGTTAACAAAGAAGCATTTTGCTCTTGATCCTGCCATTCAGTATCGCAGGGTGTGACGAAAACTGGAACAAATAAGGAAATCACAGAGGTGCCAGAACATTACATTTAAAAAATGGAATTATTTGAGTCAATCTGGAATGTCTGGTTCTTTTGGTTTAGGCCTCATGGGTAGCATTGTGCTTCAAAAACAACTTAAATTGGCTACCAGGATTCCAGAAGGGTAACATAATCGTGTACCTTTGTGGAAAGATGCTTATCTTCATCTACTGTTAGCAGAAAGAGGCTGGATTCTTCCACCTTTTCATGTTTCAAAATGAAAAGTGTTCAAATAAGCTCCAAACCTAAATGGAATTTGGAAATATGAGTGGGTGGAGATACTTCCTCTACTCTTTTTTTGGATTGTGCTGGGTTTTATTTGAAATAAGTGCCCTACCATGAGTCAATATCCTGTAGAGCTGCAGATGTATGGGGCCTGAGGAAGTTTTATCCTCCCTACTTTCCCTATGTGATCTGGCAGTTAGGAGGAAACGTCCTACCAAAGGTTAATAACCCCAAAACAGCACTCAGGTTCCCTAAGGAGATTGGGACACATTGAGACCCAAGAATTGGCAGCAGTTCAACGACTCTTGGAAAAAATGCAGCCTGGAACCTAGTGACCTCTACCCCATGAAGTGATCCTTTTACTTCGGCAAAGGCCTTCACTAAGGGCTGTGAACACTGGGCACTACCATCTTGTTACCAACACACAAAATTGTAGGAGTGTGTCTGGCTGTGATAAAGGGTTGGGGCAAACCAAAGGGAATAACAGCATATGAAGGAATTTTAAACTGCACCATCCAACAAGGGGGAAAAGAACCCCTACTAAGTTTAGGACTTACCACTGAAATCCCAACCCTGTTGACTCTAGCACAGTGAAATGAATTCCTATACACCTTCTAGACTCAGTGGCCTCATCTTTTAGGGGTTGGTCTAATTCCAGTATTCTTCCTCTTTTGGGCATAGGACATATCTTTATGCCTGGCCTGTTCAACCTAGAATATTCTAATTGGTTTGGAAAGACAAATGATGGTGCTTTCATCGTTTGAATCTAGGATCTAGCTCCCTTGGAGGCTTTACACGGAGTGCAGGTTATGGACACACTTCCAAATTGTACCTGGAAGGAGGAAGATGCATGTGTTCTCTCTCTCTCTCTCTCTCTCTCTCTCTCTCTCTCTCTCTCTCTCT
>NW_004524577.1:28035956-28065635 GCF_000260255.1 Octodon degus | reverse complement strand
TTCTCTCTCTCTCTCTCTCTCTCTCTCTCTCTCTCTCTCTCTCTCTCTCTCTCTCTCTCTCATATTTCCTCCATCTATCCCTCCATAATCACATACATGCCTTCTCTGTGCACATGTGGAAAACCGGTTCAAACTCTGCACTTCAGGCCAGTTCTCAGGTGATGCACCATGCTGCTGGGCTATAGCACACTCTGAGGTGCGAGGACTCTGTCTACAATCCATATTCAACTTTATTCAGTCGTCCCAAAATATCTTTTATGGTTCTTATTTCTTCCCAACTCAGCATCCAGACGGGAATCATGCATTACATTTGGCTGTCACATGTCTTTAGGCAAAGAATGTGAATCTTTTATTGGCTGCTTTCTTAGTTACACAAAGATCCAGTGAAAGTGTTGAGATTCCCCCTTGCCAGACACAGCTCCCCCCACTGAATAGTTGGACAAGAGCCACCCTCTTCGCAGTCAAAGTAAGAGTGGGAGAGAGATGAGAACAATGTCTTGTTCAGTTAGTTCTGGAAGGAAGCACCTGGAGATGATCCTGTAAGGTGCTGAGAGGGTGACAAGGCGAGGCTGTACTATGGGTTTTAAAATGCAAACCACATGCATTTACCATCAGGGATACAATGTATATCTCAGAATAGCAGCATAACATTAAAAAACATCTTCAAACAAGTTTTGCTATTTTTGTTCCCAGACTTACAGAAATTATTCCTTCTCTTAAGAGAAATTAGAATACAGTACTAGATAGGATGTGGTACATAACCATTAAATGTATAAATTTCATTTGCTACTTTCTAGGGTTTAGAATTCAGATCATTTGAACCCCTTCTATAATAACACTTCCATTATTCTTTCAACTCTACATTCCTCTCCCTTTTTTAGTGTACTTGAAACTCTTAAGCCAACGGCCTCTTCATGATGGCCTCCATTAAAGACAGGTATTACTGGGCTTCCAGGAAGATGGTGAAGAAGTGAACAGCAGAGAAAGAACCTCTTGGAGATTTTATTCCAAACTCTGGAATATGAGGAAGAGAATAAAGAAAGGGAAGTAGGTCCCCAGGACCCAGAAAGATCTGAAGCAAGAATTAAAGCCCACAGGAAGAGTGAAGAGAAACACATCAACACAGAAGACAGAGGTGGCAAGCAGTGCTTTCTCTCTAAGCCCTGAACCACTGTGAGAGAGAAGAGGCTCGAACCTACAGATACACTGTGACTACTGGTGACCCTAGAGGCTTCCACAGAGAACCACACCAGTGAAATGGAGCAGTCAACACAGCAGACTGCAGAGGCTGGTTAGTTATTCTTGTTCAGACATTCCCCAGGAGAGGGGGTTTGGCTTATAGCCATCTTGGAGAGGGGCCAACAGAGCCTGGACCTCATGGCAGCTGTGGGCTGGCTCCATCTAGTAGCTTCTAGTGTCAGATTAAGGCAGAATTTAGTTCAAATCAGCAGGAGGTCAAGGAGCTGAGCTCAAACTGACAAGTAGCCAAGTTCAAGCTGGTAGCAAGCTTGTGGAGTGTTGCTAGCTAAACAAATTGGGCTCCAGTCTCACAGCCAGAAACCAGCCTGAAGATCAGTGGAGCTAAAGATGAAGGCTTGCTGGGATTATCCATGCCCCCACCATAAATCTACAGCTGGCTTTATGGGATTAATCAACACATATCTGGGCTCTGTCTGCCCACTCTGTCTACCAATGACAGCAGAGACACACCCAGAAGTGAATTTTATTCCTCTTCCTTTTTCTCCCCCTTTTTCTCCTGTGTTTAATTGCTTGCCCTATTTAGTTGGTTGCTTCTGATGTCATTTGTGGAGCTCTGATCATTTTGGTCCCTCTCTAGAACATCTTTCAGTAGCCTGTGTAGGGTTGGCTTTGTCATCATGAAATTCTATAGCTGTTCTTTGTCATGAAAGTATTTCACTTCATCAAACTTGAAAGAGAGTTTTGCAGGATAAAGTAGTCTGGGCTGGAATTTCTTTTCATAGAGGACTTGAAGTACTCTGCTCCATGCTCTTCTTGCCTTCATTGTTTGTGAAGAGAAGTCGATCTTAATTCTGATGGATTTTCCTCTGAATGTGATCTGCTTCTTTTCTCTAGCGGCTTTCAGTAGATTATTCTTGTGCTGAATTTCTGGGATCTTAACTATTATATGTCTCAGTGTGTTTTTAATTGGGTTGAGGTTACTTGGCGTTCTGTATGCTTCAGTTACTTGAATGTCAGATTGTTTCCTCATATTTGGGAAGTTTTCTGCTATTACTTCTGCCCATATTTTTTGAATATCATTTGTATTGACTCTTTCTTTCTCATTGATGCCTATTAGTCTCACATTGTTCATCTTTGCATCATCTTGCAGGTGATGGATTATACTTTCCTTCATCCTTGTTGTTTTTAAGAGATCCTTTCTTACCTTTTCACGAGCTGCACCAGCGTCTTCAGGATCTGAAACTCTGTCTTCACTTTCACTTAAACGGTTCTGCAAGCTTGTGATTGAGATTTTAATTTCCTCTATATCTCTTTGACTCTGCTTCATTCGATCTATTTCTTTCCTGTATTGTTCATTCAAGGAATCCGTCATTTTTCTAATCTCCTCTATTTTTTTTTATCAATGTCTTCTTTAGAAGCAGTTATAAATTTTTTTACTGCAGTGTTTTTTCAGATTGGGTTTCCACCCTATGTTTCTGTAGTTGCCTGTTTACTTCAGATGCTATGAGTTCTGAGAATTCTTTTTTTATTTCGAAAAATAATTCTGCTCTGAGTTCCTCTATAACTTTCTGCTGTTGCTTATTTACTATCGACGCTATTAATTCATACATTTCAGCTGAGCTAGTATTAAAGAATTCCACTCTGAGTTCCTCTATGACTTTCTGCTGTTATTTATTTACTATCGACTCTATTAATTCATGCATTTGAGCTGAGCTAGTGTCCTCTGCACTTGTTCTGGGTGGGCATTGGGTTTCCTCCATATGTTTCTGCATTTGATTCTTTACTGCAAATGTTACTAATTCAGGGATTTCTTTTTTCATTTCCAATCTGAGTTCCTCTATACCTTTCTGCAGCTGTTTCTTTATTTCAGAAGCCGTTGATTCATTGCTTTCAGCTGTGTGTTTTCCAATTTGTTCTGTGTTAGTGTCCTCTGCACTTGTTATGGGTGGGCTTGGGTTCTGAGATTGCATTTTGTTCCTTCTCGTCATTTTGTGTAGCACTGTCTTCTGATCTTTGTTGTAGATCTTTGCTGCAGTTATAACCTTAGCACCTACTGAAGTTCAGGTGCAGATCTACAAAGTTTGGATTTATCCAGTTGTACTTGGCTTGGGTCTGGCTGCTGTGCTCAGCTCCTTCCTGTTGCTGCCCTTGGGGGTGAACCTGTTGTGCCCCTCTGGCAAGATGTTCTGTTTCTGGACTAGCTGGGTCGTTCTGTCCCCTACACTCTTTGCAGGGATTGCAGCTGAAGGGTTTCACCCCAGGCCTGTATGCCAGGCCTGAGCTGAGTCTGGAGGGGACAAGGTGGAGTAGGAAGGAGAAGTAGCTCTCCCACATATTCACCGGGCCTGGACTAGGACTGGATCTGGGGGTTCCTAGAACGGGGCAGAAATTCCAACTCTGTGGGTGAGGTGTGGGGGATACTACGGAGTGATGGGGGGGTGTCCCAATAGGATGAAAGAGGGTGTCACTAACACTGCACCTGGGATGGGACCAGTAGGTCACGCCAGCACAGGGTAGCTGGAAGCTCTCCCACACACCAGGCCTGGGCTAGGACTGGGTCTGGAGGTTCCCAGAACACAGCAGAAATTCCTACTGGGCAGGCGGGGTAGGAGAGGTGCTGTGGAGTGGTGGGGGTGGAAGAGGGTCTCACCCATGCTGCTCCTGGGCTGGGACCAGTAGGTCCCACCAGCGCAGGGTAGCCGGAAGCTCTCCCACACACTCCCCAGGCCTGGGCTAGGACTTCCTTTCTTTTTTTTTTTTTTATCTTTTGCTTTATTTTTTTCTTTATTGTTCTTGTTTTAATATGAATGAGCATTGCTTTTGGTTATTTGTTGTTGATTGTTATTCTGTACTTGTTTCTTTTCTTTTTCTTTTTTTTTTTTTTTCTTTTTTCTTTTTTTTTTTTTGAACTGGGGATTGAACTCAGGTCCTTGCACTTGCCAGGCCAAGTGTTTATTTCACTGAGCTATCTCCCTGGCCCCCTCTGTACTTGTTTCTATTTCTTTTCTCCTGTCTTCTTCACCAGTTTCCCAAATTTCTATTAATCTTCCTTTGTCCTCCAGCCTTACTACTAATCTCTTCCTCTTTTTCTATTTCTCTATTTTTTTCTCCCTGACCTCTTTAAAATTTTCTCTGCTGAGAGTAAAATCACCATACTGAGGGTATATTCAGTGTATACCATTTTTCTGGTTTGCCCTAGATTTTGTTATATAACCACAAACATAGTTTGTACTGTTAAAGAAGATAAATAGTTACCACAGTTTATCATTTTCTAGGCTGTGTTTGATGCTATTGTTATCGTTGATTGTACAACTTTGGCCAAAGTGACATAACTGTCCTAATCAGTTGTTCTTCCAGGTATGCTAAGACTGAGATTTCCTAAAGGTGAGAAACAATACTATAATCCAATACCAAAGAACCAGGAGATAGGCTGAGTAGGCAACAACTTCTTATTTTCCGACCAAATATTGATTTTTAGGTAGGATTTTGCAACAGGTTCCAAGCCCAAAAGTTAGCCTGAAGAAATTCATGACCACCAATCCAATACTCCAAAATATTCTTAAAGAACATTCTAGAAAAAGATAACAGATAAAAGAACTACAATTCTATCAACCCCAAAGGTGTGATGCCACCAGTCAAGGCAAGTAATTAAAAGGGAAGGGAGGACCAACCAGAGAAGAATAATATGAAAAGGATAAGTCAATATGTATCAGTTCTAAGCATCAGTGTAAATGATTTCAATGCATCAATCAAAGGAAAGACTGGAATAATAAATCAAGAAGCAAGATCCAACAATATGCTTCAGACAAGAAACACATTTAATTCAAAACGAAATTTATAGACTGAAATCAAAAGATGAAAACAGTACTTTAAGCAACAAGAACCCAGAAAAAATCAGGACTAGCTCTTCTATTTGCTGAAAAAGTGGATTTCAAGCCAAGACTAAGTAAGAGAGACAAAGAAAGTCACTACATTCTTCTAAAGGGAACAATCTAAATGGAAGAGATGATAATCATGAGTAAATATGCACTAAATACTAGCATACCCAAGTATATAAAACAAATGTTAATAGACATGAAAAATCAATATAGTTCAATATACATGTCTATAAATGTAATGCACCATATTAACAGAGCCAAAGACAAAAATCATATGATCATCTTAACAGACACAGAAAAATAATTTGAAAAAAATTCAAACACCCATTCATGTTAAAACACCTACAGAAAATTGGAATACATGGTCTTTATCTCAATCTGATAAAATCCACCTATGATAAACCAACAGACAACATCATACTAAATGGACAATAAAATGAAACCTTTCACTTTAAAATCAGGAACAAGACAAGGATGTCCACTATCACCACTCTTATTCACTATAGTTCTGGAAATATTAGTTAGATAAATTAGAAAAGAGAAAGAATAAGGATAGAAAGAAAGAAATTAAATCATCATTATTTGCTGGTGATATGATACATTACATAGAAGACCTCAAAAACTGTACTAAAAAACTGCTAGATTTAATAAGCAAATTCAGTAGCATACCTGTATATAAAGTCAACACTCAAAAATCAATAACCTTCTTGTATGTGAATAACAAACTCACTGAGGGAGAAACTAGGGAAACAACACCTCTCACAATTCCATCCAAAAAAGAGGAATACCTAGGAATAAATCTAACACAGGATAAGAAAAAAAAAACCCTCTATGTTGAAAACTACAGTATATTGAAAAAAAAAATTGAAAGAGATATCAGAAAATGGAAAGCTATTCATTGCATTTGGGTAGGAAGATCCAATAGAGTGAAAATGGCCATATTTCCAAAACTTACAAAATAGATTTAATGCAATTCCAATCAAAATTACAATAGCATATCACAGAATTAGGAAAAACAACCCTAAAGTTCATTAGAAACCAAAAGAGACCTAGAATAACAAAAGCAGGTCTGGACAACAAAGGCAAGGTATGAGGCATCACAATCCCTGTCTTAAAATTATACTACAAAGCTACTGTGATAAAAACAGCATGGTACTAGCAATAAAGTAAAAGGACTTGAGTGTCAATGGAACAGAGCAGAAGATACAAAAATAACTGCAGACATACCTCAACCACCTTATCTTTGACAAAGGTGTCAAAGACATGTACTGGAAGAAAGATAGCATCTTTAATAAATGGTGGTGAAAAATTGGCTCTGCACATGCCAAGATTCAAGTTGGACCCATGTCTCTCACCATGCACTAAACACAATCAAAATGAATCAAAGATCTAATTACTAAAACAGAAACATGAAGTATGCTGGAAGATAGAGTAGGTAGAACTCTTGAAGGTGTAGGGGCATGAAAGACTTCATGAGCAAAACTCCAATCACACAAGGAATATCACAAAAGATCAACTGGAATTTCATCTTATTAAAAAGGTTTTACACAGCAAAATAAACCATGAACAGAGTGAAGAGAAAACCGACAGAGTTGGAAAAAATTTTACTAGGTGTTCCTCAGACAGTGAAATACTATCTAGAATGTATAAAGAACTCAGGAAAGGCAGATCTCCCACAAACTCTAAGACCCAATCCAAATATTGGCATGTGAAATAGCCAGTTCTCAGGTAAAGAAGTAGGACAAGCAAATAAATATGTGAAAAAATGTTCAACATCATTTGTCATCTGAGAAATACAAATTAAAACCATGTTGGGATTCCATCTCACTCTGGAAAGAATGGTTATTACCAAGAAATTAACCAATAATAAATGTTGGCAGGGCTGTGGGGAAAAAGGAGTATCTCTTCACTGTTGGAGGGAGTGCAGACTGGTGCAACCACTGTGGAAATCAGCGTTGAGATTCCTTAAAAGTCTAAAACTAAAGGTTTCATTTCACCTAGCTATTTTCCTTCTTGGCATCTTCCGTAAGAATTAAAATTATTAAAATCACAGAAATATACGCACACCGATGTTTATGGTGGCACAGTTTGTAATGGCTAAATCTTGAAAACATCCCAAGTGCTCATTGATGAATGGATAAAGATATGGCTTTTATTTACATGATGGTGTACTAGTCAGCCATAAATAAGGGTAAGCTTAAGAGATTTCTAGCTAAATGAGACCACACTTTTTTTTTTTTTTTTTTTTGTGGCGGAACCGGGGATTGAACTCAGACCCGTGTACTTGCCAGGGAAGCGCTTATTCCACTGAGCCATCTCTCCAGCCCTAGACACACTCTTAAGTGGAATAAATTTGACACAGGTTTAAAAAAAAACTGCATTGTTTTCTGATATGAGAAACCAAAATTGCAAATAAGGATAAAAGGATATAATAAATACTGGGAAATGGAAAGGAAATGTTCAAACAGGAAGGAGAACAAGGGAGGGGGTGGGAGAAAGGAAGGAAGGAACAAGAAAAAAGAGAATAGAAAGAAAAATGGAAATAAAAACTTTTGCAAATAAGGAGCAAAAGAGGGGTTGGAGGAAGGGAAGGAGAATGAGGGGGTAAAAAAGCAAGATCTATCATGTACAGATACAAATTCCCTGTAATGAATGGGATCATTATACAGACTTAAAATGTATTGATTAAGAGAAAGATATTACTTAGAAGGGAGGGTGATAGATCCAGCCCCTGGTGAGCAGTCTAACTAACAACGACTTACTGGAAGAATTGAGACTCAGAGTAGGATACTTTTGAAGCTAATAGAAAAATATTTATGTGACATAAGGACTTAGATGGCAGTGGAGAGGTAGAGAAACTGCAGGAGCAGAAAGTACAGCAGGTCATTGGGTACCTGGAGGAACAATAAGCACCTCAAGAATGGAGACAGCATTAAAGAAACAGTCCCCATTCCCCATCCTCTCATTGTGTTCTACAGTAAATACACATAGGCTGCCAAGAAACTACTCCATAAGAATCTAAAATTAAGAGATATTAGGTCTGGGGCCCTACCCTTTAATCCCAATATGATACTCCATTTAGTGCTTTTTCATGGGAATATCTTAATCCCTTATTAAGCGTTTCCTATGTGAAGTCCACAATATGCCTACATTCTCATGAAACACAACACTAAGAGGAAGAGGTCATTGATCTCTTTCAACACATGTGCCACCCTAGGGCTTTTCACACATTCAATTTCCACAGCTCTCTTAAGGGGGTAGTTCTACCACAATTCCCATTTTTACAGCAGAGGCTGTTGAGGTATTGAGAAGTTTAGTAACTTGCCCAAGAGTTGCTTGTTTCCAATTTGAGCCCAAGAAGTAGGGTTCCGATACTGGGGAATCTAACTTTCCCTCTCTCTAAACTGCTTCCTAATTAGTAACAAGCAATCGCTGTCTTCAGAAGTTTAAATACTAGACTACGTAGCCCCCTATTTATGCTCACTCAACCTTTTTTAAAAATTTATAATACATTGCAATGTTCTTGTCTTTAAACTTTGTTCTGGTGTTTTGCTTTTCCTGTTTTCTATGTTTTACTTAAGGTGGGTTCAGCACAGACCTCCTGAGGATAGATTTGTGCCAGAGAAGAAAGATAAAGATTCCATCCATAACTCACCCCAGACAGGGAGCTTCTCTAAGGCTGCAGGTGGGATTTAAGGGGGGTGGGGAGTGGGCAGAAGGGAGACAGCTTTTTGGATGGGAAGAGGGAAGTTTGTTGGGACATATAGACAAACACAAAGAGCTAGATTATCTATGCTATTTAGGAACATGTGAGGGTAGTGCCATTGCAGGTCACCCTGCCACCTTCTTTTACTACTGATTCCCCACAATGATCACTGAATTTTGCCTTCTCTAGAGGCCACAGATTAAGATCTTCTTGCCTCTTCTTGCACTGTTATCTGTCTCTCTTTTCTCCCATCTTGCCTCCCAACTTGCCTCCTTTCTTCCATCCCAGAGGAAAAGCTGCTCCCCACCCCCTTGAGGTGAATCCTTCACCCCGTGCTTTAAATTCCACCAGGTTTCTCCCTTTGCTTGTTGTGTCCATTGGCTCCTTCCTCTCAGTGTAGGTTTATACTGAAAATCCTCTTCCTAAAAACCAAAATGTTCCCTCAGGAGGCCACACCATAGCAATTTTCTCAAATGGCGTCTCTGGACTTACCCTTCCCATTCCCCACCTTTCATTCCTTCCTCCACAGGGCACAGCCCGGCCTCCATGGTCACCACTGGAAGTGCTCTGCTGAGATCACAAAGAATCTCTTACCAGCTGCCTCTGCAGCCCTTTATATCCAGCTGTTAGCAACACTGCCCTGCTCCAGCACCTCTTTCTCACAACCTTTCCTTTCTTGGATTCCAGTTATGACTCTCTCCTGCCTCTCCTCATACATGGCTAATCCATTTCAATCTATTCTCTACTTCTTGGTGCTGCCTCTTTTCTACCTCCCCTTTTCCTCATATTAATCTGCATATTTTCTCTAGGAAATATCACCTTACCCAAATGGCTACCAGCTATGAACTTAACTAACCACTACCCACCTATTGGGTTGCCCTTATTGGAGCTCTGCCTCACTAACCCCACATTCTTGCTCTTTTTCCCGGAACCAGGGATTGAACTCAGGCCCTTGCCAGGGAAGCACTTATTCCACTGAACCATCTCCCCGGCCCCTCATTCTTGCTTTTGACTCACACTTGAGCCACTTCTAGCCAGTCAGCCAACACTAGTATGCTACATAAATCATTCACAAGTTCCCACAAGCAGCTTCCACACTACCAAATCCAAAGCTCAGTTCTTACTTTTCTTCACTCAAATTTTCAGCAGTTAAATTACTGCTTACTCTTTCCATCTTTTTGTTTTTCTTGTACAGGGCTCCACTACCCAGCTTGGACTTGTGGTGATCCTCCTGTCTCAGCCTCCCCAGTACTGGGATTATAGGCATGTGCCACCATGCTTGGTTTCGGTGACCAGCATGGCACACCCAGTGTACCAGGGCTGCCACAGCATGCAGTATGAGGGATCAAACTCAGGTCCTTGGCTTGCGAGGCAGGTGCTTAGACCACCGAGCTATCTCTCAGGCCCACTCTTTCCATCTTGAAATAACTCTTTCTGACCTGACGCTTAAGATATCCCAGCCTCCTGATTTTCCTTTTACCAAATGATAAAACCTCCTCACGTCTAAATTCTACTCATGGGCATGACCCAAAGGCTCAGTCCTGCATCCTCTTCACTAAACATACTGACTCTGTGGTGCCCTCATCCTGTTCTGTGGCTCTAAGTACTGTCTCTGAGATGATTGTTAGGTATGAACCCATGCAATCTACCAGACCAGGCATTCTGACTTAAGAAGATTTATTGGAGGTAGGAGCAAGCAGGCTGGCTGTCTAGCGGACCAGGATAGCAGTGCACAAGGCAACGCACAGGGATTTTAAGGGGTTTTGTGAGGAGGGTGTTTGCGAGCTGGAACAGTCAAGGGAGAGCTAATCTTGGCAGGGCTACCTGGTCTGTGGGGGGACTTTTGATGTTAACAAAGGAGAGTTTCTGTGGTTTTCTGTGTGGGGCCAAGGGGAAGTAAGCTGAGACAAGGATACAAAACAGGGGCGGGGTTGTGGCTGTGGTCTGGCCCCCACCTGGGGCCAAGACAGGGAGTGTTTAGGGCAGGGAGGGTATCTGGGAAACTGAGTCCTAGCCTATCAATGATGACTTTGAAATTGATCAATGCAGCATAAAAATTTAACTTCCATATTTAATTCCTCCTCAGAGAGGAATTTCCTTGGACACTTTTTCTAAGCTAGCTGTTCCAACCCCATTTATATCTTTAGTTTGTTCTATTTTCTTTGAAATGTTTATCATTCAGAAGATTTTACATTTATTTGTTTACTTGGTTTTCATTTATTTCATTAGATTATAAGGTTTATGAGAGCAGGAATCTTATTTTATTCATAGTTATTTTCTCTGTCTGACTCATTAATATTAATTTAATAAATAAATAAATATATTCTGTCAAGTCCTAAATCTATGTTTAACCATTTTCACTGATATCAAGATTCGTATTTCTGTCTTTGACCAACATGTCCCAAAGAAAATTCGAATTCAACCTGTTGAAAATTAAACTCACTAAGGGCCACCCAAGTAGTTCAGCAGATTAAAGTGCCTACAAGCAGGCGCAGGTGTCAGGGTTTCCATCCCCTGGCCTCGCCCCCAGGGCACGCTGACAGGGCAATTGAGACTGGGGGTGGCTAATGCCTATAATCCCAGCACTTGGTAGGCTGTCGACAGGCAGATCACTATGATTCCAATTTAGTAGTGAGACCCTGAACATCCTGTAGCCCTTTCCCTGAAATACAGGGGGAAAAAAAGAAAGAAAATTAAACTCACTGTTACTTCTCTTCTCTTTCCCTAGCTGCCCTTTCCCAAACTTGATTAACAGAACTATCATTCATGAAGGGCCTCAAGACAGAACTGGGTGCAATTCTAAATTTTACCCTCTTCCTTACCCTCAGTCTATCATTAAATCTTGTCACTTCTACTTGTATCAGATTATTCTTACTTGCAAACAGCAAAAACCACTTTAGCTACACACACGCACACACACACACACACACACAGTATTAAATTATTGGGTAGCACACAGTAGCTTGTTCCTTCAGGAAGTCCTATTGGCCTGAGTGGGAGGGTTTCTACGAAGGAGCCAATCACCCTCCCAGGCTGATCAGTGGGCCCCTTGTTACCACAGACTGTTCGTCAACTCTGGCATGAAACAGCAGGTAGAATGCTATCTCACAAAGCTCACTGTCTAACCACTATCCTTGTCAGATATTGTGATATTGCCTACTTCCTATCCCTCTCTTCTCAGTCAAGGTGCTGGTAGCAGCGATGGCCCGGCCCATCAACAAGGGAGGCTGAGAAAAAGTTTCAAGCTTTTTCTTTGAGAAAAATGGCTCATGAACTGGAAAATTCCCCAATATTAGAAAGATGTCCAGGGAATGCTTGTTATTCACAACATATCCCTGATGTAAGCTGACCTATCTTCTACATCCCGAGTCTACTCTCCCACCACTGACTCAGTGCGAGGGTTCTGTGTGTGGTCTTGACTAATATAGAAAGCACCTCTCAACTGTTTCTCCTTCCTTTTTCCTCCCCTCCACACTAGGGCTAGAGGAATTTATCTCAAATTTTACCATGTCACTCTCATATTTGCCCATTATTATTATTATTATTATTATTACTATTATTTTGGTATTGGGGATTGAACTCGGGACCTTGTGCTTGCCAGGCAGGGGCTTATACCACTGAGCTATATCCCCAGCTCTTGTCCCATATTATTTGAAAATAAAAAGTTCTGCACTGTCAGTATAGGAAGTAACTAGAGTATGAGCTCTTTGAAAACAGAAACTATTGCCTTACTTTTTGTATCTTTAATATGGTGTCTGGCTCAAAGCTCACACATTTGATTAGATAAATAGTAATGGTGTCACTGCTACAGGTGAAAGTTGACACCATTTACGGAACCCTTCCTTTGTGTGATGCACTTTTATGCTATATATGTATATGTGGCTAAATATATGCATATAAAATGTGTGTCTATACAGTCATCTCTTGATACCATTAAGAATCAGGTAGGAACTCTACAGATACCAAATTTCACAAGTACTCAAATCGCAAATGAAGTCACTTAATGAGTGTAATGACTGTGAGATAAGAATGATTACATTTCATATACAGCTGAAGAAAAGGAACCTTAGTGAAGACATATGGCTTAATGAAGACATATTAACTTTCCCAAAGTCACATGAGTAGAAGCCAACGAAGATGAGATTTGAATGGGAAGATTCTTTTATCCCAAGCCTATACACTTAAAGGGTATATCCTGTAGCTCTTTGTAAATGAATGAATGAAGAGACACAGTACCATGTGTCTGGTGAAAGAAAAAATCAACAAATTCTGAGGTTTCCTATTACGCAGTGGTGTCTTGGTTCACCAACTTGTTTTACTATTTCAGGGAAGATGGCTGTGGATGTGTTTGTCATCCAGTGTAGTGTTTGTAAAGGAAAGCAAAATTTTGCAAAAGGATTTCTTTTTTTTTTTTTTTTTTTTTGGTGGTGGAAAAATTGAATAAAAGCATGTGTGAACTGAGGTATTACTGTAGTCTATAGTTAGAAGTGTTCATTTTCTAGTTGGCATGGCCTGGAGCACTTCCTTTATTTTTTTAATTACTTGTTTGGTTTCATTTAAGATGCAGCTATTTCTTTCCATGCTTTAGAAGACAGTAAGCGCTTTGAGGACAAGAGTTCGATATCTTTTCTGCTTTTGTACTGCCCATTTGTACTCACTTGCTATCTTTTTTATTCACTTCCTAGAGTTGCCAAAATCAAGTACCATAAACTGGATGTCTTAAATAGCAGAAATGCACTGTCATACAGTTGTGGAGGCTGGAAGTCTGAGCTCAGTGTATGATCAGGGATACGCTCGCTTTGAAGGCACTGAGGAAGCATCTGCTCCAGCCTCTTAGTCCTCATGGGTTGCTGTAACAAACTACCATAGGCTCGCTGGCTTATAAACAACAAAAACTTACACCTTACAGTTTTGGGGACTGGAAAGTCCAAGACCAGGAAGTGTGCAGATTGGATATCTGGTATCCCCCTCTCTGGGACACGTGGCCATCTTCTTGCCATATCTAGAGTCGAGGGAGCTCCTGGGGCCTTTTATAAGAATGTTAATCTCATTCATGGTGGCTCTGCGTTCAGCAGCTAACCACACCCCTGAAGTCCCACCTCCTCTACCCTCATATTAGAAGTCAGAATTTCATTACAGGAATTTTGGGAGGACACAGACATTGAGTTCAGAGCCACCTCTCTCCTATTTTCCTGAAGTTCGTCAATTCATAGCAGTGTAACCCTACCCTTCAGCTGGTGTTCTCCCTGTGTGCATGCGTCTGTGCCCAAATTTCCTTTTTTCATAACATTATTCACATTGGATTAAGGTCCACCTTAGTGAATTCATCTTAACCTGACTGTCTGCAAAGACCCTACTTCAGAATGAGGTCACATCCTCATGTGCCAGGGACTAAACCTTGAACAACTTTTGGGGTGGAGACACCATTCAATCCACATACCATGTGTCTCATGAAGTGCTTTGCACTAACTGATACGATGCTCAGTTAAAGTTTGTTCAAAAACATTGCAGGCTCTCAGTAAGACCTGGCCGTCAGCCAGTGTGCTGGTGATCCTCGTGCAGGGGTGAGGTGAGTGGGCACTGTCTGGTAGTGAAATCACTCTGCTGAATCTCTGCAGGGCTGGAGGGAAGAGAGGAACAAAGTCAAGGAGGTCATCTTCCCTTGAACAGTCAGCTCTGTCACTATGGGTACTCACCGAAGGTTTGGTAGTTCTGTCACTATGGGTACTCACCGAGGGTTTGGTATCCTGGTGCTCACTGATATGTAAGAAGAAAAGGGATTTGGGCCTACTGCTTTTATGGTAGTCGTGTCAGGCCAAGAGGCTATAAACATGCCATTCTCCGGAATGCATCTTTGTGCTGTGCTTGGCAGATTCCTCAAGGGGTGGAAGAGCTCCAGCCAAAGTCTGAGTCCCTGCGTCCATGTGAGGGCTCATAAGAATAGGTCCCCCCTCCACACGCCCCTCCGCATGTCTTCCTGTCCCACTTTCAGCTCATAGCAGAGTCAATTTTATTCTGTGTTTTGAACTTAGACACATCTCTTACCGAGACCATCTCAGATGCCAAGTACTTTATGTGTCTTGTGTCATTCTGTCTGCCACAATGGCACGAAACTGAGTTTGTATGTAATTGAGGATAACATCGTATCTAAAGATGAACATAACTCATCTTCAGGGTCTCGGAAATAATAATGAAGTGTGTGGCCACCACCCCAGTTAAAAAAACAGAACATTATGTCGAGGCTTCTCGACATAATTTTGCCCATCTCCAATTACATCATACTCTCCTCCCTGCAAGAGAAATAGCATGCAGAGCTAATATCAACCCTCCCTCACTCCTCTTCATAGCTTACCAAGAACAGATGCATCTCCTAGAATATAATCCATACTTTGGCCAATTTTTGCTGTTCATATAAATAGAATCACAATGTCTGTAGCCTTAGTAGTTTATTTTTTAAAACTCACTGTTATGGCCTTTGAGATTCATACATGTAAGAGTCTATATGTTTTTTTTTCTACTATGTAATTATTTCTTGTATGAATATTTATATAAACAAATTTAAGTAAATTTATTGTACTCTTTGTGAACATTTGAAGTATCACCAATCAGAGCTGCTGGGTTTCTGTGAGACAGGGTCTTGCTGTTTAGTTCAGGGAGGCTTCAAACTCTCAATGATCCTCCTGCCTCAGCTTCCTGTGTACAAAGATTACAGGAGCACACTACCTGGCCTGACAGTCAGAGCTGTTATGTGCAATGCTGCTAGCGTCTTTCTTCTACGGATGCTGCATGCTTCTACACATAGAGGAATAATGGGTGAATTTAAACTATGCCGTATTAACTTCACTAGGTAATACCAGTGTCTTTACAAATGCTGATACCAAATTATAGGCCTGCTAAAAGTAGATGCAGGGGTTCGCTGCTTCCTATCCTTGCCAACACTTGGATTGATCAAAATCAAAACTTTTGCCCATCCAGTTTGCATGAGATTATCATTTCTAGTACATATTCCCAAACTACTGAGAGAAATGACCATTACTAAGGTTAAAGTCCTCTCTCCTCAAATGCTTGACTGTTCCCATTTTGCTATTGGATTGTGTATCTTTTTCTTACAGATTTGTAGGAATTTTTAGTATGCTGTAAAAACTGGTTTTTAATACATGTATATGTTGAAGTCTTGTGTTCACTGTCATGACTTCTCTTTTCATTCTATATGTGTCATTTCATGAATAGATATTCAGCATAACTGCAGTTTTCAGTTTTTCTTCTATGATTTAGATTTGTGCAGCTTCTTAGAGAAATTATAATTTCTCATTAGAGCACCACTGAAACATTCTCCTGCATGCATGTGGTGGTGGCCTTCCATCTTCCCAGCACCCAGGAGCCTGAGGACAGAGGATCACAAGTTAAGATTTTTCTCTCCAAAAAGAAAAAAAAATCTCCTAATTTTCCCTCTAATAAGAGTTTTTCTATCTTGCATATGTGAGCCCTTATTCCTTGGTCTTGATGTTTGAATATAGTGTAAAGAGGAATTTAATTTGAGATTTTCCCCTATGGATAATAACTGTCCCAACACCATTTATTCTTGTCCATATTGATCTATGTTGATCTATGCTGGTGACTCTGTCTTAATTACAGCCTCAACATGTACCTTAGAAACATTTCTTAGGGCCTGCTAGTGTCTTTGGTCTGCTTATCTGTTCTGGCACCCATATCATAATAATTTAATTCCTGTAGCTTTATTATGTTTTGATAGCTTATAGGGCAAGTTTCTCAGCTTTTCTTCTATCTAAGAAGATTGGCTATTCTGGGCCCCTGCTCTTCCATAAAATCTTTATAATTAATTTGTCAAGTTCCAGGAAAAATCTCCCAGAGATTAGTGACTAGGATTCTACTAAATCTTTATATGCATCTATATTTACATAAATCATCTTATTGAAGAAACTGTGATATAGCGCCACTTACTCAGACTCTCTTTAATCTCTTTCAGTAAACATTTTTTGGTTGGCTCAGCCCACCCTGAGGGCAGAACTGGCACAGTATGTGGAGCTGTGGATCTAACTGGGGTCCCCTGCGCCTGCCGAAGCTTGCATAAGCAGGTGCTTTAGGCCGCTGAGCTATCTCGCCAGCCTCTTTCAGTAAACTTTGAAAAAGTTGGTTTTTTTTCTTTTGGTGGTCTCAGGCTGCCTTAAGGATGGGTGTGGTGTAGCATGTGAAGCTGGGGATCAAACCACAGCCCTGCAAGCCTGACTGGGTTTGCCCAGGCAGGTGCTTAAACAACTGAGCTAACCGGCAAGTCCCCTTTTTCAGTAAACTTTAATAATTTTCTTCACAAAGTGCTTTCACATTTTCTGGTTACACTTGTTCCTAAATACATTTTGGTGTTTCTATAAATGGCTTTTTTTGAAAAAAATACACTTTTTACTGAATAATAATGATGAACTGAGTGGGGTTGCTCATAGATTGCAAGTGCATCCAGTTTTTTATGCAAATTTCACTCATTAATTCTCAATCTTTAGATCTTTCATATTTTCAAAGTTTTTTATCTTAATTTAAAATTTCAGGGCTAGGGCTGACCAGAGAGTTTAGCGGATTAAAATGCCTGTTTAGGCAAAGAGCAATAGCCAAGGTTTGATCCCTGGTGTGCTGTGCCAGCCCTGTCCCTAGGGTGTGCTGTGACTGTGAATGAGACTAGGCGTGGAGGTGTGCATCTGTAATCCCAGCTCTTGGGAGGCTGAAAACAGGAGACTCTGCAAACCTGTAGACCCTGTACTAAATACATTAAAGAAATAAATAAATAAAAATCAAGGCTGGGGCGATAGCTCGGTGGTCTAAGTGCCTGCCTGGCAAGTGCGAGGACGTGGATTCGATCCCTGGTACTGCATGCCACACTGACCCTGCCCCAGGAGTGCCCAGCAGGCCACCAAAACACAGTGTGGTGGGGCATGTCTGTAATCCCAGCTCTGGGGAGGCTGAGACAGGAGGATCACTAAGAGTCTGAGCTGCGTAGCAAGACCCTGTACCAAATAAATAAATAAATACAAGGATTTTAAAAATAAAATAAAATAAAATTTCAAGGACTGGGCTGATATCTCAGTGTTCTAAGCACCTGCCTGGCAAGAATAAGGACCTGGGTTTGATTCCTGCTACCACACAAATAAATATTTTTAAAATAAAATAAAATTTCAAGCCCTGGGTATACGAATTTTTTTTCTTCTTTTCTAATGTTTGTTTCTAAACATGTCTCATTACATTGGCTAAGGTTTTCAGTAGTGCTGAGTGGATGTCATTTTTCTTTTTCTGGTTTTTAAATAGAATGTTTTCAATGTTTCTTTATAAATTATGTGTACAAGAATTTTTAAACACTTTTTTCATATTAAGTAGGTCTCTTTCTGATCTTTTTTTCATAGATATTAAATTTCATCAAATGCTTTTTCTAGGGCACTTCAGCTTACCAGCTCCCCTGGTTCTTGTTTTGTTTCATGTTTTTATTTTTTTGTGAACAGAGAGATTTTTAAAATATCAGTGAGCTTTTAAAAATTATGATAGAACCATTCAGATTTCCTGAGTCAGCTTTTGTAAACTCTTCTGAGCTTCAATCTATTTATCTAAGTCTTCAAATTTATTGCTGTAAGTGTTCATAGTGTCTTTTTATCTGTGAAATATTTCATAATTTTGTTTGCATAGTGGAGTCATGCTGCTCTTGGTCCTCTGAGGAAAATCTATCTTTTCTTTTTGATTGTTGCCTTCAATAACAGTTTTATTAAAGAGACATAAGTCACATACCACAGTTTTATTTTTTAATGTACACAGTGAGGTGGTGTTCAGTACATTTAGAGTTGTACAACAATGATCACAGTTTTTTAAACATTTGTATCTTCCCCCGATAACCTATCGCTTGCTTCCTGTGTCTGTGGTTCTGTCTGGCCTGGACCTTTCGCGTGAATTAAACCACATACCTGTTGCCTTTTGTGACTGGCTCTTTTCCCTCAAGCGCGTTTTCAAGGCTCATCCGTGTGGTTGCATCAGTGTTCCACAGTCTTGTTCTGGTTGAGCGAAACTCCCCCTTGTCTGGGTAGACCATATCTGTTTCTTCATTCATTCATTGATGGATATTTATGTCCTTTCCACTTCTTGCCTATTATGAATATCATTAATCTATAGGTCTTATCTTTTATTATGGTTCCTATTCTGTCATACACTTCTATGTGGATTTTTTAAATCTTTTGTGTGTGCCAGTACAACCCGTAGATCTTAAAGTTAGAAAGCTCAGCTACTATTTCTTCACATATTATCTCCTTACTGCTCTGTTATCTTTCAGGCCTGCGTACTGGCCTCAGGGTGGCAGCCACACATCCAACTACTGAGTTAAGTGTCAGCCCTAATGTGTTCACATCTCTCTCAGCTCCCTCCCTTCTTCTCTCTAGGTCTTTCTTCCCCACCTCTGCTTCCTGACTGACCGCCAAGAGGTAAACAGCTTTCTACCACCACACCCCTCACCCAGGGCATTTCTGCCTAGACAAAAGTCGAAAACACAGGAGCTGGCGAAAATGGAATCAGACCTCTCAAACTGAACCAAACTAAGTGTTTCCTTCCTCAAGTTGTGTATGTAAGGTGTTTTGTCCCAACAGCAGAAAGGTGACTAGTCCACCTCGTGTAGGCATAAAACCTCAGGATAAAAATCACCTCAGTATTCAGTTACTCTTGGATCTCCTATTTCATTATTGGGATTTGAAGAGTCTGATTTGAAGACACGTTGACAATGTGCTTAAAGCAAACAAAAAGCCACAACTAGTTTTGGTTTTTGTTTGTTTGTTTTCCTCTTCTTTCATTTCAGGCCCTTTGATTGAGACTCTTTTTTTATTTTTTTCCGCAGAACCAGGGATTGAACTCAGGCCCTTGTGCTTGCCAGGGAAGCACTTATTCTACTGAGCCATCTCCTTGGCCTCAGGCCCTGTGATTGAAAGAAGCATTCTGTGTATCTAATTCATTTTATTGCCAGAAACTGAAACCCAAGGTGTTGTTTTCCAGATGAATAAAAGGGGGCTTCTGTAGTTGTTAGCCCCAAGTCCAGAAGCTAGTGAGGAGTGCTGCCAACCTGGAGGCAGTGCGGGTACCTCACCTGCCACACAGCACACCAGGCCTTGGATGGAGCTTTGACTGAAAGTTAGAGGCTTCCAAGCAAAAGGTGCCTAAAATGATGCCGGATGTCTTAGAAGTTGATCCTATAAATGGGGGCTTCCTTTTGTGGGCACCCTCCAAGTCATCTGCATTTAAAATACTGTCTTCAACTCACAGCTCTGGCCTTCTGCATGTTATATATGGTAGGAAGAGACAGGGAAAGGGACTTTCTTAGAGTCAGCCAAGGTCAGAATTCTGACCTAAAGCTAACCCTCCATTACCTCATTTATCTCATGTTTGTTGAATATTATGCCTTCCCTAGGGTTTCACTGAAAATCAAACCCGGTATTTGCCTCCATGGAGTCTACATCTGGTGAACGAGACAGAGCAAAGCAGACTGCGGCTAGGGAGAAGTGCTGTCTCAAAGGGCTGAGCACTAGCTTCAGGGGCAGCACACAGGTGTCAAGAGGGCCCAGGGTCAGGGAATGTCTTGATAGAGGTGACATGTGAAACCTGAGGACAAGAGGATTGGCCAGGCAGAGAGAAGAGGAGTCCACAGTCTCCACACCCAGAAACCACCTGCTGGATGACCCAGGATTTGGAGCAAAGAGTGATGAGAGATCCTGGAGATGGGCGAGGGCAGACAAGGAAGGGGCTTATCAGTCACCATAAGAAAATTTAGACTCTGTCTAGAGGTTAACAGGGAGCTATCATTCCCTCCAGAGCATTCATTTAGCAAAATTGCTCTGACTACACTATAAGGTATGAATTACAGGAGGAAATGAGATAACGGCGGCCTGTGGGGACTGAGAAGAATTTATGAGGTAAGACCTTGAAGCCACACCGCCTGAGCTCCAGTCTTGGCTCCATCACTTTTCAGCTGTGTGCCTCGATTTCAGACCTCACCGAGTTGCTGTGAGGGTCACATGTGTTAACATGTGTAGTGCTTCTCACTTGCATGTAATAAGCCTAGTGTGCATGAGACAATCTTGTTATTTGAATGGATGGGATTTAGGAAGTGATGGAATAAAGGTAGCAGGGACAAGCAGAGTTCAAGGTAGTTGACGGAGGCAGAGGCTAATTCAGTCTGAAGCACCTGAGGGACAGCCAGGGACAAGTTATGAGGTCAGGGCAGCCAGGCAGAGATGCTTAGTCCATAGTCAGAGGCTTTTCCTTTCTTGTTTGCCATGTTGCTCTGAAGAATAGAATAGCTAGGGAACAAGGTACCTTTCAGTCCTGGCCTTTGAGGACTAACGAATCAGAAGAGTAAGAGCTGGACAGAAAAACCTTCAGGGTCCATGGAGGGCTCCTACCCAAACTCAGGTGTGCAGGGAAGGATGGGGGAGAGAACTGAGCCAAGCCATGTAGGAAAGTGGGGGCCGCTCGAGTGATGAAGAGCAGAGGGAAGAGGAGTGAAACTCTTGGAGCAGCGAGAGGACAGTTAAGTGTGGAACAGCAAATGAGGACAAGCAGAGTAAATAAAATTGGGAAGAGGCGGGGGCCGGTCTTATCAGCAGATTCACATTGTACTCTTTTCACACCTACAACCTGAAGTTGACTTTTTCTTTCCTCATTTACCTTTTCTGGAAAAGGCTGACTTTTTAAAATGTCTCTAATACACAAAACAGCCTTGCCGTGTAGCTGGTATTTAGTGAAAATCATTCATGGCAGATCTATTTCATGCATGTGGTAGGTTGTTACACAACATCTTTTGCGGCCTAGACTCCTCTGTAATTCAGCATCAAAGAGTTTTGCTCCAGGGGCTGGGGTTGAGGCCTGGCTACCTTGCTCTCTGTGGGATGCCCAGAGAAGATGACAGAGTTTGACAGTAACAAGGAAGTGTCTCTGCTGCTCTTCACAAGTCAGGCCCATGGCACAGAGCCAGCAAGCACCCGGATCTAGCTAACTTGTCAAAGCGCCTGTCTCTCTCAACATGATTTGTTCTTTCTGCCTTTGAGGCTTTGTAAAGTCACCCTAAACTCCAGCCAGAAATGTAGCTGCAGGCCTGCACTGACAAAACATCCCGGTGCTTTTTCCAGCGTGGGGAGTGCAGGTGTGCTGGTCCTGACTCTTCCGGCCCTCCTCCCAGACCTCAGTTACTGTGAGCTCCTGCTGCATGCCATCAGGGAGCATTCCCTAACCCAGGATCCACCACTGAGTTCCAGTCCCCGGAAAGTTTCTAAAGCCCTGCATCTGTGGTGTGTTCATCAAGTGAACTTTCGGGGTGAGGGTCAGCGACCTTCCCAGGTGCAGCTGCCATCCCCTCCGGGGCATCTCTCCAGACTGAGGAGGCACAGGTGGTGTGGGAGGCTCCCCAGCTCTGTGAGAAGCAGACCTGGGTTCAAATTCTGGCTCAGACTGTCACTGGTTGTGTGACCTCAAACAAAGGAAGCCTTTGTGTCCTCACCCAGAAAATCCCCAGTAAAAATGAGGATGAGGTCTCCGACTTTGAAGAGTTGTTGAAAGGATTAGAAACAATTACAGAAAGAGCCTAGCACAAGGTAAGCATTTAGGAATTGATGGCCACAGGCAGTAACAGCATTCTGCAGGACTGAGCTTTAGCAGACGGGCTGCTAGACTTGAGAGCCCCTTGGGGCAGAACCTAGGCATTCAGCCTCCTGCTGTGCCAGGCAGTGAAGTAGCTTAATGTAGGAAGGTGATTGTACTCCAAACTCTAGAGATTAAAACTCTGATTCTGGGCCTGCTCCTCTTGGGGGAAGTTGTATCTTTTCAGTGATTCACCCCCTCTCTCTGTAGGATACTGACTCCCAACTTTAGCGAACTTTTTTATCTGCTCTAGGAGCCTCTTATACAATTTTCCCAAATCTAATACTTAATACCTACTTTAATATTGAATGTACAATATAATATATAATATAAAGCTCAAGTTTAGTATGTACAATTAGCATCTCCCAGTCACCATCCCCAGCGGCCTCTGGAACTCTGATGCACAGTTTGACATTCTCCCCTCCAACAGAGCTGGATAGAAAGGGGTGCCAGAGGGACATCCTGCCCCTTTCCCCCCACATCCCTAGTGGGTTAGTGCCAGGCATTTCTCCATACGTGGCAGGTTGGCGTCTCAATTCAGTTGTAATCTTTGTTCTGGAATCATTCCAGACAGGGAGGGCCAGATCCAACTTACCTTTCAGGCTTATGAGCTTAAAAGTCGCCTTCACAAATGTGTCTGAACTTTAGGAGAAAATAGGACATTGCAAGGCTCCTCAGGGATAATCCTTTGGGATTTGAGCAATCTTCCCAGCCAGACGTTACAATGTGCTAACACCCTTGTGAGTCATGAACTCGCTCATGGTCAATCTGTTTGGAGAAGAGGATGAATAATTGAAAGTAACTGGGTGTTTGCCTGAATCTGGGCCTAACCCGGTATTTATTCTGTTTTCTTGTCTGTGTTTGCATAAAACAAACATGTCTACTTTCCCATCTTTTTCCATGTACCCTGGCTAGTCCTTCACTGGCTCTTAGAAGAAAACTCAAAGTCTAACACTATGTAGGGTGGCCTTGCCTTCTTCTCCATCTTCTCTGTCTGGAAGACTGGCTATGAGGGTGACCACATCCCCCTTGGGAGTACATGCCTAAAAACCATAAATTTAACTTATTTAACTCTTGTGGAATAATTTTAGACTTACAGACCAGTTACAAAAATAAAACAGAATGTTCCTCCATTTACCTAAACAAGCTTTCTTTAATGCTATTTTAAATTTTCACAGTACAGCAATCATAACCAGGAAAAGAATATCTGTACAATACCGTTGAATGAACTATAGTCTTTATCTGAATTTTAACAGTTTTTCTCCCTAATATCCTTTTGCTGATCCAGGATTCAATTTGAGTTTCCACATTGTATCTAGTTGTTACATCTTTATAGTCTTTGTAGCTTCCGTTTATCTGTGGCAGTTTCTCAATCATTATCTTTTATAACCTTGGCTCTTGAAGTATACTAGTTGATTGCTTTGTAGACCGTCCCTTGGTTTGGATTTGTCTGATATCTTTTCATGGTTAAAGTGTTATTATGCATTTTGGGGGCAAAAATGTTGCAAGTAATGTTGCAACAAATGCTGCAAGTAAGAAGTAATGTTGCACCCTTTTTCAGGATATTATATGAGGGGACACTTTCTTTCACTGTCTTATTCATGGGGATGTTGACCCTGAGTACAATGATCTTTTTTATGTTTTGCTTTCCAAAATTTGTTCTCCTCTATAAGTGTCCCTACTCTGTTGATGAATTCATACATTCCTACACTTTTGAGTGTCTTCTATGTAGGCCTCAAATGTACTTATAAATGTACGTCAGGTTTTTATTCTGCATTGTGCCTTTCAATTCTAGTTCATGGGCCCAACAGCTTACTCAGTTGTTCCACTTGGAATATAATAATAGTCTGAAACCAAACATTCAAAGTCAAGCTCCTGAACTTTCAGAAGTCATCGGCATCTTGGTAAATGCCAACTCATCTTATTCATAGCTTTGATCCAAAATCTGGGTGTCATCTTTTTCCTTTCCTACATTTCTAATGTATTAAAAATGCTGCTAATTCCACATTAAAAATCCAAACAAGACCTCACCACTTCTCACCACTTTCATAGCCTAATCTAAGTCACTTTTACAAGCTTTACCTGGATTATTATACTTGTCACCCACCTGGTCTCTTTGATTTTGTCCTTGGCCCCCTAGAATCTTCTCTGTGTTTAGCAGCTATGGTAATCTTTTAAGACTGCATATTTCCCCTCTTGAAACCTTCCAATAATGTCCCACAGTTCCCAGTTCAAAGCTAACCCTATATGAGCTAATCAGTCTCCCTCTCCAATAGCACTTTCATGATTTTATCTTCTACTACTGATTGAGTGTCCCTTATCTGAAATGCTAAGGACCAAAAGTAGTTTGGATTTCATGAGCTGAGGAACATTTGTACACCCCTAATGAAACATCTGGGTGATGAGACTCAAGTCTTAACACATAATTCATTTATATTTCATATACAACTTATAAACATTGCCTGGAAGTAGTTTTATGCAGTATTTTTAATTTACCTCCATTTGGGGTGCAAGTCATCATGTGAGTCAGCTGTGAAATTTACTCCTTGTGTCATCATGTCTATGTTCAAAAAGCTGTGGATTACAGAGCATTTCAGTAAATAGGCATGTTCTCCCCAGTCTACTCCTTGAAATGACTACTTATGCTCCTGTTTCAAGTCTTTTGCTCAGGATTTCTCCCCAAAATCACACTTCTTTTTCTATCTTGCTCCATTCAGTAAATATACATCCAATCCAGTTTCAATTGGGTCCTCTCCAGCATTTCTGACAGTGCCATCTTCCTTGTTCCTTATCTCCAATTCATCCTCAGACTCTGTGGGTTTACCTCACCTAAACAATGCTCAAACTCATTCATTTTCTGATTCTCACTGCTAAAACCTGGACTCCCTATGACATGTCCTACCTCATCTCTTTGTCCACTGCCAATCAGTTCTCCCACCACCATCCAAGTGATCTTTGTAACATACAGATATGATCAAATTGCAGCCTTGCTTATATATAGCTCAACTGTTCCCTTCTGTTGGTGAGCTATGGATGACACTTATTGGCATGGCCTATGTGGACCCGTTGGTATGATCCTTGCTGTCTCTCTTCTCCATTCCTCGGATGGCACCATATTCCTCCATGCCAGTGCCTGCCATTTCTTCTGTTTGGAAAACACCCACCCCATCCTGTCTCAGAGGCCTCCAAGTCATTTGTCTTGTTAAGACCTCCACTTTCTTCACATTGGAGTCTAAGGGTCACTTCCTCATGCTTCCATCTCAGTGAGATGCCTTTGTTTTGTACTCCCAAAGAGTCTTGCTCCTTGCGTACAGAATGCTCGAACTGACATGAGATTGTATGTCTGGTGGTGTGGCTGAGTGGCAAATGTCTATCTCCCCTACTGGAATATACATTCATCAGAGCAAGGAATACTTGACACACTGACAGTGCTTGACACGTGGTTGGAACTCAATAAATATTTGTTGAATGAGTGGATAAATAGACTGAAGAAAATAAAATCTTATTTTTGAAAGACAAATATGGCAAATCTATCAATGGAAAAGAAAGTGGGAAGGAAAGGTTTCTGAATAATTAGGAGACTGGTACAGCAGCACAGGACAGGAAAGAGGTAATGAAATCTGAAATTAGGGTATTGAATGAGAGAGTAGAAAGTGACTTTGGGGAACTGGACTGTGCTACAGATATGCCAGGTCAACCACAAACAACCCAGCAGTACCCAAGACTGTGCTACTGTTGGCTTCTCACCTCAAACATGGGCAGGGAAATCAACAAACTCTTGGCCTTGTTAGCAGGTTCAACACTGAAGGAAGCTCTGTGGCCAAGACAAAGGCACTTTCTAGGACATCTTTTCTCTTAGAAAGACAATGTCATTCGAACAACAAAGAACGGCACTGTTTTGCCATCCTCCAGACCCTGGCTCTTTATAAATAAGCTGATCTCTCTGCTTTTAACAGCCTGTGATGTATTTGATTACATTTTCAATTCAGATGGTTCCATTCTACAAGAAGCAACTTCATTATGAGGAGGGCCCAGAGCCCAGACTGTACTTGCTCCCTGTCATATAACTTAGCCTCAGTCATCCCTCAGACAATATTTATACAAGGTCACTTCTTCAGACCATGTCTAGCTTTCCAAATGACAATATTATTTATGCCAAATGCTTCTCCTCAGGGATGGAAAACTGCCAACTCCGGTTTAATAGGCTATACGGACAGGCTAGAAAAACATCATTTGTAGCAAACACAGTTTGTGTATTTAGTATATAACTAAGAGTACAGACTGATCATTGGAAACAGGGCCAAAAACTGGCCCCAGGAAAAAAAAAAGCCACAAAAGTACTAAGGTTTGGATCTTTCCTCCCTGGTATTGGTTTTGGAAGCCCTACATTTGGCCAGAATTATGAATGCACAAGAGTGAGCCGCCTCAGACTTTAGTGGCTACCTGAATATCCAAAATAGGGGGAAACCTGCAAAAGGAAATTTAACTTGGGTGTGTGTGCCCAGCAGCCATCCTGCTGTGGTTGCAAATTAATGTGACCAACCAGTGGAACAGGCAGCCCAGGGGCCTTTAGTAACAAAGAACAGTCTACCTCATTGATGTTAATTTACCAAATTATTCACATCCCACAATCTGGAATAGAAATCAGTGGCCAAAAAAAAAAAAAAAAGCCTCCTCTACACCCCAGTCAAAACACCTATAAAAATCTAGATACCAGGAGGCAAAGCCTGGAACATAAACTACTTCATCATGTTGCCAAGGAGTTATTAAAGCACAGAACGACGGAGCTGCCAGGGGCATCTGGGCCGCCCTTGCTTCCAAACTCCATTCTTGGTGGTGTCTTTAATGAGGCATTTGGTTAAAATATATTGGTGACAACTCCTTTCTCTTAAAATCTAGTCAAGGATACAAATCATACATTCCACTTCATCCTTTATGGACCAATAGGACTTTAAAATATCTGCCCAGTACAGAATTAGCACACTTTAGAATGTTGAACTTTCAAATAAAGTCTCTGTGACCTTACATGACTTGTTAGTAAATTCCACCAATAAACAATCTGTTACTTTCCTTTAAATGGACTATTTACAATTTCCATACAAGAATATTTCATTTAATACAAATTTCAGAAAGCAAAAATAACAGATTGCAAAAAGTTTTCAAACATTCAAAATCGTCCCTTTGCATTGATAAATTTGGAATGGTTCTTCTTAAAATGTATTTTTAAGGCTTTTCTATTTTTATTGTCTTCATGATCTCTCACCAGAAGAATTGTCACTTTTTGGCCTAGGTCTAATAATACTTCTTATTATTATATTATTTGATTATAATAATAACATTAACCCTGTATGGTAAACATAGTCCAGCCAATTCTTTCACCCAGGAATTTATTTATTTATTGTGGCCAGCTCAGGCCACCCTAGGGGCAGGGCTGTCATAGCATGTGGTGCCAGGGATTGAACCTTGGTCCCTGTGCTCGCCTAAGCTTGCCTAAGCAGGCGCTTTAGTCCACTGAGCTATCTCGCCGGCCACTCACCCAGGAATTTAAATGTGTACAAAGACACCACAGCATTACTCATTAGTGGGAGTTACTTACAACAATAGAGGACTGGTTAAACAAATTATCCATTTAATGAAATTTATAACCCTACAACCATGTTATAAAAAAATGATCTAACTCATTAGAAAATTACCTAACCCATTACTTCCTGTACACAAGTGAACAAGGAGATGAAAAAATAATAGGTACAGAATGTGTGTCCAGGTAGAAAGACATCAAAAATCTTCTGAAGAACTTCTGAAGGATGTAGATAGGCTTTGATAGATGGGTGAGGAACTGATACTGATAAAATTCACTTACATCTGCAGGTAAGTATATTTAGGGGTATTCTGACATCAAGAAATTGTATCTGAGGCTGACCAAATAGCTCAGTGGATTAAAGGTTCAATCCCCAGGCCTGCAGTGCCAGCCCCACCCCCCAGGGCGCACTGAGCCAGCAATTGAAACTGGGCATGATGGCGCAGTAATCCCAGCACTGGGGGGCTGTAAACAGGAGAATCATTATAAATCTGATCTAGTAGTGAGACCCTGAACACCCTTTAGACCGTTCCCTAAAAATACAGAAAAAAAAAAGAAAGAAACTGTATCTACACATATATTATATAATTTGCTTATATAATGAGGAAGGGGTAGCATGGGCACTTTTTGCTGCTTCTCATCTTGTGTGGATAGGATAAAACCTGTGTAAAACTCCCATCTGAATCTCTTTCCTGAAGTCAAGAGTAAGAAACCTGACTTGACTCTCGTGCAGTAACATCCCTGTGTCCTTGACAGCAAGGCATTGCTGTATGCTACCTAACATCACAGTACTCATGGGCTACCCCTAAAACTGTCTTTATGTCTATAGGATCCTACAGGATAGAGTTGGGTTTTCTTTTTGGTACTGGGAATCGAACTCAGGATCTCACACTTGCCAGGCAGGTGCTGTGCTGCTGAGCTATACTTCCAGCCTCTAGGGACTTATTAGGATATTGTAACTAAAACTTGAATAAATGGGAATGAAATGAGAGATCCCATATGGGGGGGGAGTCAGAAAAATAGACCTGCTTCATCAAATCTCTGGCAAGCAGATATGATCCAGTATTTTTAAGGCATAATTATAGGAAAGAGAAAGATGAATAAAGCTTTTTACTGAAGACTGTCTCTTTGTGCACCGGAGGAAATTAATCTGGGGGGCTGTCCACTTTGGGCATCCTACAGGGTTGCCAAGCCTCCGTGGTTTTTGATGTAGGGACCATGCTTCTCTTATTCTGACCACTGGTCTTTGAACAGCACCTCAATAGAAGTGACAGGGAAAGCAATTAGGGAGACTGAACTCTGATCAGGAGTATTAGGAGCAGGAAAGACCAAGAATATGCCATCGGGACAATTCCACACTTCAGGGAGGGGAAAAAAGAAGTCAACACAGAGGAATCAGCCAGGAAGAAAAAGTAAGAACAAGGTGCTTTGTTTGTTATTTGTTGGTTGGCCTGTTCTTGTGCCAACCTACATAACTATCATTGGCTTTAAGGTGGAGATTTTAGTCAAAAATAAGTTTGAAGACAACATAGTCTTGTTCTGTGGGATGCTAATGGAGCTCTGCTTAGAGCGAAAATAATTTATGTCTGGGCTGGAGAGATGGCTCAGTGGTCTAAAGCACCTACTTAGAACAAGCTTAGCAAAAGCATCAG
>NW_004524577.1:28011835-28035801 GCF_000260255.1 Octodon degus | reverse complement strand
AAAGAAAATAATTTATGTGTGCTAGATGAAACCAAGTAAATTTATGCTTAAATAGTTCAAAGAAATCACCTACCTTTTTAGGAGATTAGAAACTTCATCCTAAGGATATAAAGGCAGTTTAAAATGTTGAATGTATAGGGAGGAAAATGGGCACACCCTGACGGGATCCTACTGGCTTTAGAGACCAAAGATCCTCATGCTTAGAAGTCCTGCTGACTTTTGGATTGAACATAGCACTTACTCAAAGATGGGAGTTAATGTGTGTTCTCTTTTGTTTCCCAGGTCTATGTGCTCTCTAGCTCACTCTGCACTGAAATAGCCGAAGGATCTCTCTCTCAGCAGCCACGCTGGAAACACCCTCAGCGACCAGAAGACTGAAAACTGCTCTTTCTGTGGTTCCTGAGGCTGAATTCAGACTGGAGCAATTGTGCAGTCTTTTTGGCCCGTCTCAGGGACTTTGGCTCTCGAATGTGGGGGAGTGTTCAGAGAAAACTAGAGGTTATTTTACTAGGCCCATCAAAATCCTCATTTGCATGTGTGAAATTCCTGTCAGAAGGCTGGCTTTTTGAATCAAGCTAGTTGAGTCAGATGACAAGCAGAGCCTGCGTGTGAATGTGGACAGCTTCAGCCAGTTCTGAGCGCTCCCAACCAGCCTTTCCCTTCTTTGGCCCAAATCACTGGACAGTTGTCTGGGCCTTAGCACAAGCCATTCCAGCCCCTGCCATGACTTAAGTGGAGGCAGGTGGCTTCTAGCTGTCAGGAAGATGGTGCCTTTCCTGCAAAATGGGAGATGTCAGATTTTCTTAGAACACGGGGCAAGCAGCAGCCGTCACCACCACAGCGATGTTCCCTGAGCCCTTACCTTGTGCTCAGGGCTTCACACACGACGTCTCCTCGGCTCCTTTCAACCACTGTACTTAGTATTACTATTATTCCTACTTTTTAAAGGAAGAAAAAAAACTCAGTTATGATGAATTAATACTGTGTCACACAGATAAAAAATAATGCATTTGGATGCAAATATATCATGTGTTCCCATCTATGTTGCGTAGGCTGTTTTGTTTTGTTTTGTTTTTGGCTAGCTTAGATCAGCAACTAAGAGCAGCAACAGATACTAGGTCCAAAGTTAAAAGGCTGTGCGAGTTGGAGGAAATCATAAAGATTTATTAGAAATCAGTGACCGGTATTCTTCTCTTAGACTGGAGTTGCGTGAAACACAGGAAGCCCCACCACTTCTGGATGGTGCCATACTCTTGCAAAACCTGGGCCTCATGGCAGACGTCTGCACCCATTTATTTCCCAGTAGCAGTCTTCATTTGATTTTAGCGGCTTGGGCTTTAGCCCTTTGTCTCTGTCTCTGTCTCTGTCTCTGTCTCTGTCTCTGTCTCTGTCTCTGTCTCTGTCTCTCTTCTCCCTTGCACCTTGGGAAAAGGAAAGCAAACTGCATGCAAACTCCTAAATCCACACTGGAGGGCCAACTGCATGGCTGCTGTGCATCCCATTCCCCACACTTCTTTCCAGTTTAGGGAGGAAAGTAGGCCAATTCCTCTTCAGTCTGGGAGATGCTTCCGAGTCATCAGGACGCACTTAGCCCTAGAGGTATGTGACACAGGTCCTGAGGTCCCTTCCCGGGAAGAGTGCAACACAGTAGTTACAATTTCCCAGCTCTCAGTCCCTCCAGACTGCACACATGGAGGGGGGTGTCCCGTACTCATCACCTGGACAGCAGTCTGGCAACCGCTGGCTGAAGTGGTTTATAACATCTGGATAACAGTTTCCAGATGTGGCCTTTCCCTGAAATACTTGATTAAAAGTTTTACACTCTGCATCTTGTAATAACTGACATATGCAGAGAGTTTCTGTTGTCTGGACCCAGGGTGAAGCAGCGGGGTCATTCTTAAGACAAGAGCAAGACACTTCCTAGGCTCTCCACAGCGTGGGGACACCAGGTGGCTGAGATCCTCCTGGGCCCTGGAATGCTTGCTCCTCATTCACACACTGACTCCTTGGTCTGCCAGCGGAGATTTTGGGGCTACTTATCCTCTCAGTGCCTCAGCCTTCCCCTCTGCAGGATGGGCTCAGTCTAAACACAATTCACTATTATAATTACCACAAAACTATAAGAAAAATAGTTCTTCACCCCAAGAGTGAGTAGCACTGATCAATACCCTGAATGGAATAAAAAGGTAAAGAAGGGAGTGTTTTGGTTTTGGAGGAGCTTTGGTCTTCACCATTGCCTTCAGATGATGGTGTCTGGTTTCTTCAGGCTTCTGTGGCCTCTGACAGAAAACGGCAGCAGTGACACTGCAGTTACTGTTCCTTTCAGCTCACCAGGTCATGGAGACTGTTTGGGCCATCCACCTCAGATCCTCCAGGGGGCCACTGGAATGCTCCTGCTTCTGTAAGCTCATCTAAGAGCTTTTTCATAAATAGATATGGATTTTCTGTTAAAAAAAGAAAAATAGTTCTTTTTTACTCTTTAAATAGAATAATAACATTTTTATAATATAAATATAGCCAGACCAATCCTGACAACCCCCGGGCTAAAATCCTAAGGTCTCTCACAGCTTTTGGACACAGACATCTTGACGTCCCAGGGAGGAGGGAGGTCTGCTAGTCCTAATGTCAAGCCCCTCCAAATCTATGAATGAGTCAAACAAAACAATTTTCACCTAATAGATGCTGGGAGATTCAGTGTCATTTTTTTTTTTTTAAGTACAAGGTCTATGTAGACTCATAGTGATCCTCCTGTTTATAACCTCCCAAGTGCTGGGATTACAGGCTTACACCACCATACCCAGTCTCAATCTCTGTCTCAGTGTGCTCCAGGAGTGGGGCCAACACATCAGGCCCGGGGATTGAACCCCCAGCCCCTGCGTCTGCCTAAGCAGGCACTTTAATCCACTGAGCTTTTTGGCCGGTCCTCAGTGGCATTTTAAATTAATTCAAACAAATAAGCTGATTTTATTCACTCTGTCATATTTCCCCCCTTTATTTTAGAAATCGTTATTAATATACTTTATGTGTAATTCATGGAACCTCTGCAATACTCCAGGACGGTGACAACCACATTGCCTACACTCTTGCAGATAATCTCCTTTACAACCTGCCTGTGAAGTTGGCATTGTCAGTAGCCTCCTCTTTTAGGGTGAGGAAATTGTGTCTCCCAGTTCAATAGCTTACAACCAACCCTAAAGCCAACCAGAGACAGACCTAGAATTTGAACTCATCTATCTACCTCCAAAGGTATAACAGAGTAGCTAGCAAGTAACGATTTTCCCTTCACATTCAGTGTACAAAAAACAAGTGAAAATAAGTTCTCCAGTCATCACCTGAAATCATTCTGAAAGTCGCACCTGTGGCCCTCCCTTGCTTACTGTGAGCACAACCAGGGTTCTGTCTACCGTACTTCACAGCCTGTAGCACACCTCATCGATTGCTCTTGCTGGCTGGACAGGTGTATAGTACAATGGCCCGTTTGTCCCCATCTGCTTCCCCTCGTGTGGTGGGGGCCCCGGCCTGTCACGGGCGGCTGCTTCACACATGTGCTTGCAGCCCCATTGATGAGAAACGGCAGAAGCAGGTATTAAAGGTAAAGGTTCTGGCTTATTGCTCTGAATGCACTAAAACTGTTCCCAGATCCACATGAAGAGTTTTACACACACAGCACATATGATACGAGGGAGACAGCGAGGCAGACGTGGGGATAACCACAGTGAGACGTGAAACCACAACAGAAGCCTGGGGAGACGGGCGCACGGAAAGCTGCTTGCGCAGACTGGTTGATGGATCGTCTCCTCAGCAGACAGACAGACAGCTAGAGGTACTTATTTTTTATAAAAGGTTGACAGAAAGAACTCCAGACATCCAGGCCTGTTCTCTTCTAACTCTTATATCCAGAGCTGACTCAGCCCTGTCTGCTTCCCTTCGCAGGAGGGTGAGTTATTCCATGCGCTCTTGCTAATTATCTGCAACTCGCTCCTTTCTTTTTTCACAGGTCGTTTAAATGTCTACTTGTCTGGGTTAGACCTGGAGTGGATGTTGCATTCCCTTCTGTATGTATTCCCAGTGATGGATTTCTCATACCTGGGGTATTGTTTGGGGAAATTCTTTCAATTTAAAAGCCCTTGAGATGGCAATCCAAAGAATTTGTTTTATTAGGCTCTTGAAGAAGGTGTTTGCCATTTACTGAGTATCTAGCAAATGCAAAATAATTTCCATAGGGTAACGCTCTTAACCCCACAGTGAGCTTATGAGCAGGTCAGACAGAATCTCCTAGTCCACAGTGGGTGCACCCAAGGGTGCTCAGAGGATCTCTGAAGCGTTGGGTAACACAAGACCATATATGTTTTTTTTCCTAAACATGCAAAGCTAGGACAAAGTTTAATTTTTAAGTTAGTCACAGTAAGAGGGTAACAATAACTAATATAAAATATAACAGTTGTAACAGTGTGCTCTAATAAAAGTAATTGAAAACTTATGAGTTGTGTATTTCTGGAATTTTCCATTTAATACTTTTTGACCACAGCTGACCACAGATAACTAAAACTGAAAGCAAAACCTGGAATAAAGTGGGGTGGCAATGTTTACCCCACTGCACAGATCACTAGCCCATAGGAAATACACAATAAATGGAAAGGAAGTAAAGCCAGATGGCAGACTGGTTTCCTTGGCTTCCACACGCCAGAGTGCTATGGTGCTCCAGGCCAGGAGGTGTACAGTCTTGTCCTGGCAATGCTACCAAGCCACTCTGTGATCTGGGCAAGACCATTTACCTCTGTGTACGTCTATTGAAATAGATAGAAGATAGAGAGATACATGATAGACAGACAGACAGGTAAGGGGGGAGGGAGGAAGGGAGGGAGAGACAGAGAGAGAGAGAAAGAGAAAGAGAAAGAGAAAGACAATAAAGCTATTTTTGGCTTCCTCATGACATGACATGACATGACATGACAGTCTCACGAGTATCTTGTTTCTATATAGAGCATCTTCTCCCCATAACTTTCTATGATGACTGCCTATTTTATACCCAGTTAATATTAAATACATTAGACTTTCCTGCTAGCACACATCTAGTGCGTCAGTATTCAATGCATGCCCATTACCACAGAACCCTGGAGAACAGCACAGTCAAGCCACCTTGGGACAGCCGGATAAAGTGGTCACTTTACCCTTTCCAGAGTAGTGCAGCATGCTGTGTCATTTAAAGATAAGTTGACCCAGAAATCCAAACCCTGCCGCACAATCACAGGTACAGATGCTTTACTACATTGGATCTCAGAGGCTGCAGAGATGAGATATTTGATGTTCAGTCATCTATTGCTGCATAACATATCACATCTAAAATATGGTGATTTATAAGTTAATATTGACTTTCATGGATCTAGGTGATTAAGGGTTCAACTGGGTGGTCTCTTTTGAGGAACTATGTATAATTTCATACCCAGTTAACATTAAATACATTAGACTTTCCAGCTAGCACACATCTAGTACGTCAGTATTGAATGCATGTCCATCACCCCAGAACCACCTTGGGAGGTGAGAGGTTGGAGGTTTTTGTTTTTTTCATTGTTGGAGATCAACCCCAAAGCCTTCTGCATGCAGATTAGCCCTCTACCACTAGCTATATCCTCAGCCCTGAGAGTCTCAAAAGTTTCCTTTAGTCTTGCAGCTGGGAGACCTTATTGGTCATACTTTGGTCAATGTGGCTTCTTCATGTAGCTACCTTGGGCTTCTGCATGGCATGGGGATCTTAGACAGTCTGGAGTTTTTGAATTATAGTTGGATTTCTACAAAGTGAACATTCCAAGAGGGCCATGAAGAAGCTGTAAGCTTGCTTATTACCTGGATTCACTTCTGATATATTCTATTGGTCAAGGCATTCACAAGCCAGCCCAGAGGCAGAGGAGTGGAGGTATCTATTCCACTCTGTGGTGGGGTGAAGACTTGAGTATACAGAAGGGAAGGAGAGGATGGTGACCATCTTCAGGGAAAGTTACTCTACCTGGCCCATGTGAGAGCAAAATGAACTATAAGCAAAGGATAGCTAGTTCATCTCTGTCTCTGTCTGTCTGTCTGTCTGTCTGTGTCTTTCTCTCTGTGTCTTTCACACACACAGACAGAGAGAGAGAGAGAGAGAGAGAGAGAGAGAGAGAGAGAGAGAGAGAGAGAGATTCAAACTGTGTTCACTACAGGCCCAAATGACAATTACCTAAACAAAAAGTGAGACTTCCAGGTCAAATCTCATAAACAACATTAGGTAACAAGAAGGACTGATTCATTTCTCTGTGAGATGTCATTGATGGGTAAAAGAAAGCAAATTATTTGGGAGGAAAACTCTTCAGGAGAAATTGTAAAGGTCTGTTAAAGACCTAATCAAGTCTACCTGCAGGTATTATTGCTATCCTGGTAATCTTAAAACAGACCAAGAGGTCAGTTTGTGATCATTCTGGAATGAAGGCAAAACTAACAGGAAGAAGTTACCAGACTCCACTCCAGACAGCCACACAGATAAGCAAGCCAGACATGTGGCAGTTTTGATGGGCAGGCTTAAGAATGTTGAGAAACAAAATGAGGATCTGGACAGTATCACTATCAAGAAAGCATATCATAACCTCAGGATGAGACATAGCCCCAAGAAAAACAGCAACTGAGAGGCCAGCTAAAACCTGGAGATGCTGGAGGAGAAAAATAAAGCCTGGATGACAATTTAGATCCCCGTGAAGATGGCATTAACACAGCAATTACAGACTCCCTAAAGGCACAAGATTATCTATGAAAGAAAAGAGCAGCAGCTCTTGCAGAGGGCAAGTGACTTAGAGAACCATCAGGGAAGTAGCACAGCCCCATCTGGGCTGTAGATGCCGGTGCAAAGCTAGAGTTACTGTGGCTTGGAAGGTGAATCTATGGCCTCTGAAAGAAGCATTTCTTTCTCTTCTTCATGACTCAGAGAAAGTCAGGAATGAATTCCTGAGATGTGAAATTTAAGGAGAGTTCTGGCCTGTATCTGGAATATGTAGGGGTTGTCAGCTTTGCAATCTGATGGGCACCGCAAGAAGCTCTGTATGTCTACAGGGCAGGGAAATGGAACAGAAAGTTAGTTCCTTCTAGTTCAGCCTCCAAATGGACATCCATGGCTTGTTCTTTATGTTATAGAGCTATTAAAGGCAAAGACTTCAACAGGTTGTTCATAATGCAGTAGCCAACGGAGGGCACTAAGTGGACCTATTCTAGCAAGCATAAAAAAATTTGCAAGTATTTGAATTTATAATCCCACTTCTGGATATTGCATACAGCTAAACCATTCCCAAGTAGGGCAAATGTGTATACATGAAGATGTTCACAGCAGCATTATTTATATATGAATTAATTCCATGCTTCTCAAACTCTGATATGCATTCTTTAGAGAGCTTATTCAAAGGTAGATTCAGTGGGTCTTGGGCAGGACTTGTAAGTTTATGATAAAGCTGCAGACGATAGCCATGTTGCTGATTCAAAGACCACACTTTGAGAAACAAGGGTTTACTTTATGTGCAGCTGAAAAATAAAACAAAATCAAACTCTAGTAAAGCATGACCAAGTAAATGGTTTGAACTTGCAACATTTTTGTTTTTGTTGTTGTTCTATGACACAAATGATACATCTAGATGATGATAGGCAGATGATAGATAGATAGATAGATAGATAGATAGATAGATGATAGATAGATAGATAGATAGATAGATAGATAGATAGATAATAGACAGATGATAGATATTTACCTACCCACCATGCTATGAAACACTTAGGTCTTAGTTCTGCTGTATCTATTGTACGGAGTCCTTGTCTGCTACTGCTTAGAGAAGTGGGACCCAAAGACTGAGGGAGTCTTTGTTTCTTTGCTGCTCTGAGATATATTCCATTTCACCTGAACAGAGCTAAGCTTATACTCCAAAGAATAGTAGGTGGATGATAATGGGAGATTCTAGTATGAGAATAGCTCTTTGGTGCAGGTGTAAGTCCTGACTATACTATTAGAAACAAAATCTAGGCACCCTTGGGATGGATATTGGACTTCACTTTTTAGGTCATTATAAATAAAGGTGAAAGAAAAAAATAGAGACAGAGAAAAGAACAGAAGCAATAGTTTGCCATTCATAAGAAACAACAGAGAGAGAGACAGAGACAGAGACAGAGAGAGAGAGAGAGAGAGAGAGAGAGAGAGAGAGAGAGAGAGAGAATAGGCAGGGTAAAAAGCAATGCCCCCAAAAGAATACATGAGGAGGGGAATGAATAAATGAAATGAAGTGGGAAAAAACTCAAGCAAAAACTTTCAAAAACACTTACCAGACAAAGTCTTGCTGAAGAAAGGAAATCTTACCTTGTAAGACTTAACTTAAAACAAGAAGATAAAAATCCCTTATACAAAAGCAAGCAAATAAGAATTTTCAGACTCCACTGACAGCCTGGAAGGGAAGTCAGCGAGACACTGCCGAGTGTGTAGTTGAGAGGTTAAATCGTTTCTTTACCTCACTCTATACAAAAAGATGCCAGACCAGGAGTGAGATGCATTTTCCAACAAAAGGGCAGGGGATTGCTGAGATGTGTTTCCCTTGCCACACAAAGCAATCAGAACACCGAATTCAAAAGGAGAAGATTTTCACAGAGAGACAGCGTGTGAGGAAAGAAATGCACTGTGAGAGGCGTGTGGAGAGAGGAGAAAGAAACGAGGCTGTCCCCTCGGCCTCCATGTGGAGCGTGGAGTCTCCATGGAAGGAAAGTGGGGGTGCTAGAATCTGCTGGCGTAGCCACTCTTGCGGACAGAATTTGGGTTTCTCTGGAGATGCAATCCTTGAGCAAAACTCAATCGCTGGGGCAGAAACCCTATGAGTTTCTGCGTTGTGAGAAACCACAGTAGTGAGAATGAGGTTAAGATTGCTTAAAATAGGGGCCTGGGAGATGGCTCAGTAGAATAAGCACTTTCCTGGCAAGCACAAGGGCCTGAGTTCAATCCCCAGTTCTGCAAAAAAATATATGCAGTGTATTATTTGTTGAACGCTAAAGACTGAGATCAATCCCCGAATGTACATAAAAAAAAAAAAAAAAAAAAAAATTGCTTAAAATAATGAAATTTACTTAAAAACATTTCCTGACAAGTCTACACATTACTTGAAACAGCAACACACACACACACACACACACACACACACACACACACACACTCCAAGATCCTGGATCCTACCTAGAAGCTCACTGTGGCATGACATTGGAGTCAAACATGTTATCTTCACCAAAAAGCATATAATGTTTATTTTTTGTATCAGAACACAAGACCAAGAAAGAGAACAGCACGTATATGGAATATTTGCTTTTAAAAAAAGTTCGAAAAATAGGAAATCAAATCAACAACCATTTTAGACTAATTTTCCAGGATCAGAGATCTAGGGCAAAAGTAATCATGTGGGTGATGTGACTGGGAAGGGGCGGTCTCACAGTTACATTTTAGAACTGCTGGTAATTCTTTCACATATAAGATTAAACCCTGACAGTATTAGCATTTCTCTAGACTTTTTTTTTTTATTATTAAAACTTCTGTTGAAATCTGTTTTCAAATACTCATAAAGGCCTAAGCTTCAGTGAAAAGCAGTTTTGAAAACAACTAAAAGCTTAAAGATTCTATGCAATTTAATTTTGTAGACAAAGTTTGCGTTTCAAAGATATACAGGAGAGAGGTTTTTCTTGTCTTGTCTTTTCTCATCTCTTTTTTTTTTTTAATTTTATTTATTTACTTATGTGTGTGTGTGTGTGGCCAGCTCAGCCCACCAGGGGGCGGGACTGGCTGGCATGTGGTGCTGGGGGATTGAACCACGGTCCCTGTGCTTTAGCCAAGCTTGTTCCAAGTAGGTGCTTTAGACCACTGAGCCATCTCACCAGCCCCTCATCTCTTTAAATAAATACCTTTTCCTGATAAGTCATTTTCTGATTAGAAAGAAAACATCATGAAATTTTTTTGGTATTTATTTATTTATTTATTTATTTGGCAGAACCGGGGATTGAACTCAGGCCCTTGCGCTTGCCAGGGAAGCACTTATTCCACTGAACCATCTCCCCAGCCCCCATCATGGAGTTTTTACAGGGGATGGGAAATATTGCTGGTATCTTGATCTCTACTCCTGTCTAATTTAAAATTTCCAACTTGGAAAGAAAAGATGGAGAAATTGTAGGCACAGGCAAATGCAACTTACATCTTTCCTGGTGGAGTGCAAGTGTTTCTCTTAGTTCCCAGAAGCCATTCAGCTTCTTTTGTGTCATGAAAAGATAATCTCTCTGATGGGAGGCAAACAGATAGCTGGAAGTTTTGATATGCATGAGCAGCAGACACAAAGGAGGTTATTGATAGTTTCCTGTTCTTTGAAAGGCTATGTGCAAATAGGCTTTCCCTTAAGTAAAAATAAGAAAAAAAAAAGTATGGTTGGTAAAGCTTAGTTAAAAAGGGACTGATGTTTAGGAAAGTAAATTGCAACTAGGTGGTTGTATTTCTCCAAGAATTTTGTTAGATTGTGTGACCAATCATGTTGTAAAAACTTTGCTCTTTTTTCTTCTTTCTTCCTTCCTTTCTTTTTTTCTTACTCTCTCTCTCTCTCTCTCTCTCTCTCTCTCTCTCTCTCTCTCTTTCTATCTCTCTTTTTCTTTTTTGGCAGAACTGGGGATTGAACTCAGGCCTTTGCGCTTGCCAGGAAAGTGCTTATTGTACTGAGCCATCTCCCCGGCCCCATCTCTTTCTTTCTTGATAGTATTATTGTTGCCAAAGAATGGGCCTTAGTTTTCCTGTATGACTAATAAAAACCAAAGTTAACTGTGTAAATTAATAATTATTTTACAAATGATGTTGCCTGACATAGTACAGTTCTGGCTGGTCAGCTGCAAATTTCTTTAGACTACATGCTTCATCTTGTGTGTTTAGCTCTATACTCCAATATATTCAACTATTTTATTAATCTTAAAATCTTTTGAAACAAGAAACTAATTGTACTATTGCAAGAGGATAAAAGGTAAGAAAAGACATTTAAAGAATAGTTTCCACATTTTTGCTAGTCAACAATTATTTTATGGAAATAAAATTATTTTATGCATTTGGTGGAAAGTCTCTGCAAAGCCCAGAAGCTCTGTTAGAACTCAGAAAGTTGTTGGATAGCTGAGGTCAGTGTGCTTTTATTTTTTTTTTATTTTTAATTTTTTTAATTTTATTTATTTATGTGTGTGTGTGTGTGTGTGTGTGTGTGGCCAGCTCAGCCCACCAGGGGGCGGGGCTGGCTGGCATGTGGTGCTGGGGATTGAACCACGGTCCCTGTGCTTTGCTAAACTTGTTGTAAGTAGGTGCTTTAGACCACTGAGCCATCTCACCAGCCCCATCAGTGTGCTTTTAGTTTGTAGTAAATTTCTCCATTGAACACTATTAGTGACAGCAATATGAAACTCCCAACCTGAAAGATACCTGGGCTGAGTTCGTGTTCTCGAAAACTGAAGAATGAATTTAGAAACAACAGAGGTTAAAAACAGAATATATTTATTGGGGGAAAGAAAGCTTTCTGTCCGAGAGAAGGACAGAAGGGGAACCAGCGCAGGTTGCCCCAGAATCTGCCTCTTCCAGGAATTTTTATAGCATAAAACCATGTGGTGAGGAGGGTCTAAGATAGGGAACATAGGAGCTTGCTTAGGCAGGCATGAGGTGGGGCAAAACAATGGTCAACCAATAAGATTACAAGTACAATTGCTCAACTAAAATTGATTAAATCCAGGACTAAATGGGGAAGTGAGTCACATAGCAAGTGGACATGAATATTGAACAGGGGTTTTTTCTTTAGGGGATTGAGTCAGTGACTCTCTCTGGCTTCCAGGTGGTTGATACTTACTTAGGATACCAATTCCTGGTGCCCATTCCTAGGGAAGTATGTGGCTGCATTTGTCTACTCTTTTGTCTTGAGGTCTGGCCTATAGCAACAAGGGTGTCTGTCTCTCCCAAAATTGCAAAGTCACCTTGTGTTCCATCTTGTCTCCTTGAGGGCCTGTCCCTGTGTGACTGCTGTACTATTTCTATCTAACTCAGATGCCTGCAACATTAGGAATTTATAATAGTTTAAGTTGAAACTGAAGTTCACTTTCTTATTATTTAGAAATTATTTTCCAGAGAAGTAAAACATTGCTGACGAAGTGATATTTTTACCCACTCAGCAAGATACATCCAAGAAGCAGCCTTGGCAATGTTTTATCCGCAGCTATAACTTTAAAACATATTTAACTGTGTGTGTGTGGTGCTAGGGACCAAAACCACAGACTGCATGTGCTAGGCAAATGCTCTCCCTGTCACCCTACACCTTTCATCCTAAATAAGATTCTAGAACATTAATTCAGAATGTCTTCTCTTTGGGGGCTGTTCTATTTTAATGAAGTTTTATTATGGGCTATTCTACTTGCTCTCAACAGGAGGTTACTAACATTTGTATAGCAATATCACACCTTTCTGGAGGCCATTATTCAGATGATCTTATCTCCAAAATATAATATTCGCAAAGAGAAATTGAACAAAATATCTTTGGGTAGTCAAAAAGCAATTCTAAAAAAAAAAATAAATAAAAACAAAACAAAAAACCAAGCTAACAGTGCAAAGAGAAAATCTACAGAATGCAAAAGAATTTTTGCCATCTACACTTTGAACAGAGTATAATATCCACAATATATAAAGAACCCAAAAACTTAGACCACCAAAATAAAACCCCCAATCAAAACATGGACAGCTGGAATGAAAAGACGCTTCTCAGAAGAAATACAAATGACACACAAACACATGAAGAAATGTTCAGTTTCACTGTCTATCAGAGAAGCACAAATGAAACAAACTCTGAAAGTTTATTTTACTCCAGAAAGAATTACCATCATCAAGAAATTAAATAATAACAAATTCTAGTGAGGGTACAGTACAGAGGGACCCTCCTACATTGGGAGGAGGGATTTAAGCTAGCACAGCCATTATAGAAATCAGAATGGAGAGTCCTCAAAAAACTAAAACTAGATATTCCATTTGTGTTATGGCTTGTGTCTAGTTGTCCCCACAAAGCCTCACTCGTGAGCCGGGACTTCTAGAGTCTAAGATTAATTCCTGATTAAGGCTGGGATTATGGGTCTTAGTGCTGCTGGGATTATGGGTATGAGTACTGCACCCAGCCTAGGGAATATAGCTTGAATGCAATTTAAAGGAGACAGACTTCCTCTCTGTAGCCATTGATGCTGCTACTCCTCCCATTTGCTTTTGCTGCCTTCTACAGCCATGAACTGCTGCCTTCTATCATGTGCCACTCTGCCTTGGAGCCAGCGGAGCATGGACTGAAACCTCCAGTAACTGGGATCAAAGCTTCTACTTTCAGGGCTCCACTAGGAGGAGACCAGGAAGAGGTGTGGGTCCCCACACAGAGCACAGGAGCCCATTCGCTGTTTCACAGCCTTCCCTGTCCTATGCTGGAAAAGGCTCCGGCTTCCAAGTTACACCTGTTTGACCCATGGTTCTGCAGCCCACGAGTTCGTGACAGTACTGGACCAAGCGCTTCAAGCACCAGTTGTTTATCTATAAATAGGGATCATGACACTCAACCCCCAGAGCTGCTCAAGCCCACAGGACTAGACCCCTGCACTGAGCTTCATCCCAGACAGTGTCTGTCTGTCTTCTCACTCTTGGTGAACACTTCCTGAGCAGTGACCCAGCAATGCCGCAGGAGGGACAGACAGGTGGCTTTTGTCAGCTGGTGCTAAGGAGTAGATCCCAATATAATAGAAAGATGAGCCCTGTTGCCTCCCTTCCCTTCACATTCCAGAATATGTTTCCTTGTGTGAAAGAGGTGGGAACTCCCATTCCTGCTCAAGAAAGATTTTAAATGAAAACAATGGCAATGGGGAGATCTTTGGCAGTGCAATTACCATATGCCCAATGTGCTTTGGGAATGATTACGGGCCTTTCAGTCCCAAACATATTCCTGATCGCATACATTGATTGCTTTGTTTCATTCATCAACTACCTGGCCAACATTTGCTATGCGCCACTCATGCACCACACCAAACACTGGGTATTCACATGTGTAGTCTTGGGCCTGCTACAGCCTTTCAGGCCCACAAGTGCCCACCACCTCGCCCGCAGAGTGTGGCCTGGAGATCAGCAGCATTTGCCTCCTGTGGACACTTGCTCGAAAAGCAGGCTCTCAGGCCTCCCTCAGGCCTAGCAAATCAGAATCCGCATTTTGCTAAGAGCACTAGGTTGATGGTGTGTGCTGTGTGATCCCGAAAGCGCTGCTTCGTCCTGTTGCAGCTGGTGGGCTGTGTGGAGTACTCGAGAGCTATAAGGGACAAGTAGAGGCACAACGAGACTGCTTGGCTTGTTTGTTTTGATTTCATGTGAATCAGAAAAGGCTTCACAGTCAGGGTGACCTGTGTTTGCTTGCTAGGGCTGTCACAGCAAAATACCACACACTTGGTGGTTCGCACAACAGGAATTCACTGCCTCACATTCTGGAGGTTAGAAATCTTACATTTGGGTGTCAGCCGAGTTCATTCCTTCTGAGGCCTGCGAGAAGGAATGATCAGTCTCCATGATTCTCACAACTCCTGGTTCAGTCGTTCCATCATTCCTGGCTTTGGGTGACTCCTATGACTCTACTTACCTCCATAAACTTTCACTGTGTTTTCCCTCAATGCATGTTTATCTTAGTGCTTAAATAACTGGTTATGGCTCACCCTGATGATTCCATCCTTTTTTTTTTTTTTTTTTTTTTTTTTTCAGTACCAGTGATCAAACTTGGGACATTTCACTTGCCCAGGCCGATGCTTATGCCACCGAGCTATCTCCTGGGCCCTCCATTCTTAATTTGATCACCTGAAAATACCCTATTTCCAAATAAAATTACATTCCCAAGGACTGGGATTTAAGACTTCAGTATCTTTGGGGAGATACTTAACCCTGGGCTCCAAATTGGAAGATGACTGGGTGTCAGTGAAGCAAACAGGAAAGAGCAGAGGAAGGTACTTCAAGTGATGGGTCTGGCACCAGTAAACACCTGGGTGAGACAGGAAGCACGTGGCCATGGCTGAAGCGTAGGCACAAACCAGAAGCCAGATGAGGAAGCACACAGATCTACTAATGCAATAGGCACACTTCAAAATGATGTGACAGGGTTGAGCTTCCGTTCTGTAAGCCATGGCGTGTCAAGAGGCAGGTTCCACCTTTTGGAGACATGGTCAGCTTTCCAGGTACTAGAAGGAGAGCACAGGACAGATCACATTTGCCCTTGGGGATGGAGTTCTCTTCACAAACTCACTGCTCTGGTTCCCTTCATGTCCCCAGCCAGCGGGTCAGTCAATGAAGGTTACCTGGGAGAGGAGCGGGGAATTGAGGAGGGGGCAAAGGACAGGTGATGCGAGAAATGAAGACAAGACAGGATTCTGGTCAAGTGTTTATTCAGGGGAGGTGCTGGTATATATAGTGAGGCCTAGGGAAATGACATAGGCGGGTAAAAGGCTTGAGTAACTAGGCAACCGGGCTATGACCGGAAGTCCCACCTCCGGGGCATAGCAGGAGACTTATGGGAAATAGGCGGGGTAAGAACTAGGAACCTAGCTCATCAGAGGTAAGGGAGGAGGAAGTCAGCATCACTAATGATGCTGATGCACCAAGAGAATTTTACAAGTCAGAGGCACTCAGGTGACCATTAAGGGATATATGGCACGGAGTCATAATGTGGCAGATTCATAAGATTTAGAGAAAGATTCACTTGCAATAGTATTGGAGGCCTGGAGTTATGGTGCCTCCCACACCTTCAGACACAGCAAAGGTCTGTGCTGGGGCACCATCTCAGAGATGAAGAAGCACCGGGAGCTGGGGAGTAGGGGTGGGTAACAGTGAGAGAAAGATAGAGACAGAGGCCAGTGTCAGAGCTTGTCTGAATCCTAGGCTTTTAATTCATCTGTGGATATGGAGGATGCCCAACCCTAAGGCTCAGTGACTGCCCTGCCCAAATTTCCCTTGAGATTTGGATCTCTTCAAAAAATAAGATGTTGTGCCTGCCAAATAGCTCAGTGGATTAAAGTGCCTACAAGCAAGCTCAGGGGCCAGGGTTCGATCCCCAGGCCTGCCGTGCCAGCCCTGCCCCCAGGGCGTATTGAGATGACAATGGAAACTGGGCATGGTGGTGCATGCCTGTAATCCCAGCACTTGGGAGGCTGTAAACAAGCAGATCACTATGAGTCCAATCTAGTAGTGAGACCCTGAACACCCTGTAGACCCTTCCCTAAAATACTAAAAAAGAAAAAAAAAAAAAGTGTTTGTCTAGGCTTAGTGGAACATACCTGTAGTACCACCTATGTGGGAGGCTAAGGTAGGAAGATCACAAATTCTAGGCCAAGATCACAAATTCTAGGCCAACCTGGGGCAGAGGATATACTTTAATGATTGAGTATTCCTGAGTTTAATTCAGAGAGTGACAGAGACTGGAGGGGGTGGGGGATCCAAAGAGAAAGCAAAGGATACTTTCCCTTTATATTAATCTCCCCCACCTCTCCCCCAAAATATCAGCCCAGGAACATCAGCAGACTGAAGATACTCATTCAGCAACATTCAGACAAAGCTGTAGCCGGAGAAACATTCATGACACTCCCGGGATTCAGATCAAAGAACGAAGAGGAAGAGCCTGGATTGAAAGGCAGTCTATCTAACTAGAAACTCTAGGAATTAATTTAGAATCTTATCTTCCCAAAACCTTGGAAGTGGGCCAGCTCTTACAGAAGGGTATTGGAAGAAAAACACTAAAGTATCAAATGGCTCAAAAGATCTGATAAACACATGTGCTCGCTGAAAGGCAGGCTGTGTTCAAAGCCCTGTGATGGACCATGAAGTTACAGGAGATCCTTCTAATCTGTGTTCAATCTAACTCCTGTAAGCCCTGCTTCTCCACCCATTACCTACTGAACACCATGGAGAACATCCTCGGATGTAAGAGGGCCTACCTGAAAGTGGTGCTGGAAACCCTAAACTTGCATGCAGTTTTCATAGAGTTGCTTCAAGTCAAAGCCATCCCCAGAGTCCACTGACAATAGAGATGCCCTTTGTGGTAGAGGAAAGGGATGGCGTGGCAGCTAGAATTGAGGAACTTCTCATCATGGTGTGTTGACAGCTTAAACTTTTTCTGGAAAGTGTCAGATGGTAGGTTAGGTTTTATGAACCACATATGACCTCCATCCATATTCTTTGCTTTGATTTTTTTTTCAGCAACACTGTAAATACAACCCTTCAAACTTACTCTTACTTTATGAACCATACAAAAAGAGGCCAAAGGCCTGAGTTAGCAAACCCCTGGGGTAAAGCAGGCCATGACGCTATAAACAGCATAGAGAAGAAAGCTGTTTCGATTAATCATTTGAAGACATTGAGGTTTTTTTCACACCTACTCCTGCTATGAAACCTGATTAATTGAACATTCACAGTTAGCTGACTTGTTTGAGAGCTGTCCAAGAAATTAAGACAGAGACCTGTGTGGCCTCCTCTAGGAACACACCCTGAGATCTCGGGCCATACGTGATTGATGTGCAGGAAGCAAATGGCTTCTTGTCTTCCACTGGCTGCAATAAAACTATCAGCACTATTAGGAAACAGGATCCCCACTGAGCGGCAGAAGGGATGGGCCTGTCTCAAGGATGGTATGACTGTGCCTTCCCCTAACAGTCGAGGGTCATACTTCCAATTAGCTCCAACCCGCACAACATCCTGTATAACAACTCTTGGGGGAACCATCTGGCCAGTTCACACATGTCAGCTGTTATATTAGAAACACACGTCAGGGTATCAATACAACAGGCCTGGTGTTTGGCTTCTGACTCCTACACATAATTTCCATGGAACTGCAGCGTGTACCACCAACAATGCCGACTCTGTTCAAGGCACAGACTCTTTTAGGAGTGTCTAGTCCAAAATGGAATGGAAAAAAGGCACCAATCTGAGAAAATAGAATTTTTTAAAAAAGCAAAGAACAAAAAAAAACCAATATAGGTGGATCTCAATTCCAAACCAGTCTTTATTCCAATATCACAAAATTCAGATACAACTGTACCCTTGACTTGATACAACAGACTAGACTCCAGCACATATTCAGACGTGCATCTATGCAAAGATGCATATCTGTGACTCCAGACAGTAGTAATATTTTATTCCAGAAGCATTGCCAAAACAATTCATTGGCATGTGCATGAAGATGGCTGGGTATTTGCCTAGTAACTTATAAAGGGAATAAACTCACAGTGTGTCTTGTTTGTGCTGGGGAAAAAAAACCCAGCAAAACTTCTTGGGCCACTCTGTCACAATATCCTCCTTTCTCTTTCCCCTTCCAGTTCTACTTAGCATGCAGCCTATTGTCAGTGTATAGTAGGCATCCTGCCAAACCCCAGGAAAAATAAAAATGATGTATTTATTACTTGCATATGAATGTTCTGTCATGTGAGATCAGAAGAATCCCACTCTCTTCACAGCAGACAAGTTGTCCCGGGCTACATACACGGGTATTTCCCTGTGCACCTTGAAGTCCCCACAATGGCAGCTCACGTTGTGTTATCCAGAAGGACATCAGGTGAAAACTCAGTTTTCAGTTATTGTTATGTTAGCTTGCTTTATATCCAGAGTATTCTATTCAAATAAGGCATTAGAGAACTTAAAATAACCTCAGCATTCCTCACTAGACTTTCTCTGTTATCAGCGTAAACTTGTGGCTTGAGCCTTAAACACATGCATTTGATATTACTGAACTGCCCAAGTTGAAAAACTGCCTACAAATAAATGAAACTGACCAACATCGTCAGCATATACACTCATACAAAGAAGTAAATTTCCCTTTAAGTCATATACACTTTAATAATTGAAAACATTATGTTACACATACAGGATTCTATAAGTCATAAAGTTTTAACAGACATTCCTTGGTGGATCCTTCTAGCTGTACCTTCTCCATCTAAAATGCCACCATCCAATGCCTCACAATGCTAAGACAAGATAGATTTTGAGTTATAATGCTGGACCCTGCCATGCACAACTGCCTTCTTAGAATAGTACAGTCCACTGTCAAAATAAATGAACAGCATCTTCTTATGGAACTTTCTGTCAGAAAGCCCCTTGTCTCACGTCTACAAATTTGATTGGTAACAGAAGCAATCCAAGGAAAAATATGTGTGGCCTGCATTTTACTTAATGGTACTGTCTGCATATTTGTTATTTCAGACCAGATTTCCATAGTAACCATTGAATATGTAAAGTTAATTTAAGGATGTCAGAGATAACTAAGTCCAGCTCCATTTGATAGACAATCTTGGTAAATAATCAGGACTCTAATTCCTCTGAGCTTGGATTTGGGAGGGTGACAATTTTTATCCCCTGGAATTGGGAATTTTGAATAAAATATATACATAGATGAATTCAGGTCACATTTGCTTGCCAGAAGACCAAAACATAGATTTACACATAGATATGCATACCTATAGGCTTTAGGTATGGAAGGATTTTCATTTTTAATGACCAGGCCTAATTCCTCATTTAAATTCAGAGATACCAGGTTTTATCTCCAGGAAGAGGCGATATAAAGCTTAGATTCTGAGCAGGCTCTTAAGACCTTCTAGCTTATTCCTTACCTTTACTACATTTTTTTCTACTTATGTCTTTAAGAACAGCTCCCACTTTATTGCCTTTACAGTGACCGTGCAGTTGGTTGGGTATTTTAATCTTTTCCATTTTATACACATTGCCTCAAAGATACTCCAGGGCTATGCTAGTCACTTTGTTAGGGCAAAATACCTGACACCCACACCTTAAAGAAGGAGAGATTTATTTTGGTTCACAATTTCAGTAGGTTTAGTCCATGGCCAGCAGGCTCCTAGGACAGAGGGGTATGGAGGAAGGGCCTGATGGAAAGGTCAGGACAGAGGACAGTTGCTCATAAATTTTAGCCAAGAAGCAGAAAGAAAAGGATGAGCCAAGGACAAAAATACACCTTTCCAGGTCATGACCTTGGTGACCCACCTCTTCTAACAAGACTCTCCCTCCAAATACATAAGACTTTTGGGGGGATATTCTATAACTAAATGATAACATCCTGCCCTGGCTCCTGAAAAGCTCATAGTCTTCTCAACATGCAAGATGCATTTACTCCATCTCTAAGAGTCCCTAAAGTCTGAACAATTGCGGCCTTGCTGAAGTCCAACTCTGAAGTCTCTCCTAAGACTCAGAGATTGAAAAAGTCAACTCTTAGCTGTGAGCCAGGTCAGGATGTTACAGTTTAGTTATAGTATCCTAAAGAAAGTTAACATTGCCAACATACAATGACACAGAGCAAACATTCCCATTCCAACAGTGAGGAAAAAGGAAGAGACAGAAATTGGATCAAAGCAAGACCAAAACCCAGCAGGACAAACATTAACTCCTATGAGTCCATGTCCAGTGCCTGGCATGGGTTTTGGTGAAATGTGATCTCCAAAGGGGAACTCCAGTCAGCTTCATCCCTATAGCCTTGCTGATGATGGCTCATGTGACAACTCTCTTGGACTGGGTCTGCTTAGTGACGACAATTTTCCTCAAAAGACTTTCCACATTCCTGACATCTTGAACTTCCTGGGCTCTCCTGGGCTCTTCCTGAACTTTTAGCTTAGCTCTTGCAGCTTCACACACTGCCACCCGGTGGGTACACTGCCTGGCCTGCTAGGCCTTCTTCTGAATCTGTTTTTCTCTTTCTTTCTTTTCTTTTTCTTTTTTTCTTTTTAACTGGGGATTGAATTCAGGCCCTTGCGCTTGCCAGGCAAGCACTTATTCTACTAAGTTATTTCCCCAGTCCCATTCTACTTCTGAATCTGGATGGATGCTTCCACAACCCTATAACTCTTGCATCATGCATACTGCAACCCTGAGAAACCAGCAGCACATATAGGATACTAATGCCTGCTGTCCACTTGAGCAGTAGCTGGGTTTTCTCAGACCATGCTTGCAGAGAGCTCTCAGTGCCTATGGCTGTATGGTGAAATGAATCCTGGGGAGCCAGTTCTCTAAGTGGCACAGTGTGCCCTAAAATTCCTTCTCTAAGCAAAGTTTTTCAAAGGAGTTTGCCTTTAAGCTTTTGCACCTTTGAGCCTTCAAAGGGTAGAGTTTGGCCAAGTCCTAAGATGTCTATTTCTTTACTATTGTCCTGATGAAAAGTACTTGGCCTCTTTTTAATACTAATCTTTTCAGGAACCACCCACTCCATGGCCCTGACTTACTAAGAACTTCCATTCTGGTGAAACTGTAAACTTTTCACATCTGCTTTTTGTCTTAATTATCACTGTACAGCTAGGTGAAAGCAAATAGCAGTGCTTACTCCACAGCCTGAACAATGGGCTGTCTTGAAATTTTTTCCACCAAATTAATTAGCCCACCATCTTTAAATCCACATCCTCACAAAATCTTAGGACATGGACAAAATGCAGGCAAGTTAATAGCCAGATTATATGGATCTAGTCCAATTTCCAATAAAGTCCACATTCCCATCTGATTTTATTTTATTTTTTAATGTAGTTAGTACAAGGTCTACAGGATCTCAATACACAGATTTGACTTGTAGTGATCCTTCTGTTTTTCAGCCTCCCAACTGTGGTATTATAGGCATGCACCACCATGCACAGTCTCAGTTGCCATCTCAACATGCCCCCAGGGACGGAGCTGGCAGGGCACTCTGGGGTTCGAACCCCAGTCCCTGAGCCTGCCTAAGCAGGTACTTTAATCTTTTGAGCTATCTGGCCAGCCCCCACATTCCCATCTGAAACATCTTAAGTTTAGCCTCTATGGCCCTCATTCCTTTCAGCATTTTGGCTCTCTGAACTCTGACCAGATTCTCTCCTTAAGTTTCTTAGAGCATCCTAAAGCTTCTCTAGCCAACATCAAAAGCTTTCCAAATTTCTCCCCAAAACCAGTTCCAAGGGCTACTAAGCCATATGATCAGGTACTGTTACAGTCATAACCCCAATTTTAATACCAAAATCAGTATTAGGTACTTTCCTATAGCTAAGATAAAGTACCCAACACTTGCAACATAAAGGAGGAGAGGTTTATTTTGGTTCCCTTTCAGTGAGTTTACTCCATGATTGGTTGGTTCCTAGGCTAGTATGATGAAAGGACCTAGTGTAAGGAACCTGCTATTGTGGCCAAGAAAAAGAGAAAAAAGCAAGAACCCAAGAATAATACACTCTTCCAGGTTGTGCTTCCAGTGATCTACCTCTTTGAACCAAACTCCATTTCCAAGCACGTGAGACTTTTGGGGGACATTCTATATCTAAATCTGGCCATTGGTACAGCATTTTGCCAAAGACGAACTTTCTACCTAGTCTTCGTTAAGCTACTTATTTTGCAACTGCATATGAACCACGCTTCACACAATTTATCCATGTTGCCACAAAAGTATCCATCTCATATTTTACACCAGGCATTGGAGGTTTGACATTCGAAGTTATAAAAACCAGGCAGACAGGTTCTAATCTCTGAGCCAATAGTGAGCTCCAGTGGACTTTTATTTCTCTAGAGCTTAAATGTTCAAGTTGCTGTTCTTCCTCTGGCCACTTGCCTCTTGGCACTTTGCTGTCCATCTGCACTTTTACCAAAGCCTGGGCAAGAAAAATAAATGAAGTTAGAATCAGATCTGCAAATGTTGTTTCTTCTTAGATAATGCCTGGTAAAGGACTTGGTCATGAAAAATGCCAAAATGTCAAAATCATTTTAAAATATGAATTATCTACAGACTATAGACATTGATGTTGATGATGAGAAAAAATTCTTTTATACTTTTTGGAAATAAGCAACTTAGTCTTACTTCCTAGGAGAAATGTCAAAGAGTCAGCATCCAAAGGAAAACACACAAACATCGATTGATCCCTGGCACCACACGCTGTGCCAGCCCCGCTCCCAGGCATACTGAGCTGTCCATGAAGACAGGGCATGGTGGTACACACCTGTAAACCCCGTACTGGGAGGCTGAAAATAGGAGGATCACTATGAGTCTGAGCTGTGTAGTGAGACCCTATACGAAATACATTAAGAAGAAAAAGGAAAAGGAGGAAGAGAGAAAAAAAGTACTCAAGAACTAGAATATAAAGGAAACTGAACATTGTATTACTGAATCTGGTAAAGTAAAAACTCAACACTGATTTTTCTTGATGCATAATTTGAAGTCGTCATGCTTGATGATAGCATGACTTCCTAGACTGCAGATGGACAGTCTTTTCCAACCATAACTCACTATGATTTTATAGCTAAATGTAAGATTTGAGTATTATTTCTTAATAATGGTATTGTTATTTGGCATAGAGTAATACAAGGAAAGACCCTAAATATCAAGGGCAAGACTACTTTGCTTTTCTTCTTCTTCCTCCAAGAAATTGTCCTTTTTGTGCTTGTCAAATATATTTTGTCCCTGTGAATCAACTAATCTCTCTTTCATATGAGTACCTATTATGTGCTAGGCATCATCTTAGGAGTCCAGGATACAAATATAAACAAGACCCAGTCTCTACCATCTAGAAGCCTAGAATATAGTAATAGTGCCAAATGCGAAAAACATCCCAAGATAGCATCGTGGTGCCCTGCTAAAGGTGACATACGAAATGCCATGAATTGCCCAAGATGGCAACCAACTTCAAGCAGAATCTAAAAAGCTTTCTCCTCACTTTTTTGAGGGGGTCCTAGAGAAGAATGGTAGAGTATTTTAGACAATTATTGTCAGCAGAGTGAATGTATTTAAGATTTTGAATAATAAGGTATTATTTAAATGTCATTGGTATGGGCTGTGTTCATTGATAAATCACACAGTAAAAAGATTTTGCTTAATCAAGAGAAGCTTCATTGATTGAAGTTTGCATTATTTCTTAATCAACCTCATGTGGGTATCCACTAT
>NW_004524577.1:28004792-28011735 GCF_000260255.1 Octodon degus | reverse complement strand
TATATATTTGGGCAGAACCTGAGATTGAACTCAGGCCCTTGTGCTTGTCAGGCAAGCGCTTATTCTACTGAGCTATCTCCCCGGCCCCTCCACAATATTTTGGACATGAAAAAGGTCCTGTGCAAAAAGAATTGGGAATCATTTTTTTTAGATAATAGCAAATAATTACTTCTCTCCCATTATGGTACTGGTACTCAAACCTAGAGCTTTAAATATGCTATGCAAGCACTCTAGCACTGAGCAATACCCCTACCTTTAGTTTCAAATTTTAAAATAAGAATGTAAGATGATAAGATTGATATTTTAGAATATTCACTCTAAGCAGATGGTGCTAAACAAATTTGAGGGACATAAAAGGAAAACCAAAGACAGTGGTTTTAAAACTAATCAAGGTGAACTCTGCTTGGGACATTTAATGGTGAAATGGATAAAGAGGACGGAATCAACCCAGAAGAAAAGTAGAACATAGGAATAAAAGGAGGTATGGATAGATTTGATATGGAGGAGAGAGAAAGAGGCGGTAAGAGATCATGCCTAAGTTTTAAGTTTAGAATCTTGGGAAATTATAATGGAAGTAAGACATACAGGAAGTAGGATTGTTGGAGAAGACAATGAATTTGATTAGAGATGTGCTCACTTCGGGATACCTGAGAGACAGAGAAGTGAAGTTTTTGGTAGGAAAAAGGAAATGTGACTTGAAATCCCTAGGAAAGAGGCAGCGGCCATACATGAAGGTCTAGGAACTACTAGAATAATTAAGAGAAAATTTAATAGTGAAAGCATGAGGTTCTCTGTGGAATCTCAAATACTGTTGTAATAGAATCAAACATTAAAATGACCATAAATAAATAAAAAGAGGGAAATTTGAAAACCGAAGAGTGAATGGCATCACTCAGAGGAAGCTGTTGATTATAAGAAGTTGTTATGGTTTGTGTCTAGCTGTCTCCCCCAAAGCCTCATGTAAGTCATGGGGTGGACTTCTAGAGTTTATGATTAAATCATGATCCAGTGCTAGGATTATGGGTGTGAGTGCTATACCCAGCCTGGGGCAGACAGCCTGAATGCAATTTAAGGGAGACAGATTTGCTCTCTGTTGCAATTGTTGCTGTTACTCCCATTTGCTCTTGCTCTCTGCTCTTAGCCTCAGAGAATGGTTGTTCTCTGCCTTGTGCCACTGTGCCTTGGAGCCAGCTGAGTATGGACTGAAACCTCCACTGACTGTGAGCTGAATAAACCCTTCATTTTGTGTATCGGGTATTTGTCCCAGCAACAAGAGAAGAGTATCTGAGACAGAAGTTCAGAAACAAATGTTAAAATTAGAAACATCAGACTTTAAGCATAGGCAGAAGAGAACAGTTGAAGTTCACAGTCTGAAGAGAAGGGTATAAAAGATGCAGGAAAAAATAGTAAAAGGTTAAGTACTGTAGTGACAAAGAAAGAGAAAACGGGCCAGTAGACTCATCACCAAAAGTGGTTATCTGAAGTAAGTAAGTACATTCTAGGAAAATAATGGCCAGTGCACAACAGAATCTAAGGAATGAATTGAAAAGCAAAGAAATGGAGGCTAAGAGTGAAAGGAAAGAAAGGAGGAAAAGAAGACACCACCACACTGAGGAAAGGCCTACAAAGAGAATTAACTCAGGACAGGGGAGACGCACTTGTAGGGCTGGGCCCAGACGTGGCCACAGGAAAAAGTGATTATGACAGGGGAGACAAAGGAGACCACTGATAAAGCAAAGTATCAGGGACAATAGGAGGGTCAGATCCAGTCATTCTTGGTTGTCCTTCATCCCTGTGCACCCAGACACACTGCTGGACCTTCTCCAGGCTGCTCAGGAAAGTTCTCTGGCCCGTTGCCACTGTTCATCAATTAGCTAAAAATTACTTCAGCTGCTCTCTTGTCTGCCGACTTAACATTCACTCTACATCTGGGGACTTCCTGAATAAAGGTTTGGTGGAGAGAAAGCCAAGAGCTTCTAAAAATAAATTATACCTTATTAGTTCCTCAACACAAGTGAAATCACAAACGTTAAGCGCTGAAATGACTGGGTAAGCAAGTTGCCTAGGAAGGCCTAGAAGAACTGCATGCTTAGCTTTCTGAGTTAGCTTCATTCCATTGCTAAAGTCATCCCTCCCAGCTCTCACCTCAGACCTGTGTTGCCTTTGCAGCACACTCTTAATGGCTGTGTCTGGGGAGGACAGTTCTCTGGGAATAGCTAGGTTGGGCTGGAGCCAGTTTGGAAAAGCCAATAGGCAAGACTACCTCAAACAAGGAGATAAGATGGAGAGTAGCAACCAGTGATGAGACCAGAAGGGGTCTGAATCCATCAATCAAAATCAAATGATATTTACAAAATTGACTGGGGGCCTATAGGAGAGACTGGACATTAGCCTTCTATTTTAAAGTGCCTGCTATGCATAATGACTGTGATCAATGTCCTCACCTACCCACCCACCCACACACTTCATTCTTTCATTGAGCCAATGGCTATGGGATGGGGCTAGGAGAGGCAATATACAAAATACAAGGTCAATGAAGGGTTCAGAAGAGGCAGGGAATAGGATTCAGAGGTAACAGAAAATGAGCTTCTCAAGGAACCTAGATACCTTATAGAAAGGAACAGAGTGTTTCTTCCTCTACATAGGAAAGAGTGAAGTAAACTTTATGTGTTTTTTATTGTTGTTATTGTTTGTTTGTTTCTTTTGCAGTACCAGACATCAAACTCAGGACCTTGCACTTGCCAGGCAGGTGCTTATGCCACTGAGCTATCCCCAACCCTTTACGCATTCTTAAAAGACAGAGTCAGACTACATCTGACATGTTGGTGATATAAAGTAAGCCACTGCCTCAGTTGATCAACAGTCCCCATGATCCATAGCCACCAGAATAGCTTGAGCTTTCCATCTCAGTTCCACTTGAATGCTCCCAGGCATCCCGTTTTAAGCCACCTCATCCTGGCCCTGTCCTTCCCTTCACTTCCTCACCATCTCTGTATCCTCAGAAATACAGTCTTTTGTGAGCAAACTGCTCTTAGCCAAGCTATTTCTCATGTTACCTCAGTTTCTTTGCTCCAAGTGAGGATACCAGATCCACTGAAACCCTTGTAGATTCTCAGGGACCTAGGTTTTCCTAGTGTCACATACAGGACTCAGACTTCTCACCCCCAAAAGCCATTCCTAGGCCTAAGACATCCTCTTTCTAAATCTTCTGATTCAATGTTATTCAGTGATACCACTGTTCATCTCTCGCTGTGACTGGAAGCCATCTCCTACCACTCCATTCCTCTCAGCACACACTTACCCAGCCTACCTCAGGTGCTACCTTCCCCACATGCCTTTCACCTAATTCTGCAATTGAATCTCGTATGGCACAACCAGTGACAGGATCTAGGTCATCTGCATAAAGCCTATCTGCTGAGAAGACTGAAGGAAATAGGTTACTAGAGTCAGTTCTCTGGTACTTGTGTTAAAAAGAACAACTGGAAGAGAGATTGAATGAATGTTGAATAAAATAATCTTCAGTTTCTCCCATATATAGAGTGCTCTTCTCTCAATTCAGGCAAACCTAAGTAAAAATAGTGTCTTCCTATAAATCAAACTTTTACCATCCCAGCTTTTTGCAAAGGTAGTATGATTCTTTCAGTCTACTAGAACAAAAGATCTAAAGTCAACCCTTTTCTCTCTCTTTCATCTACCATGTCTAAATTTTTACATACACCCACTATTTCCCTGGAGAGGAAACTGCTCTATAGATGTACACTTTCCACACATCCAAGGTGTCCCTAGACTATCAAGAGTCACACTGCCTTGTGCTCAGATTGTTGCAATCGCTTCTGGCCTCAAGTGTCTCCAAACATGTTCTATAAAGCCAGGCATCCTTCTAAAGCATGACTCCCTTGGCCTCAACCCCTGGTCAAACATTAATTATTAACATGGAGATTTGATTAGTGATTCCTAACGCAACTACTTCTGTGAGCTAAAATACCCAGGAGCGGAAAGAGACTGAAAAACGAGATTGCCAGTCACTCTATTTCTAAAATCTAGAAGGAAATTCTACTAAAAACAAAATACATGGAATTGAATTAAGAAATACAGTACCAGGAACAACTGACATATTTTTTGCCCCTAAAAATAAACCAAAGAGATTGCGATTTAGCCTGCCCCCTTTCTGCTATCAGCCATCCAGGCATAACCCTTCAAAAGCTGGGATCTCTGATGGGTACTGCTGATGCCTTAAATTTTTCCCCTTTTACATCTTCATAGTACAGCGTATCCCAGAACAGGGTGAGGAGTTTAATAAAATGGTTTTTAGACTCACTAACAACTGCAGCAGACACCACTGATGCCACCCTCATAGTAGTGGGCTTCCACTGTGAGAACCCTGCCCTGGATCACTCAGGTGCTGTCAAGAATGAGTTTTCTGAGACCACCTGGGGCCGCAGATCTTGAATAGACCCAGAGCCCAGGCCTGGCATGTGAGTGAGACTGCCTGAGGCCCGAGGAACCTGAATAGACCCACAGTGCAGGCCCAGTGTGTGAGTGAGAGGACGTGGGGCCAACGGATCCTGAATTGACCCGGAGCACAGGCCTGGTGTGTGAATGAGACTGCCTTGGGCCCACTGGATCCTCATTCGACCCAGAGAGCAGGCCCAGCATGGAACCCTTCAGCAGAACTCCTTGCAAAGAGGCTAGAGGCAAGACCCAACCAGCTGATTCAGGAGCAGAACGTTTTGACAGAGTGACACAAAAGGTTCAACTCCAACATCTGCAGCAGAAAGAAGTGGAGCACAGCAGCCAGACCCCAGTCAGATCCAAGCAATACCCACCTGGAGGAATCTGAACTTCGTAGATCCAGACCTGGTGCTAAGGTAACAACTCTATCTAAGCTCTACACCAAAGGTCAGAAGACAGTGGTATACAAAATGACAAAGAGAAGGAACAAAATGCAGTCTCAGGCCCCGAGTCCACCCAGTACAAATGCAGAAGACACTAGCACTGAGGAAACTGGAAATCACACACCTGATATCTTGAAAATAATAGCGTTGGCAGCAAAGAAACAACTGCAGAAAGGTATAGAAGAAATCAGGTCAGAAATAATTTCTGAACTAAAAAAATGTAATAATAACTGTAATCAAAGAAGTACTAAGTGCTTCAAAAGAATACACTGATAGAAAAAGTAGAGCAGAATATAAAAATGATGGAACCCCTGAATAAACAATTTAGGAAAGAAATAGAATATATGAAACAGATTCAAAGTGATATGTAGGAAATTAAAACCTCAATCACAAGCTGGCAAAACTGTTTGGGTGAAAGTGAAAATAGACTTTCTGACCTTAAAGACACCATTGCAGCTAGTGAAAGAGTAAGATCTCTTAAAAACAACTAGAAGGCAGGAAAAAATAATTCAATACCTGCAAGATGATGCAAAGATGAACAATGTGAGACTAATAGGCATCAATGAGAAGGAAGGAGTCAATACAAATGATATAAAAAGAATATGGGCAGAAGTAATAGCAGAAAACTTTCTGAATATGGGGCAACAATCTGACATTCATGTAACTGAAGCATATAGAACTCCAAATAACATCAACCCAATTAAAACCACACCCAGACATATAATAATCAAGATCCCAGAAATTCAGCACAGGAACAGTATACTAAAAGCCACTAAAGAAAAGAAACAGATCACATTTAAAGGAAAACCCATCAGAATAATGACAGATTTCTCTTCACAAACCATCAAGTCAAGAAGAGCATGGAGGGGGAACTACCTGCTCGGGCCCCACTTCTGTCCCTCTCTGGGACAGGAACTTTCTTTCCCTCAATAAATATATTCTGCTCATAACCTCCGTTTGTTCCTAAAATTCATTCTTCAGTTTTAAAGAACACAAACTCGTGCAGGTCAGGTCGGGTTTTTCCCTATGTCATTTGGAGGTTCCCTATATGGTTTGGAGGTCACCCACCTGAGACCAGTTTTTCTCCCTGTATCATTTTGGAAGTTCCCACGGAGATCACTGGATGGAGAGGACTAGAGAAATGAGGGAAGGAAGAATTCATAGGGAAAATGTTCCTGAAAGAAGGAACAGCAAGTACAAATGCTCTGGAGCTGGTGAATATGTCATGTAATTTTATATATAAATAAGGCCACTGTAGTTGGGAGTCAGCAGAGCTGGATCACAGACAGCAAGAACGAAAGTATGCATTTATGTACAAGGCCTAAAGGGGTCTCATGAGGCAGCTCAGACTCGTGGTGATCCTCATGCTTTCAGCCTCCCCAGCGCTGGGACTACAGGGGATTAAACTAAGACACTGATGCTTTCCAAGCAAGCGTTTATTCCACTGAGCCATCCTCCCGGCCAAGTCAACAACTTCTGTCCTCACCAGTCTTATGGAAAACCCACTAGTATTATGGACTATGGGACTATATTGAAATATATTGCTGAATTCACACACCTATAATATTTAAATGACAATGGAGTACCCTTCTCTGACAAAACTAAACAAAAAAGAGGGATACAAATGAAGGACCATTTTGTATCTGTATGTTCAAAATAGTTAAGATAGATACACAGCTGCATTCCCTTGGATCATTGAATAGAGATTTGTTCTAATAGTTATTTGTGGACAGAATATCATGTCTGCATCTTGTACAATGAATCACCACTAAGACAACAATATGCAATGTATTAATTATTGAAACTGTGCTAGGAATGGGTTGAGGAACTGTCTCATTGTTAATTGTTTCTCAATAAAATTATTTTTTTAAAAAAGAGCATGGAGCAAAGTACTTCAAGTCTTGCAAGAAAACAAATTCCAACTCAGACTAACATACCCTGCAAAACTCTCTTTCAAATATAATGGAGAAGTGAAATACTTCCATGACAAAGAACAACTAAAGAATTTCATGATGACAAAGCCAAGCCTACATAGGCTACTAAATGAT
>NW_004524577.1:28002035-28003280 GCF_000260255.1 Octodon degus | reverse complement strand
AAAAAAAAAAAAAAAAAAAAAAATGGTTTTTTACCTGGGATGGTGATCCATGCCTATAATCCCAACTACCTAGGAGACAGAAGCAAGGTGTTTGAAAACTCGAGGCCAGCCTGGGTAATTCAGCGAGACTCAGCTTCAAAATGAAGTGTAACCAAGAAGGCCCAGAGTGTAATTCAGTGCTCCCTGGGCTCAATCTCCAGGACAGAAAACAAGGCTTTTAAGACTACTCCACCATCATACGGACTTTCCAGTGTTTGGCTAGATGGCGGCTCCTCAGAATAGAAAATACACATTTCCCAGCTTGCCCTTCACTAGGTATCTCACGACCTAATTCTGACCAGTAGAGGAGAAGTAAAGGACACAGACACCTCTGCAGAACAGCTGGTGCAGCGCCTTTGCCCAGCTTTCTTTATCCCCTTTTGCATTCTACTCCCCAGCACTGCATTTTATTGGTTGCTTCAGATGCTGAGAACATGTACCACACCCGAAAGCTGCAAAGCAGAAAGCCAGGGAGAGCCGAGTGCTGAGGACTTTATGAAGCAGGATTTTTATACCATGTCTTTTGACTTTTATGTGAGAGAGAAATAAATGTCTAACTCTTGTAAGTGGTCCTATTTTTTCCTAAATTTCATGCATTAAAATACTAGTTAATCCATAATACATTCTGGGAATTACATTTTTCATGTATCATACTGTCCAAGTGTCAGCAAATCAGAGTTGGGAGAGAAGTGTGAAACAGTTCAGACACCCAGGAACAGAACTGGGACACTCTCAGCCATCCTCGCTCCTGCTGTGCATCTAAGGAAGTCACTCCACTGAAGAAGATAGTGCAAGGGACAGGCTGACCAGGCTCTAGGCTGTTGGCCAGTGCCAGAGTGGGGTCTACCTCTCTGTTTCAGGATAACTGCTAAAGTAAAATAAAATAAAATAATTTTGGCGATCTATCTATATAAGCTTTTAAACCAGAAAAAAACAAATAGATAGCTACAGCCCTTGGGTTTGGGGTTACTCAGGAGATGGCGCCTTGGAGAGTGTGTGGTGTTTTTCCGGTGCTGGAACTCCTCTCTTTCTTGATGTGGGGGCTCATTGTACTTCGAGAGAACTCAGTGAATGGTCCATTCACAGTGGGACCCTTGTATTTTTTTTTCAAAGTTTTATTGATAAACAGATAGCAATGAGACAGCTTCAAATCAAATCGGAAGTACAGTTTCAACAAATAATACACTGCATATATTCTTCTTAGTG
>NW_004524577.1:27995025-28000770 GCF_000260255.1 Octodon degus | reverse complement strand
AAAAAAAAAAAAAAAAAAAAAAAAAGACAAAGGGATGGGTGTACTTTGTGAAATAACACTTGGAAGCTAAGGGTAGCAAATAGGCCAGGATGAAAAAGAAGCTACATTTTAAATCCCCAAAATGTAAAGGTAAAAGTGAAATGCACAGGCTGGGGAGATAGCTCAGTGCTCTAAATATCTGCCTGAGAAGCACAAGGACCCGAGTCTGATCCCCAGGACCACAAGCCCTGGCGGTCCTTGCCAAGTTGGCCACAGAAGCCAAGCATGATGGCGCACGCCTGTAATCCCAGAGCTGGAGAGGCTGAGACAGGAGGATCACTGGGAGTCTCAGCTGCATAGCATGACCTTGTACCAAATAAATAAAGATTTTAATAAATAAATAAAATAAAAAATAAAAATAAAAAAGTGAAATACACGTTTAAGCCTGAAAAGCACAAAATGAACATAGCAGAAAATATAAAGAGAAGCACAGGAAGCAAGCTCATATTCTTTTTCAGGTTTGGAAAAGTAAACTAGCTGGAAATCAGACCAACTTAATTCTTCACCTTGTATGGCATTTGCCAAAATTCCATCTGAGTATACACAAGATAGACAAAAATTAATGATACAATATACATACAACTATAGTGATTTTTTTAAATAAATAAGTGGTGGCTGGGAATGTAGTTTAATAATACAGTGCTTGCCTGCTTAACATGTGAGGACCTAGATGGGTGGGTGGATGGATGGATGGATGGATGGACAGACAGAGTAAACATGAGACAAATCACAGAATTAAATACACCTAACATGAAATAATTTTTAAAATATAGGTAAAGTTTTAACTTGTCCAGGGGCACGTACATCTAAAAATAGCATAAAAACAACAAATGGAAAGAATCATAATCCCAGCACATGGAAGGCAGAAGGACTGTCAAGAGTTTGAAGTCAGCCTGGGTTACATGATGAGTTCAAGGCCAGCCTGAATTACATAGTGAGACCCTGTTCCCACAACAACCAGAAGAAGGACTTGGAGGAGGAGGAGAAGGAAGAGAAGGAGAAGGGAAAGGGGAAAGAAAAAGAAAAAGGACAACTTGGCTTAAATAATTTTGAAATATAAAATTGTAAAAAAAAATAAAATTAAAAGGCAAACAATGTACTGAAAAAAGTTACAAATGACTAGCTATATCAATTTTCCTGTTTTTTTAAAAAGTGAACCAAAATTTTTATTCATTCATTTCTTGCATTTGAAGTATTCTTCGATGACATTCTTGGCCTGCGATTCTTTACCATCGTCCTTAACCACAACACAACTGCAATCAACCACTTTACAGGGCTTCCCAGAGTTTCTTGTTGTTGTCAATCTTAATTAGGTTACTTGGTGCTGAGCACAAAGGGCCTCAGTCCACTAACTTCACATACATAGGCTCATCGCTGCTGGATGCAAGCACGCAAAGATGGGCTTGGCGCTTGTCTTTGACTTTGACGGCTTCGCGAATTCCAGGTGCAAGATCATCGTGGACGAGGATGGTCTTCAGCGCCTCTTGTAAAGCAGTATTGACGTCCGTTTCACCTCCGGCAGCAATGCCTTCCTCGACCATGGTGGCAGGTTCCGCGTGAATCTGAATCTTGAACACACCCAAGCCTCCGTCTCTGCGCGACTTGGTGGCAGCAGGGAAAGAGGCCAATTTCCCTTTCAAATAAATATCACATATGCTAATACCCTACGTGGGTGCTGTCCAGCTGAGCTTTCTGCTACGATACACATGTTCTGAGCCTGCACTGTTAGCTTGGGAGCCACTGCCCACAGAGCACCTGGGATGCAGCTGGTACCAGGACTGAATGGCAATGTTTTAGGGGCATTGGTTAAATTAATTTTATTATAAAGATTTTTTATTACTAATATAAAATTGTATTTTACCTGTTTCTTTTTAACTGTCTCATGTGGCCATGAGAAAATTAAAATGTCATGTGTAATTCTCATTCGGCCTCTATTGGACAGAGCAGTTCTGTAAGAATGGTCAGGAAAGCAAAGGGAAAATTCATGGGGGAAGAAACAGAAATGATCAATAGGCCACAACCAAGACACGTTCTGCTTCACCTAAAATCCAAGAAATACATATTAAAACAAGTTACAATTTTTCTCTATCAAACTGACAAAGTTTTTTTTTTTTGTTTTTTGTTTTTTTAAATCTTCATTATTGGCAAGGGTTCTTTAAAATCAGCGCTTGCATATACCACTGGTGGGAAGTATGTATTGATTCAAACTTTCTGGAAAGTGATTTCAATATATGAATCAAGAATCTTAAAAATACTTACACTCTTGCCTCAGTGTCTCTATATCTAGGAATTCAGCCTACAGAAATAAAAGGACACTCATCACAGTACTACTTCTAATGGTGAAGGACTAGGAACAATCTCAACGCTAATAATAAAGAAATTGTTAAGTATCAGCCTTATATGATTAAACAATATGGTGGTGACCAGCTGTGGTGGCTGCACACATGTGGAATCCCAGCACGCAGGAGGCTGAGGCAGGAGGATCACTGAGTCAGAGGCCAGCCTGGGCTACATAGTGAACTCAAGGCCAGCTTGAACTACGCGTGAGAAGTTGTCTCAAAACAGAAGAAAGCAAAACAAAACAACAAATTTCTAGTGAGGAAAAAAATGTTCACAACGATGAATAAAAAAAAGTTTATTTTACAGGAACTCTTAAAGAATAACTACATATATTATGCATACATAAACACTATTTCATAAAGTTAGGACCAAATTTCATATTTTATGACACTTATAGTTAGAATAAAAATTAGGCAATGCAAGAAAGGTTATAAGCAACTGTCTCTGGGAATTAGATTATTTTTATTTTCGTCTTTATATTTTTATGATTTTTGCTTTTCAAAATATTTATGAATAATTTTACTTTTAAAATCAGAAAATGACTTTTTAGAGTAGTTAATATCCTATCAATTCCCACCTTCATATTTCGTTTTTAAGGTCCTCTATAAATTAGGTCCCTTCATGTCCCAAATGCCAGTGGGCTGCTCCTCCGTGGGGTGCCGGGCCTCAGCCTCCCCTGACCAAGCTGACTGCTCAGTGAGAGCCAGTACAGATGTCCATTCATCCTGCCCTCCAGCCCTGACAGCTATGCCTTGTACCCGGCACTTTAAGGCAGGAGAAGTGGGAGGAAGCATTTTCCCTCTAAATTGTAACTTTAACCCCCTTTTCCTATAGGAATGCTTTTGTCCCAGCTCTACCAGACTGGAAGATGACCTTGAGCAAGTCACTTTGCTTCAGTGTGGGTTTCCTCTTGTGTGAAATAAAGGAGACAAAGGTACAGTGATGCGGTGAAAGCTGCTGAGAAGATAGATAAGAGCTCTCCAATCTGCTTAGCTCAGTGCTGGGCCTGCTTTTCGTCACCACCGTCAGCTAAGTCCATCCTAACATTCCAAGTCTCGCCATGCCCATTCCAAGGCCTTTGTGACATTCCTTGTCTCGTACTGTTCTTGATTGTTCTGTGTGTCAGCTTCCAGCCCTCAACTGCACTAGAAGCCCTCAACTGCTCTTCCACCGTGAGTCACACTGCCTTGTCCTCCATCTCTATCCATACGTGAAGTACCTTGGGGTGGCTCACTGTCTGGATGCAGTAAATCATCTAGCGGTGTGCATAGACAGTAGCATTGTTTCTTGCACTAACTCTTGGGCACACTTTTCCATAAATTCTCTTGTGGATTTGTTAGGAGTCTCCCACATGATTTTTGCTTGCTACCTAAAGAGTGGGGAGAAGCCCATCCACTTTATTCCAAGAACTCTGAATGCTGCACGTTGCCGTGGACAGACACCACGCTGCGTTCATCAGAGGGCTCCTTAGAAGTTCCAGCTCCCTGGCCTTCTCACCCTATCCTACACACACATCATCACCCTGATGAGGTCCAGCAGCCCTGTAGGAAAGCTCAGGTAGGAAATGTCTTCAAAACAAACAAACCACCCAGGCCAGGATGTAGTCACTTCTACCTCGCATAACATGCACCCACAAGACTCACTCCCAGGCAGTTACAGTCCGGGTTCAGAGCAGAGAGAGAGCCAGCCACACTGTGAAGTTGTTAATCATTCAAGAACAAAAACCAATGGCCTGGGGAGATAGCTCAGTTCAATAAGCACTTGCTTAGCAAGTGCAAGGACCTGAGTTCAATCCCTGGCTCCACAAAAAACAAAGAACAAAAACCAGCTTTGCTTGCTAACATTGTACTGAAAAGGGAAGTGTGATGAACTGAAAAGGACTTACCTTATGGATTATAAAAAATATGAATCATCCAGAATATTTTATCCTTAAATAACACAACAAATATTTTCTAAGTCATCTTCTTTGTGCTACCACAGTTTGAGATACTGGGTGCATGGTGGCTTTACTGTCACTAACTTGTGCAACAGCCTTTCCGTTTCCTCACCATCTTGACCTTCATCTTCCCCACCAGGGCTCAGAATCGCTGGACAGCTTGGCAAAGAAGGATGTGGACCCAGGGTGATCAACAGATAATAGCTGAAGGGATGGCTCAGAAGGGAATCCAGTACATTCACTTCCTCAAAACTTAATTAATCACAGGACACAGCATGAGAAGAAGTGGCTGGCCCTGGGAAGCAGGGTTCTCCACAGCTCATGCTACCCACAGCATCACCTGGAAGTGGAGGAGAAACCCTCACAGGATGAGCAGATGCCACTTTGCACAAGGGAGCAGAGCAGGCCCCACGTCTGAGTGGACCTAGGCCAGGCTTCACTGAGGCAGTCATTCTGGAGATCTTGAGATGGCCCAGGAAAGCAATCTGTTTCTAGTGAAACACTTCTGGTTTCTGGTCAAGTGCTACAGGGAGATGTAAATTGCTTCCTAAGTCTTTCATGGGGGCAACTGAAGAAAAATAGTCACCGCTGGGAGACAGTGTGGCATAATTCCACTCGGTCTAAAAGGCAAACTCCATGAAGCCTACAGTAATCCTGTCAGTGGGAAGGATTTTATGTTCACAGGAATGTGCCACAGTAATCCCCACACCCACACTGTTCCACCAGACTCTTCCTTACTAGGCAGTAGGAATCCGTCAGGCAGCACAAGCCCAGCATTATCAAGAAATAATTCAGAAATGCAAACTGAAGGAATTCTACTACAAATGGTATTTATTACTTCAAAAGAGAGAATTGTTTTCCCTTTTATGGTATCTGAGATATCCATTTTTTGAAAACGATTCCCCAGCACATTGCAGATTACTTCAGAGCTGGGAAATGCTCCTTGCTAGGAAGAGGCTGGGTGCTCCGAGGTTTGGTCCTGTGTCCTCTTGGAAATATTGTTTATTGGCACAACTACATTCTTCTGCCAGTAAGGCTTGGGGAGTTTACTATTAATCCCAAATGTAAACCCCACTTAAGAGTTGGTGCTTACAAAAGGCGATTACTATTTAACTCTTACATTCACAGTCCATCTTGTAAATTCCTCAGATAAAGGAGACTGCAGATCTCTGTCCTAATGGTGCCTCAGGTTGGAAACTCCAGTTGCTGGCTTAGGTGACCTTCAATTGTTTCATCCTTGCTCTCTCCACTCTCTTTCTAAGGGATTTCCTGTTTTAAACATTTGCTGTCTGGACAGGAATTGAGAACTCAGAAATACTGAATTAGTGTTGCTGGATTTAGCAAAACAAACAAAAAGTACTGTTTGGAGCTGGGTGGGGTGGTGCAGGTCTACAGAATCCCAGCACTCTGGGAAGCTGAGACAGGAGAAC
>NW_004524577.1:27986594-27994625 GCF_000260255.1 Octodon degus | reverse complement strand
GGGGACAGCACCACCCCGCCCCGAGCTGTCACTCGTCCAGGCACTCACAGAAAGGACTTCAAATAAAAACCACTTTCCGCAGCTGCGGCGCAGGCCCCCCGGCCCCGGAAAGGCCTGTGGCGGCCGAGGTCCCCGCCGGCGGTCGCGTCCTGTCTGGCTCTTTGTTTGCGGGCCCAGACTTCCCTTTCTGCGCCCCGGGCGGGCAGTTTCCGCAGCAGACCAGGCGGGCCCTACCTGCCAGCCCTCTCTGCCTTGCTCCTCCCTAGCAACCCGGGACATCCATCTCGGGTTTTATTTCCTCCCGGGACGCTGAGGAGGCCTCAGGTGGGTTTCCATGTCAACCTTCAGTGAAATCCAAACATTTGGCTTTCTCAAAGGCAGTTTAACCTCTGCCACCACATCCTTAGAGTGGCAGGGAGTTTTTTTCTTCAAAGCTTAAAAAAAAAAAAAGAGTGGAGCTTTGAAAAGACCCAGGCTTCTGGGGGTTCCTATTCAGACAGTGATAACACATCTTGAAAGAGGATATTCATAAATTGTTTGGTTTTTCATTCATCCTCTCAAAGCTGGACAGTAATGGCTGAGAGCTATGAAAACTCGTTGGTAAGGGGCTAGAACAGCAACAAAAAGAGTAATTGGAAACAGAAACGATCTTCGGTTGCACCTTCTTTAACAGTGTGGAAACCAACAGGCCGGAGAGCTCAGGGCAGGCTGCCTCGGCCTCGGATTCTGGGCGCTTGCTGCGGCCTCTTCTCTCCCAGGCTGACTTCTGTAAACTTAGCTGCAGTGTTCCACAGACGCTCGGCCTGGTCTCGGCCCCCTTCCCCAGTAAGAGACCTCCTGGGATGGGAGCTGGGGAAAACCTGCGCGGAGCACAGGCTCCAAGCTCTGGAAGAGGCCACCTGCAGCCCAGAGATAACCTGTTGAGATAAGGGATTTACTGAGGCCAGGGCGGCTGCAAGGAGGAGGGGAGCAGAGAGCGCGGGTCCAGCCGTGGGATGGTGAGGTTGGGAGGTAATATATGAGGCTGGAGAGACCACACGGGGAATACTGTGTTCCTCACTGCCTCCCAAGAAAGATGCACATAATAAGCTGGCCGCCATTCAGAGAAGAGCAATTAAGATGATTAAGGGGCCAGAGGGAGTGACTTCAGGGGAAGAGATTAAAAGAATTAAACATGTATACCTTGGCTGAGCCCAAAGCACAGGGAATGTGGGAACTCTGAGCATCCTCAGAAAATAAACATGAGGAGAAGTGGAATTGTTTCACATGGTCCCTGAGGGAGGTAACTGGAAGTAATAGGATGGAAGAAAAGAAAACAACTACCTGTTGGAAAAGGCTTCTGAACAGCACCAGACACCAGAAGTGTCAGAGTCACACCTATTTTTTTTTTTTTTTAAACAAAGTCAACAAAGGGAGACAGTATCATAGGAGAGAAATAAGTTTGGATAACACACTGGTCTCACAGGGATGCTTTGAAGGGAAAAAAAATATCACAATTTCTTTTGGGGAGCTGCAAAACCAGTGAAGCCTCCCTTGTCACAGAAGGTCATTATTTTGGCATTCAGAGACTCTATCTGTCCTGAGTTCACCCTCCAAAGATAAACTCTCACCAATTTCTGACATAAGTGTATCTACCAAATGTTCCTGGTATACTTCCTCCTTTGTGTGAGAAATCCTCCCCCAATCCTATTGTCCAGCCATCCAAGTGTTGCCTATTTTTTAAAGGCTTTTTTAAATCTTACCCAGTGGCTAAGAGTCTGTTTAAATGCAGATTCCCCTGGGTCCTCCAATCTGTAGAGCTCCATCTCTCTTCTTCCCTCCTAGAAGTCATTCTGACAGCTGTCATACACAGTGTTCTCACCATTAGCTGGTGTGTTTCACTGTTTCATTGAGATTGTGAGTTTCTTAGAGATTCAAGGGTGCATTCCCCATCTTCCCCTTTCCTATCAGCTTTTGGATCTTCCTATACCAGATCTTGAAACTATTGTGAAGAATTCATATAGCAATAGGACCATCTCTTGCTTTTCCCTCTCTCTCTTCTCAGATTTCTCTCTCCATTTAGATGTCAATGCTAACCACAGTGCCACTTTAGCTGCTCTCTTTGTACTCTACTTTCTTCCAAGAAAATCACCTCCAGTCACTGGGATGCAATGAACTGTCCAGGCCAGTGATCCCCAAAACTCTCTCCACTCAGCAATTCCTTCTGTACCACAGGCCCTTGTAGAGCATCTCAAACTGGATATCCCGTGTGTTCTTCAATACCCCCCCAAGGCATAAAGCCTAACTTATCTTCCCTTTCCAACCCCCTTCTACTCCTGTGTTTCCTATCACAGAATATCCTAACATCTTCTCATTCACCCAACTTAAATACCTAAGAGTTGTTCACAGCTCATTCCTACCCCTCTACCACAATCATTTGCCAAATAAAGTTAATTCTATCATCTGAATATCTGCACTACTTTAGTGTCCACTGCTGCTCTGGTAATAGATCTGATCTCTTTGACTAGTGAAATGAGTCAGTAGTCCCTTAGACAGGCGAAGTGGCCAATCTGTGTTCCTTAGACAATCAATATGGCCAAAGAGTTGAGGAGAAGTGTGAGCTTCTGATCCAAGCCTGGACAGTCACAGCTTGTCTGAGGATCCTATATTCAGAATGTATTCTGAATTTGAGAGAGATAGTCACCTTGTTTAATCAGAAATGGGGCAGGCACGATTTCAAAGCCACCAACAAGTCACACACTCTACCAGACCAGAAAGAGTAAACAGCTTTTACAGATAAGCAGAGTTGAGTTCAAAAATAGACACAAGGTTCTGGCAGCTTTCCATTGGATAAGACAGACACACAGCGCCAGCGGCTCCCTCACCTTTGCAGGACTCTGTAGCCAAAATGAAGTAGTTTCTCAGTTTTAACCACACTTTCCGAGGTAGTTTCTGTTGGCTTGATAATATTTGATTAATGTAATTCATCAAATCTGCTCTGTTCTCTGCTAATTCTGTATGTAGCACCATGAATCTCTTCCAGACCACTGAAGGCCTTGGAACTGGCTCTGCAGACAGCCTCTTCCCTTCTATGTCCTCTTCCTGGTGCAACTGCCATGATTTTTCCAGAACTTAATCTTATCAAGACAAATGCCAACCTGAAAGTCCAGATTCCTTACCTAGACTGACAATGCCTGGCATATCTTGGCTCCTGCTTGAGTCTTTGTCCTCTCTCTTGCATTCCCATCTCTCATGTTTCTGAATCCCTTCAGGACGTTCCATGGGCCTTAGAACGTAGTATTCATGCTGCCTGCATTACTCTTTGCTAACTAACTGTGTCTCATCCTCAAGGTGCATGTGGAAATGTCACGCTGTCAATGGTCCTGTGAGCCCTAACCCAGTAAGAGCTACTCTGTATGTCCTGGATCATGACACTGCTTATTGCACTTCTTGTTATATTAGTTCTTAAAGAACTTACCTTTCTTTGCTGGTCTGTAAGCATGTGAGGGCAAGCAATGTCAGAGCAACTCCAACTTAGTCTAGTGCTAGACATGGTGAATTAACACAGCTATTCAAATGGCTCTCAAGTGTGTATTTAATGAATTTCTCCTTTAAGTTTAATTTTTTTTAATTTTATTTATTTATTTAGTGTGTGTGTGTGTGTGTGTGTGTGGCCAGCTCAGCCCACCAGGGGGTGGGGCTGGCTGGCATGTGATGCTGGGGGATTGAACCACGGTCCTTGTGCTTTGCGAAGCTTGTTCTAAGTAGGTGCTTTAGACCACTGAGCCATCTCACCAGCCCCTCTCCTTTAAGTTTAGATGTGTCTTTCTAACTATATAGTAATTTTTTCCTCTTCCTGTGGTCCTTGTCTTCCTATGAAAACAGTCTAGCCTGGGATTCACTTGTTGATGCCTCTTTCTTCTCCTCCTCCTTTATCCAATTAGCAAAGCTTGTCAATTGTCACTTCCACTCTCTGTCTCTGCCTACCCTGCCTGGACAGTGGTATCAGCTTCCTATCTGGTCAACTTTATTAATTACCTCACTCACTTTAACCAACTCTACCCATTGAAGCTAGAGATATTTTTATCAAAATGCAAAGCTGATTGTTATTTCTCTTGTGAAAGCTCTTAAGTGACATACTCAAGACAGTCTCTCTCTACAAGGACCTATCCCAGCTGACATTTCTAGCCTCGTCTCCTAGCTCTTCTAGACATGTGCTACCTTACTACCTTGGTACTGTGCCTCTGAGACTTGTCACATTATCCTTTACATCTCCGTCCCTTTGTGTATGGAGTTGCCTCTGTGTAGAATGTTCTTTCTTCTTTGTCAACCTAGCCATCTTCAGACAACTGAGAATGGAAAGCTTACAATACACTTCCTTTAGCAGGCCAGTAGTGGCCAATTTATATGAATGATGTTGACAATAATGGTAATAACATACCACATGTGTTCTATATACTAGTCCCTCTGCTACTAGTCATTAAGTTGCATGGATTGTCATCTTGACAAAGAAATTAGTAATCCAGGCAACGAGACGTTAGGTGATTTGTTCATATCCGCAGGGTTAATACCTTTCTAGTTTGAGGGCTCAAACTCAGGTCTCAGCTACTAAGTGTTGTGCTCAACGATACATATATTGTTTTTCCTGTCTCTGTAAATGCACTTCCCCATTAAAAAAAAAATCATAATATATATTATTTGGTTCTATCTCTACTTACATGGGAGAAACTTCAGAGTAGGGCCCATGATTCTTCATATTGGATTCCAGTGTCGGGCAGAGAGCAGGAAATCAGAAATATCTGAGTAATGACTGGATTACACCAGTGAATACAGGATGAGCCACGAGACTGCTCCTCTGTATCTTCTTCTCTGAACGTGGGCAACTTCGGGACCTCACCAGGCTTCCTCTCCCTCCTTCACCTTTATGGAATGAGGTAAAAGGGCCAAAGATTTCAGGGCAACTGTTGAGACAGTGAAGCCCAGCTCACACAGTGCTTTTTCCTAAACTAACGCACAGTATGAAAGTCATGGAGAGTAGCCAGGCACTCCCGACATTTGCTCAGAAAGATGCTATGCCGGGACCGCAAGTCATTATGTGAGCAAATTCTGCACATCCCATTTTTCCTCCAGAGTTCAAATGCATTAACTTTCTTGATTTGAACTGTGACCAAACAGTTGACTTGCATTTTGGGTCATGTTGAGAGAAAAACAGCATCTATATATACCAGGGTGACATTCAGGGGGAAAAAGTTGCTGATTCTGTGAGACGTCTATAGAAAATGAGAAAAATAGAATCATTGATGTATTTTTTTTATAATTTGTCTTCACTCAGAGACATACATTCAATGTGTAGGAAGGCAGGTGAAATTATCCACTATTTAAACTGAAAGTGTACTTAGTTGTCTGTCTAGTCCCCCCTCTTTGTTAACTATGTAACTAAACTCTATTACAAATAATAACATTAAACAAAATTAGATAATTTCAAGGAGTTTTAGAAGATACAGTACCCATATCTACATACCCATTGTTATGGTTTGTGTTTAGTTGTCCCCCCAAAGCCTCATGCAGTTATGGGGCAGCTTCTAGAGTTTGTGATTAATTCCTAATCCAGTGCTGGGATTATGGGTGTGAGTCCCATACATTCAGCCTGGGGCAGATAGCCTGAATGCAACATAAGGGAGACAGACTTGTTCTCTGCTGCCATTGTTGCCACTACCTCTTCCATTTTCTCTTGTTCTTTGGCTGTTTTCTACCACCGTGGACTGCTGCCCTCTGCCATGTGCCACTCTGCCCTGGAGCCAGCTAAGTATGGACTGAAACCTCCAGTAACTGTGAGCTAAATATACCTTTCCTCCCTTAATTTTAGGTGTCTGGTATTTTGTCCCAGCAACAAGAGAAAAGTAACCAAGACACTCATGAAGTGACCCCAATTTGATGTATTACAAAATCTTAACTGTAAAAAATCTATTTAATAATCTATAATGCTATGCATTTCTAAATAGCATTCCATAGTAGCTCCATCATTTTACATTTCTTCCAGCAATTCATGAGAATTCCAAGTTTTTCACCTCTGCCCCAACACTGAATTTCCATTTTATTATTAATTATCATCATAGCCATTTTAGAAAGTATGAAGTGGTATCTACTCATATGGTCATCTGTGTTTCCTTTACCTAAAAGATGTTGAGCACATGTATTTATTGTATGTCTTCTTTGGAGAAATCTATTGAAGTCCTTCTCAGGTTTTTGTTTTGTCTTGTTTGGGCTGAGAATTGAACTCAGAGCCTCATGCATGCTGTGTGTGCTCTGCCACTTAGCAGAATCTAACTTGTTTTTTTGCCTTAAAGTAGTAAAGATCAAACCAAGTGCCTTATGCAAGCTGGCGCCAAGCACTGTAACCTGAATTACAGCTCCAGCTCCAGCCTTTCCTTTCTTTTCTTTTCTTTTCTCTCTCTCTCTCTTTTTTTTTTTTTTTTGGTTGAACTGGGGATTGAACTCAGGTCATTGCCCTTGCCAGGGAAGTGCTTATTCTACTGCGCCATCTCCCCAGCCCTCTTTTCTTTTTCTAATAAGTTTATTGGTATACTTTTGGTGTACACAATGCTCAGTTCATCATAGGGAATTCTTTGGTGCACACACACACATTTTCGTTTTGATAAAACCTACTTACTTATTTTTCCATTCATTGCTTATATGTTTGGTACCTTGTTGTAAGATTACTCCTGTGTTTTCTAAGCTGGCTGAAGGCATAGGTCAGTGCCAGAGAATGCACATAGCATGCATGAGGCTCTGAGTTTAATCCTCAGCACAAAAACCAACCCTAAGATTTTATTCCTGAGACTTTACTCTTTTTAAGGGGTGGTGTACCAGGAGCTGACCCCAAGGCCTCACATGTGCTAGGCAGGCAAAATATGAAGGCTTCCAATTAACAAGTGTGGGATGTTTTCCCATCTATTAAGTTCTTTCATTTCTTTCAATGGTGCTTTACAGTTTTCAGTGTACTAACCTTGAATGAACTTGGTTAAATTGATTCCCAAATATTTTATGATGACATTGTAAATGAAATTGTTTTCTTAATTTATTTATAGATCCTTCATTGCTACAGCATAGAAATCCATCCAGTTGTCATATATTGATTTTACATCCTGTAACTTTGCCAATTTATTTATTAGTTCTATTTTTTGGATTGTTTGTGATTTGTTATCTTTAAGATTATACCATCTGTGAATAGAGATTACTTTACTATGTTCTTCCAACTTGGGTGCCTTTTAATTCTTTTATTTTTTTTCTTTCTGCGTTTTCCTAGTTGTGTGGGTTTGAACTTCAGTACAAAGTGAGTAGGTCTGGCTAGAAAGTCTTATCTCGTTCCTAACTTTAAGGGAACGATTTCAGCTTTTCAGCATAAAATACGAGGCTAGTTATGAGTTTTCCCCCACTTATACAGCCTTTATCTTAGTGAGGACATTTCCTTTTATTTATAGCTACTGAAAGATCCTTTCATGAGTGTTGGATTTGTCACATGCTTCTTCTAAATCCATTGAGATGGTCATGTAGTCTGCCTCTTCCACCTTTCATTAATATGGCATGTTATTTTGGGTTTTGTATGTTGAACAGCATCCGGGGATAGTTTATGTTGGAGGTCCCAAGATATTCAAGGATGTGAGTTGCAATGATAGGAACATGAGGACAATAGAATTCTATAGGAACAATCTTTTGATCTAAACCATACTAGATTTTTTAAAATGATGCTCTAGAAAAAAATCTATATAACAAGAATGAGGGGTAGTAGAAAATTGAAAAAGAAGATAAGACATAGGATCAGGGAGATAGCTTGGTGGTCTAAGCACCTGCCTGACAAGCGCTAGGACCCGGGTTCAATCCTCAGTACTGTATGCCATGCTGGCCACATGCTGAGCCAGCCACCAAAACTGGGTGTGGTGGCACTTGCCTGTAATCCCAGCTCTTGGTAGGCTGAGACAGGAGGATCACTGCAAGCCTGAGCTGTATAGCGAGACCCTGTACCAAAAAAATAAATAAATAAGATTAAAAAAA
>NW_004524577.1:27980845-27985599 GCF_000260255.1 Octodon degus | reverse complement strand
ACACTCAAAATGAAGGAGGAAAAGGTTAATTTAGCTCATAGTTACTGGAGGTTTCAGTCCATACTCGGCTTGCTCCAAGGCAGATTGGCACATGGCAGAGGGCAGCAGTTCATGGTGGCAGAGAACAGCAAAAGAGCAAGAGAAAATGGAAGAGGTAGCGACAACAATGGCAGCAGAGAGCAAGTCTGTCTCCCTTGAGTGCATTAAGGTTATCTGCCCCAGGCCGGGTGTAGCCCTTACATCCCTAATCCCAGCACTGGATCATGAATTAATCACAAAGTCTAGGAGCCTGTCCGAGTGACTACGTGAGGCTTCAGGGGGACAATGGAAACAAACCATAATATGCATCTTTTTTTATCCATTCCTCAGTTGATGGGCATTTGGACTGTTTCGAAGATTTAGCCATGACAAATCGTGCTGCTATAAACATGGATACACATACATTGCCGCAGAAGGATGTTTCAATCTTCTGTGAAGATACCTAGAAGGGGAATAGCTGGGTCAAATGTGACCTCTAATCCCGGTTTTTGGGGGACCCTCCACAGTATAGCAGCAATCTACACTCTCACCAACAGTGGAGAGTGGCTTCTTTTTCTCCACAGCCTCCCCAGCATTTTTAATTGGTTGATTCCTTGATGATAACTATTCTTTGTGGGATGAGATGGAATCTCAGGTTTGCTTTAATTTACATCTCTTGAATGACTTGATGGTGAACATTTTTCATATATTTATTTGCCATTTGTGTTTTTTCACCTGAGAAGTATGTATTTATCTCAGGCACCTATTTTTTGATTGAGTATTTGAATTCAGGGGGAGATCTTTTTCAATTTTTGTTTTCAGTGTTTTTAGAGAAGGGTCTACAGGGCATTCATGGTCTCATTATTAGATTTGACTCATAGTGAGTCTCCTATTTACACACTCCCAAGTAATGGGATTACAAGCGCACACCACCAGGTCCAGTCTCAATTGCCATCGCAGCGCGCCCCGGGGGTGGGGCCAGCACAGCAGGCCCAGGGATTGAACCGCGGCTCCCTTACCTGTTTGCAGATGCTTTAATCCACTGAGCTATTTGGCCAGCCTTCAATTCTTTATATGCCCCAGATAGAAGTTCTTTGTCTAAGGGACACTTGGCTAACAGTTTTTCCCACTCTGAGACTTGTCCTTTCACTTTGCTATTGATTTTCTTTGTTGTGTTATGCAAATGCTTTCTAATAAGATGAGAACCCAGTTGTTGATTCTTTGGAGCAGTTTCCATGTAGTCTGGGTTTTTTGTACCAGATATCGAACTCAGGACCTTGTGCTTGCCAGGCAGGTGCTTATTGCCCCTGAACTATCTCCACAAGCATAATAGTCTGGGTTTTGTTTGTGTACTCTCCACCTACACCTGTGTCTTTAAGATTTCTACCTATCATAGGTAGGTAGGTAGGTAGGTAGGTAGGTAGGTAGGTAGAAATTTTTTCAGACATAGAATTTTTACTGTTTCACTTTTCCTTGCAGTACCCTCTTCCTGTTTCTTTTCATGGTCAGAAGACAAGAAAGCTCTACACCTTACCAAGATTCAGTTGTTTTCTTCACCTAGTATTCATTTGACTGCTGTAAAATTTTGAGTCATTTTCCAGAGGCCCAATAAAATTACTTTTGATAACTTTTACTGGGGATGGAACCTACAGTCTAACAGCACATACTAAGCAAGTGCTCTCTGCTGAGCCATGTCCCCTGCCCTTTTGACTTTTGTCTTTGAGACAGAGTCTCACTGTGTTGCATAGGTGGTCTCACACTTGTTTCTTGTCTTTTGTCTGTTTGTGTTGTTTTGTTTTTGCAGTACTGGGGATTGAACTCAAGACCTTCCACTTGCTAAGCAGATGCTTAAGCCGCTGACCTATTTCCTTGGCACTGGGCCTTACACTTGAGATACTCCTGCCTTGGACTTGAAGGACTCCACATACATATCACCACTCCACTGGGAAAAGATATCTGACATACAAGGTTTGTTGGACTCCTGGTTTCAGTGGCTTCAGTCGTGTTCATTTGGCTCCAAGGCAAAAACAGGATTAAGGGCTATACTGGAGGAAACCTACTCACGCCATGGCACCCAAGAAGCAAGAGACAGGAAATGGGGCTGGGGACCAGATGTAGCCCCCATGCTTAAGTACCCACTACCTGCTAGCCACACCCTGAGGTGTGCTTTACTAATCTCAAGCCAAGCAAGTTGACAATCAAGATTCACTGTCACTTCTTTTTTTAATGGGGTCGCACTCTGTTGCTGAGGCTGCATACCAGCTCCTTGGCTAGGATGAACCTCCTGCCACAGCCTCCTGAGTGGCTGGCACTGGAGGGGCACAGCATCACTCTTGGTTTTGATTCTGATATTTTTTACGATTTTATGTACTGCGTTGGGAGAGAGACAAAGCTTTGGGGTTCACTTTCCTTCCTTCCTTCCTTCTTTCCTTTTTTTCTTTCTTTCTTTTCTTGGTGTATTTTTTTTTCAGTGCTGGAGATCAAATCTAGGGCCTTAGGAATGTTAGGTTAGCACTCCAGCACCGATATACATTCTCAGAGCCTTGGTGGGGTTTTTTTTAGCCATTTACTGGGTACCACTCCATTCCCCAGGCTTTCAGTAGCTGATTCATGAGTATTAAGTGCAGAATGACATGGGTGCATCACGTAAGTACACTTCAAAGGGGAAGATGAAAGACTGCATCTAGTTCTCCTTGCAACTGTCTAAGAGGTGCTTGGTAATGGCTTAACTGCTAACACTACAGCAGATCAGTAAGGTGACAGCTACATGACAGGTGGCCCTTGGAGGCTTCTAAGGACAAGACAAGTTGTGTGGACATTGCCAGGAGCAAATGAAGAAAGAGAAGGTGAGTTGTACTTGCTTATATTTAGGGAACTTCTCAAAGTACCTTACACTGAAGGACTCAGATTCTTTTTCGGGACCCTCCATAAGCTTGAATATTACACAGTTTCTCTTCCTCATGAAAAAAGCCAAAGGCAGGAGGAACCTAGGCATCTAGAGGTCATGCTGGTTTCTTTGACAGAATAGAAGAAATAATATAAGAAATCATAAAAAATAGAGATGTGGAGAAAGATCAAAACAAGAGGAATCAGTGAATGTGGAGAAGTGAATAAAATAATGGGATCTGATAGAAAAACCGTGAGAAAAAGAAATTGTGTTTTCATAAGGTTTCTGAGCAAGGACTCGAGTGTAGTTCAGGCCAGCCTTGAATTTGCTCTGCAGCCCAGACTGGCCTCAAATCTTCCTGTCTCAGTCTCCTGAGCGCTGGGATTGCAGGCGTTCACCACCACACCTGGCTTCTTTCATAGCTATTAATGGCTGCTCAACTAGCAATGACCTTTGCTTCAACTTGATTTTGGAGCCTGGAACAGTAGACACTAAGAGTGTCCCAAAGATAATCTCATCAAAATAATTCTGGCATTGGCCTAGAACACAGGGGCTCTGTTGGCTGTTCTCTCTCCTCCACACTCAGGGTTACTGAAGCAAACTTAACTGTAAGCTCTGGAAATTTAAGACCTGGATAAAATCAGAAAAAAGTTGTGAAACAGAAAAAATTGGGAAACTTATTTCCACTGACAGATGCTGGGTAGGAGACAGAAGGATTTAGGAACAGAGTTTTCTTTAAATCTTTTCTGTTATTTTATGATTCTGACTATGCAAAATAAACAAATGACTTTGCCATTGGTGTCAAGAAATAATTCAGTGTCCTGGACTGTGAACCAGAACCAAGGGACAAAATGAGGCCGTAAGAAGTCCTGCAAGAATGTTTTTGGCAGAAGACTCACCAGAGAAATCAGAAGGCTGTAAATCAAATTTTAAGAGCAAATCATTTTCATAATAGCTAATTCTCATTATGCTGATAACATATTTGACAGCATTTTATGTATATTCACTCATTTAATTCTTACAATGATCTTATAAAGTAGTTATAACAATACTTCTCGTTTTATAAATGAGGAAATTGAAGCACAGAAAGTACTTGTTCATGAAAATAAGACTCTTGAGTGGAAGCGTCTGGACAAAACGTGAAGTTTAAAAGCATTCAAAGGAAAATTTCTTGAAAAATATCCGATGAGAAATTGTACCATTCTCTAGGAAGATGCACACTGAAGAAGTTACCAGAAAACTTTCTGCGGAAAGGAAAAAAAAAAAAAGACTGAGAGACAACATTTGGCTTTGTTATTAGTGTACCAATGGCCTGAGGGGGGGAGACAAACATGTCAAACCAATAAAACCACAAAAAAATTTGTAAAGAAATGGAAAACGCTAATGAATTAAGATAACTTGAAAGAGAAGAGTCAGACAGCACTAGGGTTGGGGGGAAAAGATTTAAGTCAAGAAGCTTTGGAAAACCATAAAATTGAAGGCAGATGCAAGGGAAAGATGAAAAGTAAAATGAATTCCAAAACGGAGGTGGCAGTGTTCTGGGGGCACATTGCAGACAGCCTGGCCAGACTGAGCATATGAGAAATATTTTATTTTTAAATAATATTTTCTTAATAGAGATTATTAACCTGATGTAATAACAATGAAATATTTTAAGCTTGAAGACATATGTTTGAAGTGTTATTGAGCTGAAAGCAGAATAATTGATGAAATCTTGACTTTTCTTTACTTATAATTAAATCCCTCAAAAGAATAACTAAACAACAGGGAAGCTGCTATTCTGAACTTAATTTTTGCCAAGAAGAATTTGGTTGATGATGGGGAAATAAATTAGAAAAACCTTCTGAAA
>NW_004524577.1:27975169-27980205 GCF_000260255.1 Octodon degus | reverse complement strand
TGACATTGATTCTGTAAATTTATGTAGATGGCATATCTTCATCTGTTTAGATTTTAATTTTTCTCAGCAATGTTTTATAGTTTTCATTAAGCAAACTGCGTATTCATTGTGTTAAATTGGTCCCTATGTATTTTATTTTCTATGCTATTGTCAAAACTATTTTTTGTGGGGCTCAAGAGATAACTCAGAGGCATAAACACTCCATAATAATTCAACTCAATCCCCGGCCCACATGCGGTGTGGTCTCAGCCCTGGATGTGGGCACCCACCGTGCAGCCCCAGAACCAGAGGTTATGATGCATACGTGTAATCCAAGCATTCAGGAGGTTGAAACAGGACACTCCCTGCAAGTTTGAAACCAACCTAGGGGGCTACAAAAGTGAGCATGAGGCCAGCCCAAACTTCATAGTGAGACCCCGTCTCAACCCCCACAAAACAAAAAACCATTTTTTGCAGTTCTAATTTCCAGTTTTGTAAAATGTAGAAATACAATTTTGTTGTTGTTGTTGCTAATTTATGTATTTGGTACAGGGTGCCAGCTCAGTGTACCTGGGGGCAGAGCCAACACTGCATTTTGTATGGGGGATCGAACTCCAGTCCCTGTGCTTGCCTAAGCAGGCACTTAGTTTGCTAAGCTATCTCACCAACCCACAATTTTTTTTATATATAGGTCTCATATCTGGAAACTGTGCTAAAGATATATATTTATTATGTTAGATATTTTGCTAATTTTCTAGGTAGGTGAGCATGTCATCTGTTAATAGCTTTGCTGATTTCTTTCCAGCCTATATGATGTATTTTTCTTGTCTTATTACACAGGTTCCTTCCCTTACTATATGTAGAGTAAAATTACACAAAATGGACATTGTTGTCTGACTGATATTAGTGAGAAAGCATTCTGTTTTTCTTCATTAAATATATTAACTTGAAGTTTTTTTCTATACTGGTTGTATCTGGTTGAGAAAGTTCCTGCCTATGTTTTGTTTGCTAAGAAGGTTTTATATGGATGGATGTCAGTTTTTTTCAGATACTTTTTTCTGTATGTATTTATTGAAATATTTGTATATCTTTTCTTTTTTTGGTTTAATATGCTAAGTTATATATTTTGCTTTTGAAATATTAAACCAATCTTGCAATTTTGGGATACACATCACTTGGCCATGGTGTCTCCACCATTTTGAATATAGGTAGTTAAATTTGCTACATTTTCTTCATGGTTCAGAAGAGATGTTGGTTGTTTTTCTTACCTACTAATGTGTTTGTATGGCTTGGCATCATGAAATAAGCTGAGAAATGTTATGTTGAATTCTTACATTTCTTTTTTTTGCAGAACCAGGGATTGAACTCAGGCATTTGCGCTTGCCTGGAAAGCACTTATTCTACTGAGCCATCTCCCTGGCCCTTCTTACATTTCTTAATCTACTAAAATAGCTCTTAAATTTTGAATATTATTTTTCATGATTAGTAGCCCTTGTCCCCACATGGTCACTAGAACCATGACCCTCACATGAAAATCCCCTGTGCTACACTCCACTAACTGCCCACATGTCAACTTTCAATCACTGCTTTATATTACACCAAATTATTGTATTGTACTTTGTTCCCTATTTCTTTGTATAGAGGATGGAGTCACCCCCCTGTTAACTCAGTTCTATTTCTTAAAGTTACAGTAGATTTCAAGAAGGCCAGAAATAAACAACACTGTGTATTGCTTTAAAAGCCTGAAGAGGTCTTAAAAATTTCATACATAGTTATGCAATCTGCATATTGACTCCTATGCTGGATGACAAGAAAGAGCTTGTCCTAGCTCTTGGGAGTGCTGTGAAAGCACAGACTTTAGCTGAGAGCCTCTTCAAAGACCCCATCTGTAGAGAAGGTCTTGTGCTTCTTGAGTGGCTACATCAAGGATGATTCAGGAAAATCATAAAGCCTGGCCATCCTTGCCCACAGTTGAAAAATTCTCATGGGTGATTTCAGTTCAGAGCACCTTGTGGGGATGTGGCTAGTATCAGGCCTTCATTATGGCCCATTTCTTCCTTCTTTCGAATCTTGCTAGGATTGTTCCCAGTAGCATTCTCTAGTAAATACCATGCTTGATAAACTTGGTTCTTCTCAGTATGTGAAGGGGAATGATCCAGAAACAAGGATGACATAACTAGGCTTTGGAGTTGGATCACTTATGGCCTACATGGTGGAAAGCAGAACACAGTAGCATAATGAACAATAAGCAGAGGTCTAATTATTAAAGTCTTACTATTGCTGAATTGAGATATATACCTAAGAAAGGAATATAGAGGCCAAAGCAGTCTTTGGAGGTGTGTATGACAAACAGTAACTCTAGACCAATGAAACCCACTGCAAAGTTTCATGGACACTAGAGAAAGAAAGTAGAAGTCTGAGAGCAAATAACATGCAACTGAAAGGGAACTGTGAAACCAAGAACCTCCTATGTGTTATTACAGTAGTTCTCAACTGTAGCAGAGAAAGTGGAAGGCCAAAGGCCAAGGCTTAATCTATAGACCTGAACTCCAAAGAAGCTGAGAATCTGTCTGTGCAGCAGATACCTGAGAAGCCAGGTGTTCACAAGGAAAGAACAGGAGTCTGATACAGTGACTGAGAACAATAAGGTTGATGTTCCTGAAAAATCATGGAACTACAGATTCTTTGGAGCTATCTGTATGCTCAGAAGTGGCCCTTTCCTCCATACCCTATTAGGTAGCATCCTCTGCTTTCTTGAAGATGATAGAGACCTATTAGTGACAAGATCACCCATTCTTACTTCAGGAGCTCAATACCTTTGCTTTCTACCTGCGCTACAAGACAACAGAGAACCTGCCTGCCCTGATAGGGAAAGGTCTATAACTCTAAGGAACGACAAGGCTGAGCTAGTGCACACCAGCAGGAGCCAAGGATGCTACACAAACTGAATTCAAAAGGTCTTTGATTAAGGAGGCTAGAATATAAGATTAGGTAAAGAATTCATTGATTTGATAAGGGAGAGTTTACTGGTTGGCAAAAAAGAGTTAGTTGATTAAATACACAATTTACTACCGTAGCAAGGACACTGGGAGAGGAAATAAATTCACTGACAGAATGGCTTGTGAAGGAGGGAAAGAGAAATGGTGATGAGAAGTGAAACTGAGGTGTCAGAATTGTTGTATTAGATGGTGGAGGAGGAATTGCCAGACTCCAGGAGTACATATGAGCCAGTTTTCAGTTTTAGATTCCTTAAAATAAAGGACAGTAAAAGGACCAGCCACAGCTCAGCAAATGCACATGTAATAGTGCCATAAATATTTCCTAAGAGAAACCTACTGACATTTAATTGGGTGACTGTACAATAAGGAAAGGGGGATACTTAAAATTCTGAGGACTGTTTGACACAAGATCTGAGTTTATATTACTAACAGGGCCTCCAAACATCACTGTGACTCTGTATTATTGTAGGAATACATAGGTGTAGATCTGTGCTGTTATAACAAAATACCATAGCTGTTCTTATGCTCTCCAATTCTAAATTCTGAAAACTCCCAAGATTAAGGTATTTGGAAGATGTGGTGTCTGGTAGAGCCCATATTAATATTCATAAATGTTGCCTCTTTGGTAGGTTCTCAGATGGCGGAGGGACAAAAGAACATCCTCCCAAGCATCTTGTATAAGGGTACTAATCCCATTCATGACCTAATCACCCTCCAAAAGTCCAAAGGGCTTCTCACCCACTGAAGCTCCTAGCTGGGTTATTAGAATTCAATTGCAACATGTGAATTTTGAGAGCACACAAACATCCAGACCATGGTGATAGAGGAAACGAGACAGGGAGTGTGGGCTAAGCTCTGGCTCACAGTGGGCCCACAGGGTCCATGGACATTTCCTCTGTCCCTGAATGTATAATTAGGGAAGATACATTTTGTAGTTGGCACAACCTCCCATTAATCTATGGGGTAAGGAATATTATTATGGGGATGGCAAAATAAAAATCTTTGAAACTTTCCCCCAAATCATGAATCAAAGTCAATACTGAATAGTAGATCAAGAAATTGCACCAGGCTTAAGACTACAACTTCAGAAGTTATGCTCCTGTCAAACTTTCATTCGATTCTCCATCTGGCTCCTGTGGAAATCAGACTCACCCTGGAAGATATAGAAAGCTATAACAAACCCAAAGAAGTAATAGATCTCAATTGCAACAACCGTGAAAGATACGATAAACTTGTTAGAGCAGATTAACAGTATTGAATAAATGTTTTTTAACTGCTGATTTGGAAAATGCATTATTTTCTATCCCTATTTTTTAAAAAAGTGTTGGAAACAATTTTTATTCACATAGAATAAATAACAGAATCATACTGTTTCCCCAGGGCTATGCTAACTCCACTTTCAGTCATAATAGAGTCTAAGAGATTTGGGCTTTCTTGACATTCTGCCCAATACATATTAATCTATGATATCATGATGATTATTCATAAGCAAACTATTTATAAAAGCTGATCTAAGTACCTCTGCTGCTGCTGAATATCTAACCTGCCCACAGCAGAGATCAGTATTCACCCATTGGTATGGACCCACCCCTCACAAGACCAATGATCTATCTAGTAGACTACATTGAATCCCTTCCACTTTAGAAGGGCTGAGGATTCATTCTGAAAGGGATATACCCACAGTCTGGCTACGGCTTTGCATTTTCTGTCCATTGCTTACTGCTACCATCTATGATCGTTTGGAGCATGAGCTCTGTTAATATAAGAGCTACATAACATTAGACTGGCAGCCCACACTATAGCAAAGAAGACATAGGAATGGGTCCTTATCATCTGCTGAGGCTCCTAGCCCAATAGAACATTAGAATAGTCTACTGAATACAGAGTAGGAACCCTAGCTGTCCACCATTCACGCCTGTGCTACTCCAGGTTCTACTCCTTAACTTTATTTTTTTTTAAATTAATTTATTTATTTATTTTGTGTGTGTGGCCAGCTCAGCCCACCAGGGGGCGGGGCTGGCTGGCATGTGGTGCTGGGGGATTGAACCGTGGTCCCTG
>NW_004524577.1:27966638-27975069 GCF_000260255.1 Octodon degus | reverse complement strand
AACCGTGGTCCCTGTGCTTTGCTTGGCTTAGTTTGTTCTAAGTAGGTGCTTTAGACCACTGAGCCATCTCACCAGCCCACTACTCCTTAACTTTAAAACCCTTGTGTTTTTTCTCTTGAGGAAATTATATTTATAAAGGACTTTGATCCATGGGAATATGGATGACTGCCTCAATCCATGAATCTGAAGTTATCTCCAGATAGTTAGCATAAGAACTGAACTGAATTAAAGAACATTCAGCTGGGTTCCACTGCTGCAGAATTACTTGCTTAGTGAATAGAGGAAACACACACATTTGTTGTCCAAAGCAGGGGAAGCTGACATTGAGTTTGTTTTTCTTCAGTATCTTCAAGGCTATTCACGTTAGTCCTGTGTCATTCTTGAATGTGACAAATCGGTCTTCTATATCTGTTTACCCAAACCATAAATAATGGTATTGAATAAGATATGGGAAGTGCAGAATATATCTACCATGCCATTGGGAATCTCTTTCAATCAGACCCTCTATGTTGCACAGAACACCTGAAATGTTGTACTCAGTCCCAGGCACCATAGTTTACAGACATTGACCCACTTGAGTGGATTTGGTAAGTGGAAGACACAGGAGGCTACATGTCATACCAGGTGGAGAAAGCTTGAAGTAACAGAGATCAAGCCTAGGGCATATAGAACTAAGGAGAAGGCTGGTGAGATAGCTCAGTGGACTTAAGTGTCTTCTTAGGCAAACTTAGGCAAGCACAGGGACTGTGGTTCAATCCCCAGCACCACATGCTGCGTCAGCCTCACCTCCAGGGCAGGCTGGGCTGGCCAGAGTCCAGGAACAGTGGTGCATGCCTGTAATCCCAGAGCTGGGGAGGCTGAAAGCAGGAGGATCACCATGAGTCTGAGCTGCATAGTGAGACCCTAGAACAACCAAATACAGAAGAAGAAGAAGAAGAAGAAGAAGAAGAAGAAGAAGAAGAAGAAGAAGAAGAAGAAGAAGAAGAAGAAGAAGAAGGAGGAGGAGGAGGAGGAGGAGGAGGAGGAGGAGGAGGAGGAGGAGGAGGAACAACAACAGGAAAACATAATTATTATCCTCACATATTTGAAGGTACCCAGGTAAGAAACATAATAACGTGTATTTTTGTCCAAACAACAGAATAGGAACAATATCATTTGCTTAGAGATCTTGATGGGGTTCAGAAACTGCTGGCCCCAAATAGCATGAGAATACTGAGAATACTGCACAAGTAGAAAAGTCTCTGAACTTTTCTCGCCTCCTGTCCTAAGATCTACATGGGACAAGTGTCCTGCCCTATATCTGAAGGGAAGAAAGACTACACAATAAAGCAAAGAAGAATCTGAATTAACATGCTTTGCTAAATCCTAACACTAGCTTATTACCATTAGGTGACACCTTCTCTTTTTTCAATCACATTAATATGTGACTGTCCATTCTTCACCAGTCTCAGCTTGAAAATACAATTTCCCTGGGTCTTTGGATCTTCATTTCCCTACATTCCTATTGATACAGGAGAAATATGACTTGCTAGATGTCAAATGTGCTGAGTTTGTAGTCTCACAACATCAAGGAACAAAGCTGTGAACCAAAGGAAGAAGTAAGGTGAGTTTTATTGTAACTAAGGAGACAATAACTCTTGTATTTCCAGGAGGGTTCCACTGAGGCCCTTAGTCAGGGGTAATTTATACACCAAAGCCACAGTGTGATACACTATGGGCCAAACTATAATCAACCTATAGAGTTACAAATACAGATATTTAGCATATATATATATATATATATATATATATATATATATATATGCTAATACTTAGCTGATACTGATCATCAGGGAAAAAGAGTCATGTAGCAAGGGCACATGGAAAAAAGAAAGCCATCTTGGGGAAGGGATAGGCCCAGATGCTCTGGCCACCCACCTAGGTAACTGATGCCAGTCTGCATTTATTGGCCCTGGTGGTGCTAATTATAGTATACTTTTAAATTACTATTTATCCTTAGGGAGATGTGTAGGCCTGCCCACTGCATCTTCATTTTGAGGCCTGGCCTTCTTCAAATGAGCCTCCAGCCACAGTTCTGATGTCTTTATTTTTGTGTGTGTACTGATTTCCTTGAGGGCCCAGCCCTTCTCTCGCTGTGCATTAATTTCTATCTAATTTAGCTGCCTATAATACTATGTACCATAAAACTTTGGTTAAATACATTTCTTATGTTTTTCTCTTGATTCTTTGTCTTTTGTTTTTGGGGTGTATCAGGGTAAAATAATGACTGCTTTAAAGGAAAGAAAAAGTGGTTTATTCTGAGCCAGGCATGAGTGCCCAAGAAATACGGATTCAAGTTTCTGTGAATCACTTGTTCCATGGTGGAAGAGCTTACAGGACTTGCATAGGAACAGAACAAGGGAAAGTCATAAATCACACACTTAACCATTTATATTAGTGTATTAGTGTGTTGCAGGGGTGACAGAAAACAGGGAAATCTTTTCTTGAGGTTTCAGACGTTGTCTTAAAGCATGCTTAGCTATAGAGTGGATGGAAGCTACAGCTATACTAAGCTTAAGGGAGCATCCCTCAAAGTTTGTTAGCCAGGCTATTAAAGGGCCTAAGATAACCCAATATAATTTTGACTTTCGACCTACAGCATTTGCCTCTTCACAGTCACGTTGACTTAGTCAAGGTCAAGCCGTCCTTAATACAGATGTGCTTTGGCAGAAAGCTTCAGGTCACAGGTGTCAGCCATGAAACTTGGCTCAGGAAGATTTTTTCTCCTCTAAAACTCCCAGAAAACAAACCTGCCACAGAACTGTCCCATAGCTCTGGGACAGTTCCTAGGAAGGTGTACTGTAAGACTGGGATGTTGGCTTTGATTCTCTTCATGGATTCTTTCTACTCATATTATTCCATCAAACTGTGCTCCCGGGTCTTTCATTTTCATTTCAGACTCAGACCTAGGATGACAACTCTGTAGCCTCACTCCTATCCCCCACGCCCCAGCCAGGTGTCCACACTTGACTAGATTTAAGAACATAGCAAAGAGTTAATCTGCTAGTTTGTGAGGCATTTTCAACTCTGCTTGTAGTGAAGGCAGGAGGGGCTGGCGTCCTCGCTGCTTGAATTCCCTTGGGCACTGCAGCTTTCTTTCTCCCTGTAAGGCTCGGCTTGCTTTGCTTTCCTGGCACAAGGAGAATTCTGCAAGAATAATGTATTTGTCGTTAAATCCGCTCTTCCAGTGGGGTCTGTCATTGCTTCCCAGGGGACATCTTTACATCACAAAAGCATCAGTCTCCTTTTAAAAGAAATGAATGACCGAACCTGAATGTCAAAGCTTTCATTTCCTTGAGTCAAAAGCCATGCTTACAGTAATAAAAGACAAACCAAAGTAACTGAGTACACATGAAAGAGGAAGTACCCAGTAAAGCTTACACGATAAAAGCGCCTTTGGCCGAACGATAGGCCTGTCTGGATACCAAATCGTCATTTCAGAGCCACATAATTTATGTAAAAGATAGTCAGTCGGATATTTTATCTTGGTGATGTGCAAAAGTTAAAAAAAAAAAAAAAAAAAAAACCTTCGACAGCTTCCCTGAGGACAACTTCCTGCTGCAGCTTCTGGATGATTTATCGAGAGGCTGGACATGAGGTCACCTGTTTGGGAGGTGGACACTCTAGGTCGGGGAATGATGACCATCCTCTGACTACCCCAGCTTCTGGGCCGGGCACCCCTCCCTCGCCCTCCGCGGCTGCAGCCCGGGAACAATGGCCCTGCAGCTGCCGCGCAGGCGCAGTGGCACGGCCTCCGGGGGCCTGGGAATCATTAGCGGCCGCCAGGGCTGCAGAAGCGCAGCCCGCCCGCCCGAGCCCGCCGCTGGCGCGCGCTGCTCCGCAGACGGCGGCGTGTGCTCCTGGCGCGGCGCGCGCTGTTGTGCTAGACGTCTGGGGAGTCTGGCGGGCAGCGAACAGCAGTGCTGCAGAACAAACGGGTGGTGCTCGCGTGGGGGACGGGCTGGGCCGAGGGGGTTGTCTACACTTGGTAGACAGGGCGAATTGAAAGGATTGGGAAAGAAGTAGGAAAAACAAAAGTGGGTCCGGGGCAGCCAGAGAGCCTGGGGGGTGGGGGGAGGGGGTGTGCCCGGGCCTTCTTCTGGGCCTGGAGTCACTGCAGGGAGGCCGAGGACCTCGCAGGCCTTCAGAGGAGCCGTTCAGGGCCCGCATCTCTGCAGTCTCCCTGGCCGCTGCCCAGTCTGCAACCCCGCTGGAAAGCAAAGATTGCCATCCCGAGAGGCCCTGGATAGCAAAAGGAGTGATAGCATCCGCAAAGCGCCGCAAGTGCACAGGCGCACCACCTAGGCCAGGAGGGGAGAGGCAGCGGCCGGTTTACTGAGCCTGGAAAGTCCTTGGGAGATGATCGCGGACACTGCCTTCTCTTTCTTTTTTATTTTGAGACAGGATATGCCAGGAATTGAACCTAGGCCTGCTTCTCTCTTGCTGGAGATATTTCAACAAAGTATTCTACTTTGTTTTGTTTCACAATAATATTGTAAGAGGGCTCTTGATATTTCCATATTTTTAACATTAGTTCCCCAAACCACTTGTCTGCTTGGACATTGAGAGAGTCTGTTTATCAGTGCTGGCTCAGTAGCTCAGTGGTAAAGCGCTTTGTCTAGCATGAGTGAGGCCCTGGGTTCTATCCCCAGCATCAGAAAAAAATATTCTGTTTATAAACTCCTTCAACTGAATGACTCTCATTATCAGAGAGCTTTAGGAGTGCAGTTTCCACCACATAGTATCAGGAGAGAGAGAGAGAGAGAGAGAGAGAGAGAGAGAGAGAGAGAGATTTGGAAGGGACCTATCTTCTCAGAAATGGCTGATCTAAGAAACTGAAAATTCCTTAAGATATCCAGAGCAACTCATATATTCACTTACTAACACTAAAACGGTCTTTTTCTTCTTGAAGAGATTTTTGTCTGCTTGTTTTAAACATAAAGTCCTTAACTGTTAGCAACTTACTTTTAAATGACATTCGAGTGCCCTCTTTGAATTGGTACAAAACAACCCCCTGCATCATGAAGGATGACTCACTGCAGGGCCCAGACATCCCCTGGGATTCTAGTTTCCTCCACAAACACAAAGGTGTGACAGTGGATCAGAAGAGTTCATCATTCCCGTCCTATTCTTTCTACTATGTTCAATTCAACATTGTTTTGTACTTATATGGAATTGTTACACTAATCATCTTTTTGCCAAATTGGCCATAAAATAATCCACCTACTCCTGACCAACTGCAGAAGAAAAATTAAACAAACGTTTTGCTGTTGTTATCCTTTTTTTCTAAGGGGTTGAGCTTTGAAGCCAGGAGGTCACTTGGATTATGTATACAACTTTGGTAATTGCATTCCTAGATTCTACAAAATGCCATGGAGCTCGACTGAGTCCAAAATAGCTGTAGCAAACAATGACAATTACTGCCCAGACATTTCAAACACAGCAGGTTACTGGCTGGGGCTATGATGGAAACCCTAAAAAATATATAAATATTTTGAAATGCTCTGTAAATCAAATTGATGCCCCAGACTCAGAGGGCCTGTCCTGGAGCAATGAAGTCATTTGGAGACTGAGAAGCTTTGTGGAAGGGTGCTGGAAAACTTTTGAGCTTGTTAATATTAAACCCAAATGTCATAATTAAATTATTTAAAAGTTTTTTTTCTCTCTTCAGGAGTAGAGATCACAGTTCTACTTGGCCACCTTCACCTTACAAAGACTTCATACACTAAAGAAAAATAAATAACATTACCAACCTCCAAGCTCCCCTCTGTTTTCATGTATTCAACAATCCAGCATCTGATGAACGCTATTGGGTAGGGAGTGCGACAACTGTTTATGAAGAGAGACCTGAGGTCCTGCCTGTAGCTGTCTGTGAGACCCCCAGGATGACCATTTGGGGTTGAGGAACAATAATATTGGTTGCCAAGGGGCCAAAGCCGTAAGAAATTTGGCTGAATATTTGCACAGTGGATATTTTGCACAGTCATTGTGCTTGCTATTTAGGGTTTTGGAGGGCAAATGTAGGGAAGATTTTATGCCTTGTTGGGGTTGAGGAGTATGGTAAGAACTCCAACATTGATGCAGTCTCATAGCAGAAGGACTACCTGCCAGGAAACTAATCTGTGCTAGATTAGGGAAGCATTCTTCAAATAGCCCCAGGAAAAGGTTCCTGCTACCTCTGCAGAGTGGAAGCTAGAAGAAAGCAGCCTTGCCAGGCAGGCCTCTTAGCCTAGAAGACATGACCTAGGGTGAGTCTGGAGGGACTTTCTTTTACTACAGAGTGACATATCAGGAAGACACAGACCTTCGTGTCATGGAACATATGTATGGTTGGGGCCAGAGGTAGGCTAGAGGATCAGTAAGTATTAAATAAGGAAAAGCTGAGAAAGTCACAAGACAAGTAAAGCATTAGTTTATTTATAGCATTTTGCTGTCTTTTGATTTTGTACATGGTATACATATTGTGTGTTATTTTAGGTCACCAATGAATGAACTGTGTTGAGAAACTATTATTACCGCTTGATGACCAGGAGGTGAGGGGGGACACAGTTGTTTCAGAGGCTACCTGGGTCTTTCACTCCTCCCACTCGCAATAAGCTGCTGTTTGGCCCTCTGAGAGTACCCCATGGGAACACTTTGCTTAGAGATGGCCTGTCTCTGCCTCTTGTCCTGTAGCTCTTGTACGTCCTGGGCAGGACTGTTACAGTTCCGAGATGAATTCAGTGTTGCTTTCACATAAAGGGAAATTCACAATTCGTGTACACATTGAACACCCTTAGGCTGAAAATGCAAAGGCCACAATGCCCCCAAATCTAACATTTTTTGAGTACTGACATAACATTTAGAGAGATTCTTAGTCCTAGCTTAACTTCTTATTCGAGAATAATCCATTAGCTGGGTATGATGATCTTCCGTGGTCCTCCTCCTCTGGGGACTGAGGCAAGAGGATTACGCAAGCCCAGGAGTCCAAGGCCAGTCTGGGAAACATAGAGGTTTTGTTTTATTTTAAATCAATTACCTGGTCATTAAATGTAGGCTTGCGAGATGATTTTTCACATACTTTTAATATGTTCTTTATGTGGTAGTTTAAAGAGCTTCTGTTCTGTCCATTCTTCATAGAGTAACAGCAAGGCTTCTACTTTTGACCTAAAAAGTTCTAAAAGTTAAGATTATTAGAGCCAGACATAATGGCAGATACTTGTAGTCCCACTTATTTGAGAGGCTGAGGTGGGAAGATCACAAGTTTCAGGCCAGCCTGGACAACTTAGTGAGACTGTCTCAAAATAAAAAAGTAAAAAGAGCTGGGAGGTAGCTCAGTGAGAAAACACCCCTGGGTTCAATCCCAATACTGAAAAAAATTAAAACTGAATAGAAATTAACTCAATTTGCAAGACTTGACAGAAAAATTCAGAATGGCGTTAAGGGAGCTGAGTTCTCCGGGGTACTCAAAGGAGACGGTACAGTACTGTATGGAATGGAGGCAGCTGTTCCCTTGGTGGGGCCAGACAGTCCCCTTTTCTGTCTTCACATGCCTGTTTTTCACTCTATGAGCTGCCTCTGCACATCCACAAGAGGATACCTGTGCCCCTTAGGCCCAGAGACTCTGTCTCCTTGAAATCCAACTCTACAATCCCAGGAAAACTCTACTGACTACGCCACACAAAGGCCTCATTTGCTCAGCTGTCACCAAAGAAGCTGGGTCCCATGTGGCCCAAATGTGGCCAAAGGCTTTCACCTAGGGAATGGAAGGCCATTCTCAGAGCACAGAGGCGGAGTATCCACTGGCGCAACAACTTTGCGATCCTTTGAGATCTGACTCCACCACGTGATCCTTGCCTTTGTTGGCATGCATTCGCCTGGTCACCTCATACTACACTGCAGCTTTCACTCTGGCCTCTGGCTTCCTTGGGACCGATGTATTCCTCCTGCATGGTATTTCACCTTGCTTCCGAGTCTCTTCCTTTCATCATCTTATATTTGAGTTCCTCTTCACTGAATGTGTTCTTTTAATAATCTCTTGCATGAAACAAAGCACTTGTGGAAAATTTTCTTCTATTCCCTGAATTTTGCCTTTCTCAGTCTTCATTAATTTCTTCCTCCTCTTCTAGGGATCAAATCCAGGGCTTTACAAATGCTAGGCAAGCGCTCTGCCACTGAGCAACATCACCAGCCCCAGGGTTTTATTTAGTTTCTTTAATCAGATTTTATTGGTACATTATATATATACATAATGATCACATTCATCATGGAAAATCTGTACCTGCACATGATATATCTTGATTCCTTTTTCCCCATTCCCTTACCCTCTCTTCAACCCCTCTTCCCTTCCCCATTCACAAAAGCTTTGTTTACACTTTTTCCTTTTTAAAAAATTTTTCCTTCTTTCCTTTAC
>NW_004524577.1:27955765-27965918 GCF_000260255.1 Octodon degus | reverse complement strand
GAATTGTGTGAAGCCTCAGTGGAAACACCTGGACTATGGTACCATTTGAGGATTTTCAGAAAATGTCTACAGCAGGGGTTGCTCCTGTAGAAGGTGCCTCGGCACTATGGTTGTTGGTATATTTATCATGGAGCCAGGAATTCTTTGGCTTCTGCTAAGCTGTGTCTCCTGGCTTGCTCCACCCATACAGCTTCACTAATGTGGCCATAATAGCTGACTTTTGGGGTTCACGTGGTCTTCTGTAGCACTGACTCTTTGGGTAGGGTTGAGGGACATTTACAGCTTTGTCAGACTCTGGTGCATTTGCTTGCAGCCGTGTAAATACTGGATTCTAGAAAACATTCTCTGCACATATGGGCATATACTAGAGTACTGATTCTGCCACTAGCTGATAATACTCTGACAGGAGCAATGATCCAGGAATATCCAAAGACGTAACACATTTGTGAGGCCTTGGGAATGGAGCATGAGATGGAAGGCCAAGGCCCTACACAGGACGAAAATGGTAGGAAAGGTCCCTTCCAGGTCTTCCACAACCAGGGCAATGGTAGAGTAACCCTGGGACATCAACTACCAGGAGAGCTTACATTTACACTCAGGATGTCATCTGAGCCTCACATCAACATGGGAAGGCAAGAATGAACTCCACTTTACCCCAAGGGAACTATGGCTAGCGACACACAGACAGGTGGCAGACAGGGGTAGGAAACAGCTCTCCACCCTCTCCTCCAGCATTCTTTCACAGAGTCTTGATTGACCTGCGCAAAGAGAACTCCTCTAAAACTGTTATGTGCTTCTGAGGGGACTTCAGTGAATTTTCTGAAGCTTACAGCCTGGAATACAGGGCTGTTTTAGTATTCCAAGGAACAGATGTAAACAACTGTGATCAGACCATGACAGCCCATCTCCCTGGAGGCCTGTATCCATCAACAACAATCTTGTCATCTTGGACAGCTGGTCTACCACATTCAACACACCATGTCTCTAAGGACTGGCAATTCCTCCTGGCTTTGGATTTAACTTTTTTGGTGATTTCTAGTGAACTTTTTTTTTTAAAAAAAATGGAGACTCTTGACTCTATGGTCAAACTGATGGATGCCTCTCCCCTCTTCTCCCTTCTTCCTCTTTCTCACACCTTGCCTCTTTTTTTTTGAAAAATTATTTCAGTGCATTAATTTTTCTCTTTGCTGATAAACTGTTTGGCAGCCATAGCTGTGGGGAAGCCAGTTACATTTCTGGTGATTTTAAGTCAGTCTAGGCATTTCAAGTTGTCCTACACTTGCTGAAAGGAGACAGAAACTCCAGGCTGGGAGGCACTTATAGGGGTTTTGAGCCTTATGATCATTTTCAGAGATGGGACTAAGCCCAGTTAGCTGGGTATGGAGTCTGTTATTTGCCAACTGTATTACCCAGTGACTTGGAAGGTAAACAGGGCACTGAGGGACAAGTCTTTCCCCTTTGTGAGGCTCTTCTAGTGTGGGGGACACAGCAGGGACAGCAGAGGTGTCTGTTGTCCATCTGCTTCTCTCCAGCAGAGGACACTGAGGAGGTACAGCAGCATTCAGTGCCTGTCCTGCCACATTCAAAGTGTCCCCTTCTGGAAGGTCTCCGTTTCACTGTTCCCATTGTTTGCTAACTTGCATTCAAAGCCAAGGCTGTGCTGGGCCCAAGAATTTTTTGGATGTTTGGTGGGTGACACTTAGATCAGAAGAGTACTGTGAAAGAGGCAAGAGGTCTGAAAAATGCCTCCCTTGGCTGGGAGGCCAGAAACCTAACTCTGGGACTGTTTGTGCCGCATGACCATGGAAAAGCTGGGCTGACACACATCTCTCTAACTCAACTCTGCCTCAAAAGTGGAGAGGTCCTTAGCAATCAAAGCTTTCGGAGGCCAAGGGGCAGGTTCAAGAATTGTATTCTAAAATACCTGGACCAGTCTTGCAAAAAGCTCCCTGCTCATAAACCAGACTAATTAATTATCATTTTGTTTCAACTTCTCAACCAGGGCGAATGAGGAATAGCTGACGGAAGCCCATTTCTCTCTTCTTTGACTAAGTGCCTGAACTGTTTTGAGTCCGTTTGTCCTCACTTCTCAGCAGTCTGCAGGCTCACCAAATGGTATTTACTGACTGGCCTGGTGCACAGGGCAGACCACTGGCTGTGTGCAAACTGTTTGTGACTCTGTGTTCAGTATGGTAACTAGAAATTAGCTGCTAAGAAAATAAGATCATCATCATCTTGGGCTATTTTCTGTCCAGCAACTGTGTACATGCCAGCCTCTGCTGCTGGCCTCTCCGTGAAACCCTCATTTATTCCCTCAGTCTGCTCCACAGTCCACGCAAGCAGCTTGCACTTAGTGGGCAGCAGCAGCTGGCAGGATTGCACCTATTTGGGTCAGACCCTGAGGAAATGGGGAGAATTCCTGTAGAGCAACACTTGGAGAGAAGGCTGTGTCCCAGATTTAGCAACTTGCACATCTGTAACGACAGGAGTTGCAAACTGAGGAGGATTGGGATAGGAAAGACACCAAAGAGCAAGGAACAGTGTATTTACATGGGGTAAAGATAAATCTTTTTGGTACTGGGGATTGAACTCAGGACCCTGCGCTTGGCAGGCAAGTGCTTATTCTACTGAGCTATCTCCCTGGAGCAAGACAAATCTTAAGAATCAGTGAAGGAGCAGATTAAAGTGCCTGCAAGCAGGCGCAGGGACGAGGGGTTGGATCCTCAGGGCCTGCCGTGCCGGCCCCACCCCTGGGGCACGCTGAGATGGCAATTGAGACTGGGCATGGTGGCATGCACCTGTAATACCAGCTCTTGGGAGGCTGTAAACAAGAGAATTACTATGAGTCCAATCTAGTAGTGAGACCCTGAACACCCTGTAGACCCTTCCCTAAAATACAGAAAAAAAATAAAAAAGAAAAATCAGTGAAGGAATCCAGCCATCACTATCCTGATTCAAAGAGCCCCCTTTAAACTGTCCCTTCTTAGCAGAGTTGCATCCGGGGACTACATCCGGGGACTGCATCCAGGCACTCTTGACACTATCAGCTCCGCCACTGATAGTAGCCTTAGCTCCCTGAGATTCCCCAAGCCTTATCTTGGGCTATCATAGCTGTGTGCAGTGGCAGTATCATAGCCAATGAGGTTTATCTGAGGCTTGATTATTGCTAATCTTGGGCTACCATAACTGCTCATGCTGTCTCAAGCCTTGCAGTTGACAGGCAGCCAGAACCCCTGCTCACTGAACATCCCACTCCCCATGACCATATAAAAGACCCCCTCATCTTGCAAGAGTTGCTGGTGTGGTCTCTAATGCCAGAGGGGTTCTTCTCAGGTTTGTTCTGAAATAAACCTGTCCTGTTGAGCTTGTACCTCTCTTTGTCTTTTTTTTTTTTTTTTCTAACAACCAGTTACAGAGAAAAATGGTTTTTCTATTCCAGGTTTGAGTACGCTAATCTTCCCCTTTATTCTCCAGGAAGAGCTCCAGGAAATTCCCATAGCTCATGGAGATGACCTCTTTCTAGTTCTACTGATCAGTTTGGAAGATTTCCCAGCAGAATTCCAGAATAGTCATCCTCATCTAGGACCTGCTCAGCCAGGCAAGGAGGCAAGAAGAAAGAAAAACGTAGGTAGGGCAATGCTTCTGAGAAAACATCCCCTCTATGGGGGAAGAGGGTTCTAGAGAGAAGAGGAAGGGGGAAAAGAGGATCAGTTGTTGCAAAGTGTAGCACAAGCATTAAAGAACATAGGGTTATCGTATCTTTTTTTTTTTCTGTAGTGGTTGTTCTTGGTGTGACTTTTCCAGTGGACCAAAACAAGCATCCAAAATATAATTCTTCCAAGCAGCACTTGACAGAAGCTATTCTCATGATAGAGGAAGAGAATGAAAGGGACAGCCACCAATGACTAACAGCTAGAATTGTCACATGTGGTCTCATTCCACTGGCTAAACACAGTAAGTCACAGGCAGGCCCATGGTCATTGGGCAGGAAGTAGAGCTTCTCTAGTAAGGGTCACTGCAAATCACAAGGCAATGGATAAGGCCCATGAAGGGAGGGAGCGGCGGCAGGACAGTTCATCCCACCATGGCCCTACAGCATGACCCTCATATGTAGCTGGAAAGTCATGGGCCTATCTGTGGCTGGAGAACTTTTTTCTAAATCTTCAGAGTGTTTAGAGAATGTCAACTCTCCTCCCCGTCTCTCTCTCTCTCTCTCTCTCTCTCTCTCTCTCTCTCTCTCTCTCTGTACTGGGGACTGAACTCAGGAGCACTTATTCTACTGAGCTATCTCCCCGGCTCTCTCTCTCTTTTCATCCTTCCTTTCTTTTCTTTCTTCCTTGGAGGCATAATATATATAGTAAATAATTTATCATTGTAACCCTTTTTAAGCATACATTTTAGTAGCATTAAGTATGTTGGCATCATATAATCATCATGACTCTCGACGCTCTACACTCTTTAACCACTCATTCCCTTTCTCTTTCCCTTCTTCTCTGTTCCTGGCAGCCACCACTATTCTTTCTGTCTTATTAATCTCATGGCTCTAGAGTGTTCATATACATGGAATTGCGTACTATTTGCCCTTTGTGTCTGGTTTACTTCTCTTAGTATGACGTCTTAAATGTTTATCCACCCTGTAAGGTGAATCAGAAGATTTTTCCTTTTAAAGGTTAACTAGTAGTCCATATGAATGTACACACCACGTTGTGTTTATCCACTCATCTGCTGATGAACACTGATGTTGCTTCTACTTTTAGACTATAATGAATATGAGAATATAAATGTCTCTTTGAGTCACTTCATGTAGATATAGAGTCAGAAGTGGGATTATTGGAACATATGAGAATTCTATATTTACTTATTATTTTTGTGTGTGTGCAGGGTCTCCCTATGTAGTTTGGATTCAGAGTGATCCTCTTGATTTGTGCCTCCCTAGTGCTGGGATTACAGGTGTGTGCTACCACGCCTGGACTCCATCGCTGGCTCATCATGCCTGGGGGTGGGCCGGAGCGGCCTGCAGGGTCAGGGATCCAACCCTGGCCACTGTGCTTGCTGAAGCAAGAGCTTAGTCCTCCGAGCTATACTGCCAGACTTTCTATTTGATTTTTTGAAGAAATGCTATATTGCTTTCTATAGATGACAACCTTTCTTGTCTCTGGATTTAGTAGGCAGGGACTTCTCTTGATGGTTTTCTTGTTGGAGGAAGAGAGTTTCTAACACTATTTCTTTCATTCTGTCGTTGTGGAAGGTTGCTTCCTGAGCTTTTCCTAAAAGTCATAATTTACCCTCTCTACAGTTTCAGCCATGGTAGATGTCATCACAGAGATGGCCACTGGTGGCTAAATTTTTTAAAGAATTTGTGTTTTATGACATTGTCTATAGTTCTTTAGGATAATAAAAGGTTGCCTATAATGACACTAGCAATTCTTACAAACAAGTGTTAGAATTTTCTTTATTTAGTGAAAAAAGCCAATTCTATGGGTTGGAATACCTTTACTTTCATGAGTAAAAAAGATAGTTAATAAAGATGAGTGATTGTTTACATGTAATATGGGATGAAATGATGGTGACACTAGATGGCAGATACCCTGATATTGTCTTCTCAAAAAAAAAGAGAAAAGAAGAAAAGAAAAACCACTGATTCTAAGGAACAGAGGTCAATGGGGGAAGGGACCCAAAAGTGGATTGCCAGTGAGCTGACTTGTGGAGGAAATTTAATAGAGCAACATCATGAGATGGGCCCAGAATCACAATGTGGATCACAGCTACGACCAACAATAAGATTACAAGTAATATTGTAATATCAATCCGGTAGTGAAGCAGGTCATGGAGCAAATGCACATGGAAAGAACGAAAACCTTTTTTAGGAAAAGATGGGTTGGGAGGTCCTTGTCACCCATTGGTGTAAGTGATGTCTATCCGGATTCTATTGGACCAGATGAGTATAACCTTGGATGTATTGCTTAGCCCTTGGTAAGTCCTGTAGTCCTGGCCACTCCATCTCTGTCTTGAGGCCCAGCCTAAAGATGCACCTCCACCCACAGTTGTAATGTATTCTCATCTTCTGCACTGACTCCCTTAAGGGCCTAGCCCTGTCTGACTCCCTATACTATTTCTACCTAACTTAGCTGTCTATAATGATGGGAGATTATTCAAGCTTTTCTCAACAGAGATATGATATCATTTGGCTGGGCTTCTTCAAACTCCCTCACATCAAGGGGAGACTCTGATTGAGAAATAAATCTCTGCTCTAAACTTGGATGAAACTACACGAAACATTTCACAGACTATGAAGTTATGCTCCGCAGCTACTACAGGGCTCACATGGGAAACTCCAATCCATTTGTTCCCATGTTCTGGGTTCCAGACTCAGCCACAAGTAAGGCTTTCTGAGGCTCAGGTGACCTCTTAGTCCCTACTAACACCCACTCCTGGTTACTTATAACAGAAGCAGCTTCTGGAACCAAAGGAAAAATATTGTGGATTGGCTCAGCCTCCCTTGTGCGAGGACTCAGGTTACTATGCCCCCAAAGTAAGTTTTCTGGAGGCTTGAGAAGACTCTACTTCCTTGGTAGAAAGTGACACGCCAGCAGTACAGTCTCTCTTCTTTGCCGGGCACTGTCTTTACTGCATGTGTCCCTAGAGCTGCTGCTTCCAGGTGGCAGGAGCTGGGGACACGTGGAGACAGAGGGAGGGGAGCACCCGGGGCCTGTGCCACCCAGGCTTCTCCAGAAAACTGCGTGCCGCTGCCCTTTGTGTCATGTTCTCATTTCTATCCTTGCATCTAAAAGCTTCCTTATTCGAGAAAGGCATTAAATGGAAAAATAAAGGCAATGTAGTAACTTCTATAAAGATAAATGTATTTATTTTTTTGGTGTTGAAGCAAACTAAAAATAGAAGTTCTATTTGACTCAGCTCTTCCCTTTCTGGGCATCTTCTCAAAAGAGTTAAAGACAGGACACTGCAATGATACATGTTTATAGCAGCACAACTCATAATAGCTAAATCTTGGAGGCTGCCTATAAGTCCAACAGATGCGTGGATAACGAAAATGTGGTCTTTATAAACAGTGGAGCACTTACTACTCTGCCATAAAGATGGATAAGCTGGAATCATTTGTAGGAAAAACGGACGCACCTTGAGACCATAATGTTAAGCGAAATAAATCAGCCCCTCAGCTTAAATATTGCATTGTGTCTCTTAAAGTGAAAAACTCCGAATATCAATAATTTAAAGAGGAAAACAAAGATAGATACAGGAAACAGGGAGATACATTTTTTGCAAATGCAAAGGCACCACGAGATGGGGGAGGGGCAGAGGAAGGGGAAGTGAAAAGAATTACGATGTATCACACGTAATGATGCAATCATTATGTACTGCAAACGGGTACTGATAAAAATTTTAAAAATTAAAGACAGACATGTACTTTCTCTTTCTTTCTCTCTTTCTCTCTCTCTTTCTTTCTTTCTTTCTTTTTTTTGTATCTTAGGGAAGGGTCTACAGGGTGTTCAGGGTCTCACTACTAGAGATCAGACTCTAGTAGAGATCCACCTGTTTACAGCCTCCCAAGAGCTGGGATTACAGGCGTGCACCACCACATCCAGTCTCAATTGCCATCTCAGTGTGCCCTGGGGGGAGGGCTGGCATGGCAGGCCTGGGGATCAAACCCTGGCCCCTGTGCCTTCTTGCAGCATTTTAATCCGCTGAGCTATTTGGCCGGCCCCAACATGTACTTTCTTGTAGGTGACTTTTGTGGTAATGAGTAAAAGATTTTTTTTTTTTTTTTAAACGCTCTCACTTGGCAAAGCACATTAGCAGACCTACATCAGTCTCCCAAGTAGCTTTGAAATTTTACTGATCCATGAAATCTGAACTTCTGGGAACCAGTGCTCTAATTTGAGAAAAACTCACCCTTGAGCTAGGATTCAGAACTGGTTTTGCGGCCAGTCACTCACCTTTCTGACCTCCTTTTTAAAGTCTAAGACGTGTACCCTTGACTCCTGTCTTCATTTGCTTTCTCTCTTAGATGAAAAAGGACAGAATAATTCACTGCCCTACAAACTCTGAAAATGGTATCAATGCACCTTTATCCCGTTTCCATGTGCATCAGGAGCACACGCGCGCACGTGCCCACACTCTTCTTTCTTCGCCTGCACCCAATTGTCTGCACTTGCCTTCCTCCTTTTCTTGCTCTGCCACTCTCTACTGGCTGCTGGAACGCAGCCACTTAAAAGCTGTTCACAGACATCACATCAGCTATTCTTTTACTTGGCAGTGGGGCTCAAACTCCACACCTTGCGCATGATAGACAAGCACTCCATTGCTGAGCCATATCCCTTGTTTATTTCTTTATTTCGTATCCTTTGTTTTCAGACTTTTAATTACACATTTTATTCCCCAAGGAGCATGGGGCTAGTTATTAATGACCGATGATGGCAGCTTGACACTTGGCCGTGAGACCGAGGCTGAAGGGAAGCTTGAGGGACGTTTCAGTAACCACAGCGTAGTGGGCCCTGCTGACCATAATGCAAAGTGGGACTGAAATCTCCCCCGGGAGCAAGGTGGCTGTGTCCAGCCAGTGCTGTCATGTGCAGCTAAGGGACAAAGGAACTTTGATCCAGAGCGGCCAAAGGCAGAGGATTTATCTCCTCAGTGAGTTATTTATTTTTGTAGCATTCTTCTGAGACTAGCAAGCAGAAGATGCTGCTGGAGCTCTGGCTAAGTGTCCTTCACAACAGCACAGACGTATGCTGTGCTTGTAAATCGTGATTCTCTGTGGGCCTGGTGGCTCACAGTTGCCAATGGCAAGTAAGTCTCTTGGCTTCTCAGCCTCAATTTCCTCTTCCACAAAATCAGTAATAATGATGATAAAGGTACTAGACAAAAGCATCTATTAATCTGCCTGGAACAGGGCACACGGCAGTGCTTATGAGGTGCTGTGTATGCTTACCAGTACTTTCCTCCTGTGGTAGCAGCAGTCTCAAGAAAAGCAAACTCAAATTTATAGTGAAAATATGAACTTCTTGCTAATAGTAGCGGGTTGCTTTTAAGTCTTCATCTTTTAGGGATATAGTCCAAAGTATTGCATAATACATAATGTCTGCTTAAATTACCCAACATAGAGGAAGATAAATGGGAACAAAGTTGATCAAGTGTTGATAACTAGAGAAGCTGGGTGTAGAAGCTAGTCAACTCTTCTATTTTTGCATATGTTTGAAAATTTCCAAAATAAATAAAAACAGAAGCAAATAAATGAAAGCCAGCCATTTCTTCTCGAAAGCACACTGTTTTAAATAGTTTTAAGACTTCAAAAATTCCATGTTTTAAGCATCTTTCACCCTTATAAGGATATTACTTTCACAACATACATAATTCCTCATTCTTTTCATCATTAGAATTCTCTGAAGGGCCTCTCTTCTGTCTGTCTTGTTGATACTGGGGAAATAAAATGTAATTCCCAACCTGCTAGATGTCAGATATACTGAGTTCATGTTACCCAAAACTGAAGAATGAATCTTAAGGAGCAACAGAGGTTAAGAGTAGAAAAGATTTGTTGAAAGAAAAAGACAGCTCCTGAGAGAAAGAAGGGGACCCAAACTGGATTGCCTTGGACCTCACTTTACAGAGGAAATTTTATAGAGCAAAATCACGAGGTGGGCGCAATGTGGGACAAAACTATAATCAACCAGTAAAATTACAAGATTAGCTGCTTAGGTAATATTGATCCAATGGGAAAGCAGGTCACATAGCAAATGTACATGGAAAGAACAAAGACATTTTTAGAAGAGATGAGTCAGGGGTGACTGATGATAATATATTGTTTAGCTCTAAGGGATGTTTAGCCTGGTCATTTGTTCTTTATCTTGAGGCCCAGCCTCCAAGATGCACCTCTAGCCACAGCTGTATGCGTTTTCATCCTCTGTCTTGACTCACTGAAGGTCTAGCCCTGTCTGACTGCCTATAATATTTTTTACCTAGCTGAGATGTCTATAATACGGTCCAGCCATTTTTCTTAATCAGTTATCAGCAACGGAGTTATGGTTGATAGAAAAAAAAAGCTATCTGGATAGAATATTCTGAGGGGAAAGAATTTAAACATTTAAAGTGAAGTTTTCTGCTTTACGCAGACCAACAACTTCAATAGTGTGTACAA
>NW_004524577.1:27951604-27955621 GCF_000260255.1 Octodon degus | reverse complement strand
AGAGAGAGAGAGAGAGAGAGAGAGAGAGAGAGAGAGAGAGAGAGAGAGAGAGAATTTAAGATGATTTGGTTCTTTCAAGAGAAAAAATATATTAAAATTGAAAAATGATTGGAAGATAAAATAATGTGTATCTTGATTTATATGCATTTGTTTTATTAAAGACTCAACAGAAATTCACACTTCCAAGTTAAAAGTATAAGGGAGTACTTATCCTCTTCCAAAGATTTACTCTTGGAATCCCTTTCAATAATGGCATTCTACCCCATAGGTTTAAGTATTTGTTTACATATCATTAATAGCTTCCTGGAAAACTCTCTGGGGGAAATCAAGCCCAAGCAGGAGATACTCATTGCTAGAGAATTAGCTGGTGTACTCTGACTGTTAACGATCAGTCAGCTAAAGGCTTATTCTGAAATTATCATGTAGGTTAATGGGATGCCTTTCAAGCTACAGAGATGGAACACACGCGCAGTTCCTTGCGTTGCGGTAGAGCTAGATAATACCACCTCCCTGACTTGGTGGTGAGTAGTTGAGCTCCGAATCTTGCCCATTTAGCAGAGGTGTCATTAATGTTGCTGGCAGAACTCGTTTAGGCCCTCTGGAAGGAAAGTGTTTCCTCTTGAGACTTGGAGAAGATGGAGTTGAAATTAGCTGTTTGTTAATTTCCCAGGCCTGGGGAACAGATTTGGCTTTCTTGGTTTAAGGATTACTCAATCTTCAGAGAGGTCAGAGCCTGCAGACAACACACAGGTTAGTTGTTTCAGGGTCCTACTAATCTCAGAATTGGAAATAGTAGAATATTTAGAAAAATGTTGCATTATGTGCATTTTCTGTCGAATCGTGAAACAATGCCAATCATTTTAAAACTCAAACATGGGCACTTCTGTATCCAAATGAGCAAAACACTTCACAGCAGTCACTGAAAGCATATTTGAAAATTGGCATCAATTTGTACAATCCATAAATTATGTGTCGGTTCAAACTATTATATGCAAATTACTCAACTAGATTTGGGCTTCAGTAAGTGGCTTTTTCAAAAAAACAAATCTATCCTACTTTGAGAAATAGTCTGAAGAAGCAGTTTTAAAACTGTTAAAATGAGTACAGAGTGATCTCTTGGCTTACATGGAAGGGGACAACATCCATTTGTAGTTAAATTCTAACATGCTGATTTTAAAAGCCAGAGCTGGCAAATAGTTTGTACACATAATTTCTGCAATAGAAATTAAATGTGGGATCGAGACAGTGGATCCCACCACTTCCCTCCAGTGGGAGCTTTCCACCTTCAGGGGACTTGGAGGCCAAGCACGGCAGGGAACGACCTCTTCCAGGCCCAACCTGCACTGGGGAGGCTTTGGAATCCAAATGTAGCACAGGGTTATTATCTTCTCTCATAATTTCAAAATATGGTTTCTCTTTTTAATCTTCAAAATAAAACAATTTAATTTCTCAACTTTGCTTTCTTCCTCTCCTAAAGTTGAAATTAGTGAAACAAATTTATTGCCATAAATTTGGCTGTGATATTTCTTTCTGTTACCAATGTACATTCAGCTCATATTATATTTTAGCCACGTCTGTGGGTGTTTCAGTACATCCAATAATGTTCCTATACGCTATTATTATCTGGGTACCTAAGAGGGTCTCCAGGGTAACAATTTTTAAAGTTAGTATATCATTCTCTTTGCCTTCATATTACTTATAGATACATAGAAACAGAAAATGATTTATATCCTACCAATAATTCAGAGGACAAGGGCTGGTGAGATAGCTCAATAGACTAAATGCCTGCTTAGGCAAGTGCAGGAACCGGGCTTTGATCTCCTATACCACATACAGCACCGGCCCTGCCCTGGGCACGCTGAGCTGGCAGCAAGTCTGGGCATGCTAGCACACGCCTGTGATCCCAGCACTGCAAAGGCTGAAGACAGGAGGATCACTACAAGTTCCAAGCTGCGTAGCGAGACCCTGTGCCAAATACATTAATCATAATCATAACTCAGAGGACACAAAAAAAAACTAATGAATTCACTGACATCAAATTAATTTGAATGATATTTAAAAGTACCAAAATTGATATTGAAGCAAGAAAGAGAGCACAGTCTGCATTTTGATCATCTTTGGGCCACAAAATAGGCTTATGAGTGTGTTTGATACACTGGCTTTCTTCTGCTTAATCCCCCGAGTGTCCTGGCTCAGGGAAAGTTAGGGCAGAAGGGCAGGGCATGTATCTTGCCAGGCTGAGTCAGGCCAGTGCAGCTGCGGGCTGGGCACTAGCAGGGACGACCACCTGTGGCTCCCAGAACAGCTGTTTGGTAGAGGGCCCGAGAAAGCCCCATCATGGGGTGGAGGCAGGAGGCCAGTTGGGCGGATAATACATTCTGGCAGGGGCTGAAAGGACACCTGGTTCCATTCTATGGACCCACCACAGAAGGTCAGAGAATGTGCTTGCTGGCGGGAACCCGATGGCCCCAGTTTTAAGTCCCAGTGGTGCTGATCTGACTGAAACAGAGGGACCCATCATTCTTCCTCTGACTTCCTCAGAAGCCAACCTGGGGATCATTCCATTCCAGCTACGTTGTATGTGTGTGTGAGTGTGTGTGAGTCTGTGTATGTGTGTGCATCTGTGTGTGTGTGTGTGTGTGTAAATGATACAGTGACCTTAAGGCAGGGCTGGGTTTGAGGGTTCACAATGAGGCAGTTCAGGGCCCAGAATTGTAAGAGTTTGGCTGCTGACTGGCATCACAGACATCTTGCATCCCAGATTGGCTCAGACCTCCTCTTTCTCCTCTTCCCATGAGCTCTAACTACATGCTTGAAAAGCACTTTGGGTCTTCAGTTGTAATTTTGTCATCAGACCCTGGAATTTTCACACCAAACACTGTTACAAGAAGGGAGCTGAGAACATACCTGGCCCTGACCCTGGAAGCTTCACATCCATTTTTTTCTCAGGAAGAAGGATGCCATTTCTTCTGGCCTGGTGAGTTAGTTTTTCTCTGACAGAGTAGCAACCTTCTCAACTTTACGGCTTTTCTCTAAAATGTCCTTCAGTCTCCTGGGGCTTCTGGGAGTGGCTGAATCATGGATGAGTGATGCTGAATCAGTTCACTGATAGGTTTAGCGTAGGTGTGGGTGATGGAAATACTTAAGAAAGAGATTCATCCTGGGTGTGGGTGGCACTAACCAATAGGTTTGTAGCCTGGATGAAATAAAAAGGGCAGGAAGGAAGTCTCACTGCTTTCTGCCTGCCACACCATGAACTCTTTCTCCTCTTCCATGCCACTCTGCCTTGGATCATTCAGGCTACAGGCTGAAACCTCCAGAAACTGTAAACTAAAATAAACCTTTTACCCTTTGACTTGTATGTATCCAGTATCTTGTCCCCGCAGTGACAGAACAACTAAGACACCAACTTCCTGAGCCAGGTGCAGACCAAGCAGCTCTTCCTAGGTGTGCTAAAAAGGTGATTATTCCTCACTGGTTCTGTTACCCTTGGCAACTGACTAACTCACTCTGAACCTCAGTTTTGACATTCATAAGTGGGGACTGCTAATATTATTAGTTTTGTTGCAACCAATTTAGTGAGAATATATGTTGACGTAACATAGGTTGTGAAAGCTACAGGCACATAGCAAACATGAGTTTGTCTCAAGGAACAGCCATGGCTGAGGCTCACAACCAGCCTACAGGAGCTCTGGACCAGGATTTCTACTCACTGCCTTTGGTTAGAATTTCAGGACCTTATCTCTCAATTACTGCTTTGCCATAAGGAATTCCAGAGTAAGCACACCACTGTGGCCCCATAAGGTCAACTGCTGCCCACAAATGCCCTTGCTGGTGGCATGGACTAAACTCCTCCCAGAATCACCTACTATGACTTAAGGAAGGCCAGAGTTAGTGAGATTCCTTGTCCCCTTGCTGCGAAACTGCTCCTGTTGGGCTGGGGAGGTGACTCAGTGGAATAAGCACTTCCCTGGCAAGTGCAAAGGCCTGAGTTCAATCCCCAATTCCACCAAAAAA
>NW_004524577.1:27935096-27951504 GCF_000260255.1 Octodon degus | reverse complement strand
AAAGAAAGAAAGAAAGAAAGAAAGAAAGAAAGAAAGAAAGAAAAGAAAAAAAGGAAGAAAGAAACTGCTCCTGCTAATTAAAGTGTCTAAATCCAAGAAGTCTTGATGATTTTCATACGTTTTAAGTTCCAGGCAATGAACTCTGTCTGGTCAGGTGTGATGTTCTGTGCCCTGAGGTAATCAAGAATATTCAGGCTCATTTGGGCCCATTGTCCCTGAACCTAGGGACAATAGGTAATACTGGCCCTTGCAAAACCAAGTGTTATTCTGGTGAAGGCAAGATTTGTCTGGGACACCAGCCTCATTATCTATGCAGTTCCAGGCTTTTGGTGGGCAACAGGGAGCCATCTTCCAAAAGACAACAAGCCTGCTGCTTTCTCCAAGTGGAGCTAGTTCTTAAACCACAGTTCCATTTCCAGCCTCACCGACTATCTATGGATGACATAAGGGACAAGAATGATGAAAACAACCCTCTGTATAAAAGAAGTGGGAGAAAAGGCCACTTTCTTTTTAAATTGGAACTTGAAGTTTTGAAGTATGAGGTGGAAAACCATTGTGAATAGCTGCTCTTTAAAAACAATCAATTTACTCTATACATTCTAATATGAATGAGAGAATTGCAACCAGTTTATCCATCCCTTTTCATCCAGTGACGGATCTTTTATCTTTCCTGTGATCATTTATTCAGAATTTCTCAATTCTCCTGGGCTAAGACTTTTTGTTTCCTCTGTGAATTACATATTTTCCTTCTTTTAAAAGTAGCAACTTTTTCTACATCCACACATTTTTGTCATCCAGGTCCATACCTTCTTCTTTTCCCCCTAATTTACTTGGAAAAACACTGGATTTTTGGAGCAAAAGAGCTTAAGAATGGGCTGTTGCTTTCTAAGAAATAATTGAATCTCTACCAAAAGCAGATCGTTCTAGCAGTCAATACCTTAAGAAGTAGTGTCCTTCAGAGATTTCAAAGGGTAAAACCATATAATTGGAAGCTTGAAAGGAACCATAGATTAAAAGACTCTAATCTGATGAATCTAAGCTAAAGCAAGCCGTTTTTCTTAGTATTCCTGCCTTCCCTACCCTACCCTCCCAACAGATCTAATCTTTGCAAATGCAGTGCGAGGTTAAAATGAATGGGTAGCATTCATTTGCAGAACTGGGGATCCAACATTGAATTCAGGCTCTTGCGCTTGCCAGGAAGCACTTATTCCACTGAACCATCTCCCCGACCCCTATTTCATGACACTTTCATTCACTCAGTATTCATATTTCAACCAATTTTGGTTCTCAGGATGACCTGGGGAAATACTCTCCCACAACTATCTAATCATTTCACTTAGCTCAACCTGTTTGATGGGGGGCCATGTGGGGGACTTGGACTACTGCCACTGTGCCCGCAGATTCTACATTTTCCTGTGTAACTGACAAAGTTGTGATTATTATGAAACACGAAGTTGTGATTATTATGAAGTACTCAAATAGCTAAGCATGCAGGAGAATACCTTCACCTTTACCTTTGTATATTATAGTGTTACTTGGCTCAGCCAACTGAATCACTTGTCCTCTTCAGCCTAACAGGAAATGTCAGAAGGTGGAAAAGTGGGTCCATCACATTTCTGTGCCCTGTGTTGAATCTGCCAAGAAAAATCCTTGGAGTCATCATTCAGCACTTCTTCCTCAATTGAAACACCTTGTATGTTTGTAATGCTAAAGAATTTACACAAATGGCAAAAGAGTTGAGCATGCTCCCAGTGACTGCAGTGATAGTAGTCAGTCTGGATGTCTTTTCTGGCCTCAGAATAACTGACTGATAGGTGACTAGCTATTCTGATGTAGCCCCACAAGAATCCCTGAGACCCCTGCATTTAGACAGGACTAAAATATGTTCATATAGTTGGTGCACTCCTTAGAAGGGTGGTAGATTCCCAAATCATCTTCGTCCTGGATACTGTCTGGATAATTTAGACAATGTAGGCATACTATCCCAAGAGATAGATTCTTTCTACTTCAAGTTTAACGTAAGCTTTTCAGTGAAGACACAACTTCCATCTGAATCATTCTTACAAGCTGAATTTTTATTTTTACTAAGTTATGTTTAAAAAAATCTGTGCTTGGTGTGGAATTTTACTCCATCAAGTGTTACAATGACTTTCATTTTCATCACAAGCAGGAGAATCAAAGGAGGACAAGTGTTAGGAAACATGGCAATAAATTAGAATATAATTTACAAAAGCAAAAACAGTAACAGTGTACCACATTAATACTGAGTATAAAATAATAAGCAACAACTAATCACAATAATACAAAGGTAATTTTGTTCTGTATTATTAAGGATACCTATGTGACATTCACTTAAATAAAAAGCATTCCTAATGAAATGAACTGTCGGAAAGCCCTACGTATCTCCAGGGGTTTAATCATTTGGGTACATCTACCTTTCCTTTTTTGGTAGGCCTGACCTATATGCCAGTGGCAGACCCTGCTCCCATTTGCGGCATACATTTTCCTTGGGGTTCCCTAAGTGTTGTACAGCTCAATGCTTTTGGAGTGCCTGTCTTGGAGGACTGGACTCCATTGATGTCCTGCTGTACTGAGGAACAGAGCTTCAGGTAGCCATGTGAACAGCTATAGAGGAACAGCAGTATTGTAACGTGCTGTAGAGTGTAATTTTCCCTCACCCTGCTGAGGTTCAAAGTCAGGGTCTACCTGAAAATGTTTAATCCTGTTGCATTCTGTGTTTCTTCCCCTCCTGAAAGGTGCTGCCCTTGGTGCTGCTGCACATCTCAAGGACAAGCCTCTTTTAGCACCAGTTGAGGTACTGCAGTGCCCAGGGGTATGGCCATTGCAATGTTGTTTTCCATGTGAGGTAAAATAGAGCCTTTAGCCAGTAATCTAAGAAATACTTTTGAAATAAAAACATGAGTTGATATTTGTGCTGGTGAAAGACATAGGTAGGAAGTCTAGGCCTGAACTGCCACAGACACTACCCAGTTTTTGTTACTTTCACCAGGGCACAGGAGCACCAAGTTAACTTTATTGAAAAGGGCCAAAGGAATTAAGTGCCAGGGCCATGCTGCTCATGGGCTCTTTCCCTTCAGTGAAAAGCCAAAGTGGCAATTGGTCTTCCAGGGGTAGGATAGGCGGGGCTTTGGCGATACTCTTTTGTCATCAATCGCTCTCTTCAGAAAACTTGGGGATGAGAGGTGGCGTGGATTGAGAGAAAAAGAGAAAACCCAGTGCAGAAAACCCAGTGCCAACTGCCCACGGCAAACCCAGAAGATCAGGTTCTCGCTTCCATTCAGAAAACAAAATCATCATCAAACTAAGATCATGGTATTCGTGACACACAGATGTGTAGTTTCAGAGCACAGTGATGGATATAGATGAAGCATGCCCTTTAACTGAAAATATTATCTTCACAAATGGCCATTTAATTTAGGGTTTTAGGTTCTGGTGTATGCATGGAGTACATACATGTGCAATACAGGAGGAGTGTTGGACACAAAGCATATATATTGAGAACCTGCTACAAGCTACAAGTATTCAAGTAAAAAAATTAATATTAACAAGTACCCTCTGAAAAAATGTAGCTGTTGAGTCTTCTGATGAAAAAGTGTGAAACCTGAAGATAGGGAAGAAATGAGCTAGTCATTTCAATTTAGGTGGATGTGGACGCGATCCTAGAAGTTGCCTTGTCTCAGCTACGGTTTCACATTTAATCAGCATTTAGAGTATCCATAAAAATACAAAATGGTTGAGTTACTATTAAAATTCATGATCTCTAGTCTTCGTGATGTTTTCTTCTTTGGTTGTTATCCCTTGCCTACTTTAGCACTCATAGAAATAGCACATTTATGTGCAAGCACACTCATCTATCCATATATTCCAAAGCATCCTCGTGCGCACATCCACACACATCCACACACATACTTGCTCTCATATAAATAAGTGCCCTTCTACCATATCAAAGTAGAGGCATCTGGAACCCATCATCATTTTCAGCAAATTGCAGAAGGGTCTGCCTTAATCCCGAGCCAGTCTCTTTTGCGCGGCATCACCTCAGTAAGCGTAATGTGCGTGCAATGAGCGAACAGGGCCGATGCTGTTCTGTGGCTGGGGAGGATGTGGAACACCACTGAGCTGGTGCAGCTCAAATGAGGAAAAGGGTCTTGTGTGATAGTGAGGGGCCTGGTACTTTAGTCTGTACTGTACCCCAGGTCTGGCTTCTGCATGAAGCTGAAATGTTTTTCTCTTAAAGTTTTAATGGAAATCTCAGTTTCACTTGCACAATGGTGAGTTGGCCACAGTCATTTAGCACTGAATTTATAGACTTGCACAGCTGCAGTAACTGATGCACTGCTTTAAACTAAGTCCCTCATTGTTCAGTTTAATATAGTTTTATATATGGCTCACAGCGGTGTTCAGAACAGGGGGATTATTCTTAAGGCAATTAAGTGAAATGAAGAAAAATAATACAAACTTTCATTATTTTTGATTTATAATTGCTCTTAAATTACAGTTGAAAGCCCATTTTATAATTTAAATCATGGTGCTGTTTAGTGAGATAAGGTCTACTAAATATTTTAAGCTATGACTTAAGAATTCTGAATCTTCTTTACTTCTATAGTTGACCAAGTCATAACAGCTACATTTTTAAACAGTTTTAAATACAAATGGATTCAGTGTCATTGCTAAGTCCATAATAAAAATTATCTTAATGGTCCAAGGAGGTAAATAGGCTATTGGATTTACTCGGAAGAACACAAACATTCCACAGTGCGCAAGTCTCCCTGGTTGTTTGGATCTCTCCAATCTGGCATTCCCTCCTAATACTGTGTCCAGCACTTTGGATCAATAAATCCCACTTCACAGAAGTTAAAATAATATCGAAATCCCGTCAGCAAGGGCTGACCAGTGGTTACGTTTTCCACAGGGTAATGCTTCTGCAAGGACATCAGTCCTCTTCCTCTGGGTGGCTCTCTTTGATGGACACATTTCCACGACAAAATGACAAGGCCCTCTCTCCGGCTTTCCATGGGTCAGTGTCCTTGGCAGGTTTTACAACACATCTGTCTGAAGTATGCTCGACTGCAGAACTTGAACTTCAGCACCAGTGGGCAATAAGCCACTTTGTTCACATCTTTGCACTCTAACAAATGGGAGCAGAAAATGGGAATCAATTAAAGGCACATAAACAAGTACATAAACAAGCCGATGCACCTGGATGGTTAGCGAGGAACCCCTTTGGGCCAATCTACTTTGGCTTTCACAGCCTTGTGGTTTTTGTTTTTGTGTTTGAGCATAGTCTGTCTGGTACAGCCTACCAGAAACATTCTTTTGATATATTTTAATACAAAATTTACAAAAATGTTTGCAAGGCTTTCCTTCCAGACTTTTATAAGTATGGTGCATGCCCACTGTGTCTTGAAAGAATTACCATTTGTTGGGATAAGTGATCACTTTAGACAGCTTGGAAACATGAGTCATTTTTCTTACAGTGCTTTTATTGCTTTTTTCTCAAGGGTTATTTTATTCACCAGTGCAAGGTTATCCAAAATCAAACACGCGTTGCATTGTTTGATACCAAAGTACACATATCTCAAGAGAATCTGAATCTGTGAGACGTGAGGATGGGCCTGGATGAACGCAAAGGATTGCTGACAGTGGCCTAGATTCAGCAGCTGCACTAGACAAAGAGGAAAGCCTTAAGGGGTTGGCCTCAAATGGCAGTAGTCTGTGGCTTATGGAAACATGTAGAAATGTCTTTTTTTAAATTTGGAAGTGAGACATGGCCTCCTTTTTTCCTATGTGTATTTTCTCTCCAGCGCTAGAACTGCCATGGTTGTAGCCTGTATTCTTGCAGCTAGAAGGTGAATAAATGATTTTCTCCCATCTCCCCTCGGGGTCAGGTGCAGATTGAGAGGCCAGAGAGAGAAAGGTTCATGGGCTCTGACTACCAGCAGCCCTCCACAGTCACTCCACCAGGACGGTCTCATTGCTAGTAATGATTTTCTTCTCCAGGATTCCAGCCACTTTTATCTGGGAACTTTAAAATACTGTGTCAATCTAGTAATTAAGGGGCCAGGGAGATAGCTCAGTGGAATAAGCACTTGGCCTGGCAAGCGCAAGGACCTGAGTTCAATCCCCGGTTCCGAAAAAAAAAATCTAGTAATTAAATTTTCATATGCCTTCTAGAACTGAAATTCCACTCTCGGTGCTAGAAAAACTGTCTGTCTACATGCTGAAGACTAAAACTAGACCCATATCTATCACCATGCACTAAAGCCAAAATGCATCAAAGATATAAATATTAAAAAAAACACTGAATATACTAGAATAGAGAATGGGTAGAACTCTTGAAGACACAGGTGCAGGAAGAACAACTAGAGACGATACTCATAAGTGAAATAAATCAGACTCCCATGTGCAAATATCATCTTGTCTCCCTAGTATAAGAAACTGAAAGAGTGAATAAGATCTAAAAGTTACAATAGATATTGTGAAAGGGAAAGAAACTGTTCAAAAGAGAGAACAACTGGGATAGGGAAAGGAGAAAAGAAGAAAGGAATATATATATATTGCACACACACATACACACACACAAGATAGCTAAGATAACGGTACTATTCATTTCTATTAGTTCATGGAAAGGAACAGTTATTGTTTATATGGTTTGATCAATCTTCTGTGCCCATTTCTGGTAATCTGAGAAACTACCTGGAAGATAACAATACGCAATATAATAACCATTGTCAATTTCCTATCATCTTGTTTTGAAATTCTGGATTATCTTTTAAAATTCTCTTTAAATAGAAAAAGCAAACTGCATGGGAAATATTCTTAAGAATCAATAACTGGCATCTCACCTTATTAAAAAGTTTTTCTTGTATTTTAGGGAAGGGTCTACAGAGTGTTCAAGGTCTCACTACTAGATTGGACTCATAGTGATCCACCTGTTTACAGCCTTCGAAGAGCTGGGATTACAGGTGTGCACCACCATGCCCAGTCTCAATTGCCATCTCAGCATGCCCCAGGGGCGGGGCTGGCCTAGCAGGCCCAAGATAGAAGCCCTGCCCGCCCCCCATGCCTGCTTGCAGGCACTTTAATCCACTGAGCTATTTGGCTAGCCCTTAAAAAGCTTTTACACAACAAAGAAAATCACCAACAGAGTGAAAAGACAGTCCATAGAATAGGAAACAATTTTATCCAACAGGCCAGGGATATAACTCAGTAGAATAAGCGCTTGCCTGGCAAGCACAAGGTCCTGAGTTCAATCCCTGATACCGCAAAAAGCAAACAAACAAAAAAATTAACTTGCAATCTTTAAAAGAAAGACAACAATTTTATCCAACAGTCCCTCAGACAAAGGACTTGTATTTTGAACATATAAAGAATTGAAAAAGATCAGACCATCAGGGGCCAGGGAGATGGCTCAGTAGCATAAGCTCTTGCTTGGCAAGCACAAGGGCCTGAGTTCAATTCCCGGTTCCACAAAAAAAAAAAAAAAGTCAGACCATCAAATATAAAGACCTAATCCAAAAATGGGCATCTGAGATAAATATGTACTTAGATATATATCAGTATAGCCACCTTTAATTTTAAAGAGAAATTGGGAAGAAACTGGTTTTTTCCCCCATAATTTTATTGATAAACAAATAGCAATGAGAGAGTTTCAAACCAAATTGGTAGGACAGTTTCAATAATTCACACATTGCATACATTCTTCCTAGTGGTTAATTGCTGTACAAGATGCGGACATGATATCCTATTTACAAACACCATTGGAACAAATCGCTCTATTCATTAAGAGAATGTAACTATATATCTATCCTAACCACTTTGAAAACACAGATACAAAATGGACATTCATCTGTATTCCTTTTTTTTGTTAAGTTCCATTATTTGAATATCATAGGTGTGTAAACTCAGTAAAATATTCTAAAAGAGTCCAGTTGCCCATAATAGTATTGGGTCTTCCGCTTGACTGGCAATGTCAGAAATTGTTGACCTGAGTCCCCTACAGCTCAACATAACACTATGGCTTTACTTTTTAATATTTCATTTTTATACTTTTCTGCTGGATGGTTAATGGGAAGAAACTGTTTAAAAGGAGAGAAAAACTGGGACAGGGAAAGGAGAAAAGAAGGAAAGGAAAAGTAAATAATATAAATATATATAATTATTAATATTACATATAATATATAGAGAGAGTTAAGATAGTTAAGACAGCTATGCTACTATTTTCTATCAGGTCATTGAAAAAAAAGGCTTGTGTTTATATAGTTTGATCAGTTTTTCATGCCTACATCTTATAATTTTTTTTCTTAGTTTTATTGAGAAACAAATAGCAATGAGACAGTTTCAAAACCGATTAGTGGGACAGTTTCAATAATTAACACATTGCATGTTGTTGTCTTCATAGTTGTTATTCATAGTACAAGATGCAGACATGCATATCTTATAATTTGAGCAACTACTTTGAAGATAACAATAAACCACACATTAACCATTGTTACTCTCCTTCTATCATGGTTTGAAATTTTGTACCCTTGTGTTTAGGTGTTTTTTTTTTTTCTCTTTAAAATTAAAGGTGACTATACTGAAATATACTGAGTCAACTATCTGAGGTAATTAGGGCTCAGGCAGGTTACTGGGTAAAATTCAGTGTGATGGAACAGTTTATATTGGTTTCCTTGTTTGTTTTTCTGGCTCTATAAATCCACTAAAATTCTGAGAAATCTAATACCTAGTACCATGAGCCATACCATAAACATGGAAAAAAAAATGCAAAGAAATGGGAAAGTTTCTAGTCATTATCAAAAAGTATGTTAATAATCTTACAGATTTCATTTTAAAATTCTGTTTAAAATATTCAAATTCAAAACTAGAACTCTCAAAAACTCTAAAAACATATGCTCTAGCAAGGTGTGGAGATGCAAGCTGAAATCCCAGCACTCAGGAGGCTGAGGCAGGATTACCATAAGTTTGAGGCCAGCCTGGGCTACAAATTGAGTTCAAGGCCAGCCTGCACTGCATAGCAGGACCCTGCCTTAAGACAAACAAAATAATATTACCTCTGCCACCATAAAACTCCCCTACTCAAGATTTGATTTACAAATAGAAAAATTAAAATTTTGAACAAAGTTCTCATATGATATTCTTAGTAAATTTAAGTTTTAACTGAAAGAATATACGAGGAACACAAAAAATCTTGGGTGCGCCTGTAGTGCCAGCTCTTGGGAAGCTGAAAACAGGAGGATCTCTACGAGTCCAACCTATGTAGTGAGACCCTGAAGATCCTGTACTAAATACATTTTTTTAAAAAAGGAAAGAAGTGATAAAAAATATTTATAAATTGCTTCTTCCTCTACCTAATCATTCACTCATCTACTACAAACATAAGCAGTGGGGGATTTGTTCCTTAGTCAGGTGCTGGAAATAAAACCCTCCTCTGTGAGCAGAGGGCCATAGCACAGCCCTCAGCTGGGAGCATTACTGCATCCAGCCTCCAGGTGGGTCGGGGCTGGCACAGAGTGTCTCTCTCTGAACTTGTGAAGTTAGCTACCAACTAAATCAAGTGGAGGCAGGAAGCCACTTGGGTCCTGCTTTGGAGAGCAGTTGGGGAGGCAGGGACTCATGATGAGTACCTCTTCAACTGCCCTTGGTAGCAGCACACCATAGCTAAGAGATAGGGAGTTTAGAGTCAGGTAGGTATGGGGAGGCATTTTGTCCTTTGCCAAGTTACCTCACAATGTACCTCAGATCCTTCATCTCCAAATTGAAGACCATGGTAAGGTCTGCTCCTAGGACGCTGTAGGGTTGCGTGAGTCATTGCAGTGTAAAGCACACGCCATGACATCTGGCTCAGAGTAAACGCTCAGTTTGTTCTCTCATTATTGACACCAAAATATCTGCCTCTGAAAACAGTCATCTATTATTGCTCTGAGATTCCTATGGAAATGAATACAGGCTCTCAGGAAGGGTTACACCTTTGTACAGAAGCAAACCAACAGAAAGCTATTAAGCATAGCAGGGGTAGAGGTGAGAAAAACCTGGGGAAGATCTAGAGCTTGACAGGGCTCAGACATAGGCCTTGATGGAACAGATGTTAATGTGGAGGTGCTTAGGCTGTGCAAGGCCATTTACCCGAAAGGAGTGTGGGGACTCCTGAAAAGGACAGTTGTGTGGAAAATTTGGTTCCTACATCTCGGGTTTTGCTTTCTAGGAGCTATCTTGACTAGAAGAACTGAACCATTACAATCTGTTCACCAAAGGTCAACTATGACTGGCCTTTTATTCTTTCTGTCTTTTAGTCCACCAGAGCTCAATTTGGTAAGAATGCCACTAAATATTGCAATTTATCCACCATTTGCTTTGTGTCAGAGTCAACCTTTGGTGTTTTTATGTATTTTTATACTTGATCATTTTAAGTATATATCAACATTACATAGAGAGCAAAACTTAAGCAAAAAAAATGTTGATGAAATTTATGCTGCGTCATACAGCTACTCATTGGTTTCAGGACTGGGATCAGACAGAGGTTTGTCTGACTGCAGAGTCACTCTGATTTTGGCAGAATTCTTGGCATCTTATGCAAAATACTTCTGCCTATGAAAGCACATTCTTGGCTGACAGCACTACTGAGACAATTTTGGGGGCACCATGGGCAGGTCTTTGTTTTTTTGAGAGTTTGCTTTGACTCCATTGGGAAAGAGGAAAAATGTTTTCAAAAAAGGAATATTCTAGGTCACAGATATTTAGAGTAGCCTGAGTTACGTCTTCCTACTTTACTTTGCTACATCTTCCTGTTCACACTTTTTAAAATTACATGATTGAAAAGGAACTTTAGATATATTGAGAAGTTTTAAAATCCCATTATTATAGAAAGCTGAATGCAATTCCCAAAATGTAGTTACCAGCTTTATATCATTCTGGTGCATTTAACTTACTGTCGCTTTTATCTTAGAGATGACTGATTTGCTGTATAGCTGGGTTAACTGCCTGACAATGCTCATGCAGCTGAGAGACCTGAATTACAAAATTTACCCATTCATGAATTGGCCTCATTCTTAAGATCCACTGAGGTTATGAAATAGCCTTCTGTCTTTCTCTCTTGAGCCAATACCTAATAGAACATACTTTTTGATTAAAAATTCTGAAAATGTTGTGCATAAATTAAAGCACTTTCCTGTCAAAATCAGACAATAACAGAAATGTCCTATTTTAATTTCTGAGTGATCTTTAGTTGGTACTGATTTCTAGATGATATGGAGATGATATTAATATTAAAAATGTATACTCAGTAATAAATAATGTAAAATAATACAAGGAGATCTACTAAAAGAAATTCTTCAAGAAGTTTTTTGGTAATACCCCCTGTGGTTTTAGTTTGAAGTTTTGGTCATTCCTATCATATTTTCTTCAGGCAGTTCCACTTCTATATGCCCAGGCCTGTGTACACTAAGTGCTCTCTTTACCGTTGAGCTATACCCCTTTCCCCGCTATTGCTTTTTTCCCCTGTATTTTAGTAAGGGTCTACAGTGTCTATAGGGTCTCTCTACGTAGATTGGACTCATAGTGAGTCTCCTGTTTACAGCCTCCCAAGTGCTGGGATTACACGTGCATGCCACCATGTCTGGTCTCTATGGCTTTTTACATAGTGGATCTGAGCCAGCAAGGCATAAATTTTAAGATGGAAGAGTCATATTTTGCTCTTCTACTGTTGTAATATGCTAGCTAACTATTTTCCTGGGAAGAAAATAACAGGATATTCTTTTTTCCTCATCAAAATATTGGAAAGATAATAGTTTCACATTATGTGGTTTTTAGGAAGCATCTTGGATGTAACTAGTCTCTCCCCTTCTTAAACTTCACTCCATCCCTGAAAAAAGTCACACTTCACCCAAGTACCCAGGATTCTGGTAGGAATGATGATTTTTGGAGTATTCCCAAATCTCATCAGGGAGAGCTGGGTAGGAATTCAAGGTAGTCCATTTGCCCTGTAATGCGAACTAAAGCCATCATTAGAATCTTAAGTAACTTGGCACACAAGCTGCAGTAGTGCTCATGGTAAATCTAGGTCTCAGCAGAGTTGAATGATAAAGATTAGGCAACTTGTTTCATAGGTAACACATGAAACTATTTATCACTACTGGTCTGATGAGTCTTTCTCCAGGGGCTTCACATTAAACTCTCAAAATCCTGACCCAAAAGACATATTTTCAAAATACACTGAATGGAGGCTTAGGAATTTACAATGCAATTTGACTCGGATTCATTGTGATTTTGATTTGGTCCAAAAAAATATAAGATCAACACCTCAAATGGGGTATTTGATGTTTACTTCAATGAAATGTTGCAAAGTTTTCCTACTTGTTTCATTGGAGTACATTGGGGTACTCAGGGACAGATTCCTCTGTAACCAGGTTGAATCTTTCTATGTCCTTCTCTGTAGAATGCACACCCTCTGTGTAGGCTTTTTGTGAGATTGAGAAGAATACAGTAAGCGGGTTATGAGTTAAGCACTCAAATGTGTCTTTTGGATGAAAAAAGTACAAACAGCTGTGCTTCTGGAAAACAGCCCAGGGAGCTGAGGAATCTGGTGAGAAATGTGAAGGCCAAGTATGTGGGTGTGCATGTGTGGTGAGGAGCTGGGGTGGGGGCAGTCAGTGCGCTCTTGATAATACTGTGCTGCGGCCCTTCACACTTCACACATTTAAACTAGAGATGGATTAAATTCTAGGGATATTTATTCATTACAGTGGCAAAAACTTTTTAATCCTTGAAACAAGGTGGTATCAGCTATCAAATTTTATTCTGATTTATCTTACCATTGACTAAATCATCCCTGTTTCTCCTTGCTTTCTCAGTCTTTCTTCAGTCTTATTCTGTGTTATGCCACAATCCCAACCCAAATTCAGGTTTCTTCCAAACTAGACAGCCAGGAATGTAAACTTGAATGGTAAGTGGATAATAAACTCCTTGAAATGGCAAAAACAAAAAACAAAACAAAAACAAAAAACCTACAAAAAAACAAACTTGCCTTCTTTACCTCATTGAAAAATAAAGTCTTCAAATTACCTTTATTGTTCCTTTCACTGATTTATTTTATTTTATTTATTCATTTTTATTATTTACTTATTTGTTACAGGGTCTCGCTACACAGTTCAGACGCTTAGTGATCCTCCTGTCTTAGCTTCTCCAGCGCTGGGATTACTGGCATGCCTCACCACATCAGGTTCCAGCATGACACGTGGTACTAGGGATCGAACTCAGGTCCTTGCGCTTGCCAGCCAGGCACTTAGCCTACTGAGCTATCTCCCCAGTCCTCCTTTCACTGATTCTAATACATCAGATTCCACATTAAAACCTGAGTTTAGTAGCTGCTTTGTTCAAAGGATCGTGATCTGAGATTTTGGACCGCCTAGGCTCTCCTAGATTCATTTACTTGAGGGAGAGTGAAACTCACTAAAGCCGCCATGAGACATCCCAGGCTGGTAAACCAGTATATACAGCAGCCACACCTTTCCTGAGCTGGTAACCAGCTCGCGGCACACGATGAATCACTACCTGGCAGCACTAACTGCTACATGATGGAGTGCCTTGTGCTATTGAGAAGCTGAAAATACCATATAAAACACAAGACAAATCAAAACTGCATGAATAATGAATAAAATGGCATTGTGGACAGGATTTCAGGTGAGCTTGACCATGTTAGTCCCGGCTGCTGTATGTACCTTAAAAATTATTCTTATTATCTGAAACACGTTTATATCCTGTGTCTATAATTCACTGGTTTTTTTTTTTAATTTTTATTTATTTATGTGTGTGTGTGTGTGTGGCCAGCTCAACCCACCAGGGGGCGGGTCTGGCTGGCATGTGGTGCTGGGGGATTGAACCGCGGTCCCTGTGCTTTGCTAAGCTTGTTCTAAGTAGGTGCTTTAGACCACTGAGCCATCTCACCAGCCTCTATAATTTATTCTAGTTTTTTTTTTTTTTTTTTTTTTTTTAATGGAACCGGGAATTGAACTCAGGCCCTTGTGCTTGCCAGGGAAGCACTTATTCCACTGAGCCATCTTCCTGGCCCTATAATTCACTGTTAGCAGCAATGCAGTGTTACCCTCATCAGTGGCAGTCTGTCAAGATCATGCCTATAATTTGTCACCCTTTCACTAAGGGTTTTCAGAAACAAACACAGATATCAAACACAATGAATTATATATACTTTCTTCCATTTATTTCCTATTTATTTATTTGTTTATTGTTATTTTGAGTCAGGGTCTCACTATATAGGCTAAGCTGACCTTGAATTTACAATGTAATCCAGGCTGGTCTCAAACTCATGCCTCAGCCTCCCAAGCACTGGGATTATATGTATGTGCCACCATGCATGGCGCTATTGGAATTTTCTGATACTTTACTTCTGAATCTTTTTCTGTTACTATCCTTGGACATTTTAATTTCAAATTTCATCACTCTCTCTCCTTTTTCATTTTTCATCTTACTCAGATTTCATTATGACTGTACCTATCAGCCCTACATTGTAGTGCCTCACATCTGATGCTTCCTTGGTAAACTGTGATCCTTCCAGCACTCAACTCAATTCTCTGTGACAGCGCTGTTGCTTGCACCAACCCTTGTGTACTTTCTCATGGTGGCATCTTGCTGCCTCTGTTAAAATATTGCTCATGTTGTGAAAATTATTTTTTTTGAAAACTATTTGTTAACACATTGCCACCACTATTAAATGGTTCTCCCCTTGAAGATAGGGACACTGTTGTATTCCTTTCATAGTTTCAGAGCATGACACAAAGTAAGTATGTTTGCCAAGTGAATCAATGGTTGGATGGATGGAGCATGTTCTTGAAAAGTCATCACCTTAACAGATGGACATATACGTGATAAAACAAGTTTAAAGAAGCATTAATGGTAGAATTTAGTTGATGGGTATTCACTGTAAAATTCTTTTAACTTTCCTATGTTTGAAGTTTTTTTTCTTAAAAAAATATTTAGTATATGTGTGTGTACCAATTACCTAAATCTTGGTAATTAAAACGCTGCTTAAGATTTTACCTTTGGCTCATTTCATCCATAAAGACTCATCAAAACATTGTATTTAAGATGCTAAGAAATTTTACATAACCCTACCAATTTAGTTATAGCCAAACTGGCCTAGCAATAGACTCCCACCGACAGCCAAAGAAGCCTGATTTCACGGGGACAGTAAGGGTGCTCTTCTATTCTCTTTCATTAACCAGAAATAGCTTCTTCCTCAACAACCAGACTTTCCCTTACTAGGACACATTTCCTTCTCTCTCTGATTCTTCCCAAGGCTTATCAGGCCAGTCTTGCATTATTTTTATCCAAGAGCTTCTTTTCTTTTGAGGTCAATGGTTTTTTTTTTTTCCATTCCATTTCTCTGTGAATAATAACTTATGAAATACTGGGTTTTTCCAATGTTATATTATGGCTGCTTCACAGGCCACAGGGTCGAAGGGATCTGTCTCAATCCAAAAGGTGAAATCACTCACTCATCTGAGCCTTCCTCAGCATTTGTGTAAGCTGTTCCACATAATACTTTCTGTCTTCCTTTTAAAATTTTTTAAAAAATGAAATACACTTGAGTGTTTGCCCTGAAACACTGAAAATTTATAAATGTATTTTAATTGTTCAGAAGAAATAGCAGAGGCTGGCCACAATGTCTCATTTTCCTCATCAATAATAGAAAATTTCAGAAATTGTTATAAAGATTATATACTATATACACAATTACAGTGAATAAAAATTGTTTTCTACAGTCTCACGGATGACAGCTATCTTTATTTAGATCATTTAGAGCTGGCCAGATAGCTCAGCGGACTTGCTTAGGTAGGTCCTGCTTAGGCAGAGCACAGTGGCTGGGGTTTGATCCCTGGCACTCTATGCCAACCCTGTCTCAGGGGTGCACTGAGGCGGTGATTGACACTGGGTGTGGTGGTGAGCGCCTGTAATCCCAGAGCTTGGGAGGCTGAAAACAGGAGGATCACTATAAGTCAGATCTATGTAGTGAGACCCTGTAGACCCTGTACACACACACACACACACACACACACACACACACACACACAAAGATCATTTGAAAGTTGTAATTTTTCCAAGAAAACTACTTCTGTCTGTAATGAATTTTGAACCCTTCTCAAAAGAGGAAACATTTATCATAGGGACAAAGAAAAAAATTTTGCAAAATAAAATTGTGATTATGAATTAATATAGGATGAAGTGATACTGTTTGAAAAGGTAAAATATATGTACAAAAAAGTATGAATCTAAGTTCAGACACTTAGATAAAAAAATAGAACTTTTGCAAAAATTCAAGAGCTTTAATCCTGTCATACAAGATGACTGCTTTTCCTAAAACAAAGTTATAGGA
>NW_004524577.1:27928900-27934996 GCF_000260255.1 Octodon degus | reverse complement strand
ATATATATAGTTTGTTTGTTTGTTTGTTTATGGTACTAGGGATCGAATTCAAGACCTTGTGCTTGCCAGGCAGGTGCTTAGGCTACTAAGCTATCTCCCCAGCCCCCTTGAACATAATTTTTAAAACAAGCTTCAAACTGGATGGATCTGACCAAAAGGAATAGATCTCTTTTAATAAGGTTTATAAGCATACTGTTTTCAATTGAAAAGTATTAACAAATTATTTGACTAAATAATCATGACAGTTTTTTTAAAGGTAGAGCCTTATATTGTTTTTTAGAATGTAACTTAAATTTATGACTTTAGATACTATTTATATATTTGATCATACCTCTATTTATTAGAAAATAGTGTGAACTTCTTGACTATATAATACTTAACACAGACCAGATAGTATCTGATACAACGTCTTTCATATGCTAGCATACAAAAATATTGAATACTTTTATTTAAATAATAGAGAAAATACAGGACATTGGCATCTGCTATTAGTAAAGGGATTTCCATGAATATAAGAAAAAGAAGAAAAATTCAAAGAGCAAATTCCTTTGTACTCCTTTATAAATATATATATATATATATATATACACACACACGTATATAAACATATATATTTTTTTCACTTTTATACAGTGAGGAAAATAAGCATTTAAAGCACAGTTGTTTAAATTTATAATTTAATTATATATACATATATATGTAACAAATATGAATTGAATCATCATGATGGTGAGACTCATTAACATATCCAAAAAGCTTTCACTTATAAGAATGGTTCATTAAGGGCCAGTCAAATAGCCCAGCGGATTAAAGTGCTTGCAAGCTGGCACAGGGACCAGGGGTTCTACCCCAGGGCCTGCCTTGCTGGCCCTACCCTTGGGGCGCACTGCAATTGAGACTGGGCATGGTGGCGCGCACCTGTAATCCCAGTTCTTGTGAGGCTGTAAATACACTTGATCTTAGCCAAAAGGCCGAGAAGCGATATGAGGCTGTAAATAGGTGGATCACTACAAGTCCAATCTATTAGTGAGACCTGAACACCCTGTAGACCCTTCCCTAAAATTAAAAAAAGAAAAAAAAAGGCTCATTAGAAATCACCTGTAGTGTTCTAATATAAGTCAAACATGGAATAGTAAGTGGAAATCAGCCTTAGATTATCTACCCGAATCTCATTTTATAAATAGGTAAACTTAGCTCCAGAGACATTAATGGATAAGATCTTAAGAGTTAGAGAAACAGGCAGAAAAAAACAGGTTTCAAGCTTACATACCAGCACACAGATTTCATAAATGTGTTACACAAACCAAACCCTACCTGTGGGCTTACGGGGCTCTTCAAACCCTGGGTAACAGTAGAGGTGAGTCTACCAGGCCACAAGGCAGCTTTCCGTGGGAAACTCACCTTCGGTGTTGGAGATGGGGAAGCTGTCACATTTGCTTTCACACTGCTGCACTGACAGAGGCCGAACAGTTTCTGGACAGTCACCAGATGCCTGCCCAGTATAGGAGAGGCACTGTACAGATCTCATTTGCTGTCCAACGCCACACTGAGCAGAACACTAAATTCAAAGACATAGAGACATAAAACATTGATCTTAGTGGTTCTCAGAGGTTAAAAAAATGCTGTATAATATTTCAAATACCACACATGTCAACTTTTGGGGGTATAGTACTGGGCATTGAACGCAGGGTCTTTGCACAGAGCTACATTGCTGGCCCTTTATTTTTTTATTTTGAGGCAGGATCTAAACTCCCCAGACTGGAATTGAATAATCCTTCTGCCTCAGCCTCTCAAAGTGCTGGGATTACAGGCATGCACCACTAAGCCCAACCATGCATGTTAGCTTTAAAGCTCATATGTGCTTCATCTTTGAAAAATGTGCAACTACATCATTCTACTTTAAATTGTTTCCAAAACTCAAGGACCATATTATTACCCTAAAAAATAGAGGCAGCATAGTTGGGAATTTATAATCACCAATAAATGGAGATTTCATGGGCTATTACTCCAACAATTCCAAACAAGCCTGGTGAATTCTAACAAGCAGGCAATGAGAAAATTCTTCTGATGAAGTAGAACAGCCGGAGACCTGTATTTATTGTAAATGTGCAAGTAAATGAACTGATGGTTTGTTGGAGTGCTCTAGATTTCATCAAAATGTTAGCTTAGTATAATAGTGGTGACTGTTTTGGACTTGTTGTTAGGGTCAGTTTAAAATAAAAGCTTGATTTTTTTTTTTTATTTTTTTAAAGAAAGAGCTTAAATAAATACTGTGAGTATTCTTAGGCACTGTCAGGAACACAGACCTGAGAAAGGGTCTTTTGTCAGCCAGCTAGCATGTTTCCCTCTCAGGTATCCAGTCAGTCAGGGTTGAAGTTATTTTGAGTGGCTTAGTTTTAGCTGAGACTTATCAGCAGTGTAGTCTGTTCTTTGACCTGCCACCCAGAGAACTAGAAATCCTATGAGATCTGGGAAGAAAAGTAATGGAGAGCCTGCAGCCTGCTGAGACAGGAATGTTTACAAGGTAAACAAAGTGAAGCCTTGTTGGATTTGTTTACAAAACCCTCAAAGTACTCACAGGACTTGCAAAAATATTCATATAGACACTTTAAAAAAATGATTGCAGTATAAAAGTGTCCTAAAGCATCTTAGAAGATATATCTTAGTATATATATTTTTTTAATTTTAGGAGATCGGATTGAAAATCAAGATGGGAAGAAACAGATCTAACAGCATCTAAAAGAATAATCTCAAATTGATAATATATATATTTGGTGAAATTACAAATATACAAAAAACTGGCAACTGACCTTTATATAATAGTGCATTGCAATAAGGAATATTTAAGGAAGGAAATATCTAGCTGGTTTAAAATAAGAACCATAAGAACATGTCTTCAGTAGCATAATATCAGCTATGTACTGTGAACTGTGAAGTTTTGATGCTTCGGTAGTAAAAGCTACTTTGATGCTAATGGAACGTGATGCTTAGAGAGATTTGACATCAAAGGAGTGAGGAGCCTATCAGTGAGGAGAGAAGGGATATTATGTCTTAAGATAAACAAAATGAAGGTTTTTAGAAGGTTTATAACATTTTATAGGGTCGTCAGGTATATTCCATCTGAGCATTTTGTAAATTAAGGCAAATACCTACAATACAGATACAAAACTTTGATTTATGGTCATATTCCTTCCCAAAGAGCCCAGAGCAAAAGCATGCTGTCACAGTTATATGTTTTCTAATTTATTTTGGCCTCAGATATTAGAAAATGACTAGCTACAAGGCCAATGATGAAAACACAGCATGAGAACACTCACTGCCTAGAAATTTACTTTCTATAATATTAACTTTTAAAGATTAATAGATTAATTTTTTATCATTTGGAAGAACAATAATTTTTCTTCTGATACGCTTGGGCCATTTCTAAATAAATGGATGCACCCTGATACCATACTCTTAAGTGAAATAAATTGGACATGCGTGTACCGCATTGTTTCTTGGGTGTGAGAAACCAAGTGTAAATGAGGGCTAAAATGTATCATAGGTATTGTGAAATAAGAAGGAAATGTTCAAAGGGTGAAGGGAAGAAGGGAAAGGGGAAGGGGAAGGCCAAAGGAAAAGTAAAAAGAAATGAGAAAAGAAGGAAAACATGGAAACAAAGCTTTTGTCAATTGGGAGGGGTAGAGGAGTTGCAGAGAGAGTGGGGAAAAGGAAAAAAAAGAAACAAGTCATATCGTGTACAGGTACAAATGCTCTATGATGAATGTGATCATTATATATATCTAAAATGTAGCAATATAATCTGGTTGGAAAAAACTTGCTTGTTCTTATACTATGATTAACTACTATGAAGACAACAATATGCAATGTATTAATTATTGTAACTGTCCTAACCCGTTTTGAAACTGTCTCATTGCTATTTGTTTCTTAACAAAATTGATCAAAAAAAGAAGTTGCTTATATCCAAGTATATAAACTTTGCTTTTTAAAAATACTTTTTAAAAACTGACAGGTAATGGGCCAGCCAAAGAGTTCAGCAGATTAAAGCACCTACAAGCAGGCGCAGGGGCCAAGGGTTTTGATCCCTGGGCCTGCTGTGCCAGCCCTGCGCCTGGGGCCTGCTGAGATGGGAATTAAGACTGGGCCTGGTGGTGAGCTCCTGTAATCCCAGCTCATGGGAGGCTGTAAACGAGCGGATCACTACAAGTCGGATCTAGTAGTGAGACCCTGAACACCCTGTAGATCCTTCCCTAAAATACAAAAACAAAAACAACAAGAAAACCTGACAGATAAAATTTCATGTATTTATTGTATACATCTTGACATTCTGAAGTACATGTACATATAAATGAAATGGCTAGATCTAGCTAATTAACATAGGCATTACCTCACATAGTTAATTTTTTTGTGATAACCAACTTTTTTGGGGGAAAGGTCAGCTCAGCAAGGCTGGCATGGCATGTGGTGCTGGGGGTCGAACCGCAGTCCTTGCGCTATGCCTAAGCTTGCCTAAGCAGGTGCTTTAGATCCCCAATTCACATTATTCATTGGAGAAAAAGAAATCACCTTAACAGTAATATTAATAATATTTATAAAGCTGTCAATCAAATTACCAAACTAATTAAATTCATCAGAAGTTTTCTGTGAGATTAAGAAGAGTTATATCACTGTTCTGCAAGTAGAAAAACTGGGACACTGATCCTGATTTGCTCTTTAGTTGAGAGAGCTAGAATTAGAATCCAAGGCTTTGGTGGCTTGTTTGTCTCCAGCCACCTCATCTTACATCCCTCAATTTTAAACTAAGTAGCAAAGTCAAGAGGAAGATAAGCCACGCATGGAGGTGCACACCCAATCTTATCCCTCAGGAAGCTGAGGCACGAGGACTGCTGTGAGTGGAAGGCCAGCCGGGACTCTGTAGTGAGTTCAAGGCCAATCTGAACTACATAGCAAGACTCTGTCTCAAAGAACCACCCCCCAAAAAAGTAGGTAGAAGGGGGATATATGTGGGTGTGGGAGAAACATAGATAAATGTGTATTGCCTACACATGGCTACTGCGTCTTTATAGTTTTGCACTCAGAACTCAGATTTCTTGAAAAATTTTTATCAGTCTGTATTTTTAATAGATAATGAAGTATATTCACTGTGGGGAACTGATACATATACACATCACATCATAATCTTTTTAACTTTCTCATTCCCTGCCGCACTCCCATATCCAGTCTGTCCCTGTTTCCTGACAGATTTTTGTGTGTTAATGTGTACTCATAATGACCAATTAGGAGCCTCTGATGTGTGCGCCAAGTGCGGCTTCAGAAAGAACCCCCAGTCTGACGCCTCACCTGGCCCCAGTCTCCTGTCACCCAGCGAGGAGGCGGGCAGCGCCCCAAGCTGCAGCGGATGCGGACGGGAGGTTTGTTCTCATCTGGACATTGTGCAGCTGGAAATGTTTTAGAGAGGTCACTGCTCTTGCACAGAACAATCCGATGCTTGAATCCTGGACCACATTTTGGAGTACACTGGAAATAAAGCAAAAATGAATAAATAACAACAGTTAAAGACAGGCAAAGTGGAAGAAAATCTTTCTTGAAGTAAACGTGCACCCGTACGGAAAGTACATACACACTAAATTCTAGGCAAAATTGCTAAGATACGAAATGCCTTAAAAAGCTTTTAAGCAGAAGAAGTAGGTCTATCTTTTCCCTAAGATCTCTGAGAGCTAAAACCAATGTTTGTTTTTCTTGGCTAACTTTTTTTTTTTTTTTTTTTTAATTAGGGATAGGTTTATTACTCTGTCCATCTCAACCCCTGGCCTCATTTCAGCTGTGATAAGAGTCTGCTAGGTTCTCTAATGTGAAATCCTTGGTTTCTACTTGTTAGGTGTAGTCTCCTAAAAAATAATTTAGGTGTTATTAGTAGACCACAGGAACTTATCTCTGTGAAGCAAGTTGTAAGTGGTGTAGATCAACTATTGTTATTGTGTAGAAGGTTAAGAATATATGGTCATAGGGCCAGGGAGATGGCTCAGTGGAATAAGCACTTGGCCTGGCAAGCGCAAGGACCAGAGTTCAATTCCTGGTTCCACAAAAAAAAAAAAA
>NW_004524577.1:27905448-27928800 GCF_000260255.1 Octodon degus | reverse complement strand
TTTTTTTTTTCAGTACCCGGGATTGAACTCAGGACCTTAAGCTTGCCAGGCAAGCACTTATGCCACTGAGCTAACTCCCTAGGCTCTGTACCCTCTTAATGATTAATATCATAAGACCACTCCCAGGGATGGGGAAATAGCAAGGTGCATAAGTGCCTGCTTGGCAGGCACAAGGTCCCAAGTTTGACCCCCGGTACAGTAAAAATGAAAAAAAAAGAACAGCTCCACCTTCCCTTCTAGTAGTACTTCACAGTTTAAGAAATATTTCATTAAACATTTTTTGAGAATTATGACAGATGAGGAAAGCTAAAGTGACTTAGTGAAGGATAAATATCAAATGGTAAAGCTAGAACCACAGCTTGGGCCCTCTGACTCATTCTTCAGGAGCTACTGATTATTGTTCATCTGTTATTACTGTGTTCACAGCCTGTTCTCCATTCCAGCAGAAACAAATACAAAAGAACAAATAATAAATCTTAGTAAAGGTTTATTATACAGAAAATCACTAGCCCTCTTGTCCTTATCCTTCAGTTACAAACAATGGATCTGACTATTCTCGACAGTGGGGTGTATGTTCTTCATACTTAGGAAAAGACGCTATATCACAAATTCTATTACTGACCTCACTGCTAGGTGTTTCTGTAAGTCATCAATTTAACATGGTGCCTTACTGAAGTCCTCTAACATTGTCCTCCACATGTCGGGAACCTTTCTTAAAGTCTGTACTTTCTTCTAGTCTAGGAAGGGCTTTATCCAAAACATTCACTGACATGTGTCTGAAACTTCCATTCAAAACACATCTCCTGGTCTCCTTCAAAGAGCTCAGAGTCTTATTTAGGAGACAGAAATGTGAATACAGATTGATATTAAGTACCTTAGGGTGGATGTAGAAAAGAAATTCTTGTGGGCCTCGGACCCACAATGCAAATGACCTGTTTTATAATTATTTATGTATATATCTTTTGATATCTACCACACTACAAGCTCCTGAAAATTACTTGACTTGTGTCATCCTTACACACACACACACACACACACACACACACACACACACACCCTTACCCCTGAGGTATAGTACCTAATATATGCAAGTTGTCCTTCATCTGGAAAGATACTGGTTTTAATTTATCTAATGATGAGGATGTCTTAGTGAATACTATTCACACTTAAGTGAATATTTTGTGGGTTTGAATCTGGTTTGTGTCACAGAAAAATACCAACTTTTTCAGGGGAAAATAAGAGATTGTACACAATTTCTTTATCAAAATGAAATTAGTGATAAAACACATTTCCTCCAATTCAGAAAAATTTCATGAAGATACATTTTGAGGGAAAATAGTACATAGTTCTTTCCAAGATAGCTCCAGCAGAGGCAACCAGGAGTTAAGGTCAAGACAGAATTTCTTGCTTTTTGTTGCTCCTTTTCATAGCTACATTGACATCCTTATATCCTGCTCCTGCCTCACTGTGCTTATTAATAAGCCACTAAGTGTTATTAATCAAATTCCTTAATCTCTCTCACAGCTATTCATTTCTGTCTCTATTGCAGCACTCCTACTACCTACAGAAGAGCAACAATAAACTGTACTAGCTTTTGTCTGCAACTAGACTAGCACTAGAGGATAACCCTTCCTCAAGCACACATCAATTCCCCGCATACATTTTGCGACTACTTCCTAAAAGCTTTCACATTTTTTGTTCTTGCCTCAGGCCGATCTGCTTTCCAAAGGCCTATCTAAAGGGATTTATCTAAAGCACAAATATGATAATATTGTCTTTTGGTTTTAATAAAATCATCCAGTGGCTTACAATTGCTATCAAGATAAAAATCCAACTCTGTAAGGGGCTGGGATGTAGCTCGGTGGCAGACGAGTATGCATGAGGCCCTGGGTTGGATCACCTGCACTACAAAACCAAATCAAAAACAGAAATAGCTAAATTCTTTTCATATGCTTAGTACACCATGACAGTAAGGCTATATGTTCTTCTGCAGAGTCATCTCTATCCCAGCCATACTAAATGTTTGTGTTATTCTCTAGTGCTAGTCTAGTTTCAGACAAAAAGCTAATACAGTTTGTTGTTGCTCTTTTGTAGGTAGAAGGAGTGCTGCTACTACTAGTGATAGCACATAATTTTAATAAATAGGTATATACTAAATACTATGATAAGTACTATAACTTATAGAGTCCTTATAAAACTCCTGTGAGATGGCAGTTGCTATTTTTTAAAAGAGAAAACAGTGTTAAGTAGAAATCTGAATAGACATGAAATAGTGAGACTATACTATTGCTAAGTCTCACAAGTGTTTCTTGGACCTCAGGCTTTATACTATGTATTTTGCATATTCTATGTAATTTAACCTTCACAGCTCTACCAGTTTATACTTTCAAGAAACAAAGTCATGCAATAATTTCTGTAGAATGAAAAAAGCTCTGATCTGGGACTCCTAAGTTTGCCCCACTGGGGTCTAGTTCTCTTGACCTCACAACAAATCTACTCCATCAGCTAAGCCAAAGCCTAGAGCGTCTGCTGCCCCCCCCCTTTTTTTTTTCAGTACCCGGGATTGAACTCAGGACCTTAAGCTTGCCAGGCAAGCACTTATGCCACTGAGCTAACTCCCTAGGCTCTGTACCCTCTTAATGATTAATATCATAAGACCACTCCCAGGGATGGGGAAATAGCAAGGTGCATAAGTGCCTGCTTGGCAGGCACAAGGTCCCAAGTTTGACCCCCGGTACAGTAAAAATGAAAAAAAAAGAACAGCTCCACCTTCCCTTCTAGTAGTACTTCACAGTTTAAGAAATATTTCATTAAACATTTTTTGAGAATTATGACAGATGAGGAAAGCTAAAGTGACTTAGTGAAGGATAAATATCAAATGGTAAAGCTAGAACCACAGCTTGGGCCCTCTGACTCATTCTTCAGGAGCTACTGATTATTGTTCATCTGTTATTACTGTGTTCACAGCCTGTTCTCCATTCCAGCAGAAACAAATACAAAAGAACAAATAATAAATCTTAATTAATTATTATAAAAATAAATGGAGATGAAATATGAGAGGATAGAAGCCCTTGTCATATTTCTTTTTTTTTTTTTGTTTCATTGTTCTTTATTGTAAGATCATAGAACTAATTACAAATTTAACCTATAACTTGGTAATCTTTACTCAGGTAATAAGTTTTAATAAAAACAAAGTGTTTTTTCAACAACTCAAAGGCAGAGTAAGGATGAGAAACATCTGACTGGCCAATAGATTTAGTTCTCACTAAATGAACTCCAAGCTCTTTTTCAGGAAAAGTGAACTGTGATTTCAGAAGACAGTATGGGAAGTCTGTCACAGCCTAGCTTCCACTTAGTTAACTGTTTCTGGCAGTCTCAACTGGGATGGACACATTTACATAATGGGCTGTGCTTGAGCCTTCTTTGCAAGCAGCTTTAGATCCGCAATACACTTGGCAATTGTCTCCTTTTCCTGCTGCGCAGAGATGCTCTGCACCACCTGCTTCTCCACCCAGCTGATCATGTGCTCTTGTTCCTTGCGACTCATCATGTTCTGCACAGAGATATGATAGTCCAGGCGATTCTTCACTTCCCTGTATACTCTGTGCAGCCGTTCCCGGTAAGCAACTTCCAAGGCCATCGCAATGTTGTTCCTCTGGACATCAAAAAGGTAGTGACGCTTCTCAACCAGAGCCTGCTGGGACTTTTCCAATTCAATTGCATCCTGGATTTGTTTTATAGATGTTTGCTTTGCCTCTTCTAGCTGGGCAATTTGATCCTCATTCAGCTTATCAATAAATTCTCCAAAAGAGGCACCATATTTTTTTATTACATAGATAAGCAGACCTACTACAGATATGGTAGAGAATGTCTCTGGGCTAATCACATATATTTCTTTGGACAGAAAATACAAGATAAGTCCAGTTCCAAGCATGTAGGGTCCTGTTACACCAGTTTTAGGATAAAGGAACTGGAAGAATTCCTCCGGAATCAGCCCAAGGCGAACTTTGCCACCATGTTCTGGAAGAGGTGGTAGAGGGGCAAATCTTGGCTGCCCTGTGTGAAAGATCCTTGTTGCCTGCAATACCCCTGGTCCGAGGAGCGCTGCGTTCTTCAGACAGGGTGCCGCTGTGGCCGCGGCAGAAAGTACCAACCGGGACAGCATGGTCTGCAAAGGTCCAGGAAGCGGTCTTAGCGTCCCTGTGACCCCGACCAGAGACCGGTCAAGAGCCCCCCTTGTCATATTTCAAAGACAGAAGGAATTTGCTTTTGTATTGTGAGGCTACTGCCAATGTCTAACTTGGGAATTACCTTAAAAAATGCCCTAGTAGCACTATATATAATATATTATATATATTAGTATATTTAGAGTTGAGGCACATGTATTTTGCTTATTATAATATTTTTTTCCAGTAGCAATAAGCCTTGGCTATTAAGATGTAGTAATATCTAGCATTCTTTTCAAAGAGCATACACCAAGTGCTGCTTACAATTAAAGGAGGCAGACCATACAGACAAAGAATTCATCCATCTGTCTGAAGACAGCCCAGGAAACCAAAATCCAAATTATATACACAAGACTGACAATGAGAAGCAGCACTAGGACTTATTTAGCTCTTCATTTGTGTCAACCACTTAATCTTCTGACTCCCCCTGATGACTATTTTCATGCCTGTTTCACAGGCAATGAAGCACCCAGAAGCACAGATCAGTCCAGATGGAAGATTCCTACCTAATAAATCTCAGGTGGGTGTGTCAAAAGACAAGTAGTCAATCATACAATGACTTCTATTTAGGCAAGAAATCATTTTAGAAAATCACATGCAAAAACTAAATAATGCAAGGACAGACTGTCCTATGGCAAGAGAAGCAGAAAATCAATGGGGTTCTCAACATAGGGAATGGCTGAAAACTAAAATAATTCTCCCTTTATCTGTGGTTTTGGTCTTTGTGATTTTGTAGGCTAAAAATATTAAATAGAAAATTTCAGAAGTAAACAATTCATGAGATTTATTTATTTATTGCCATTTAGGACAGGCTTTACAGGGTCTCAATACACAGATCAGACTCGAGTGATCCTCCTGTTCTCAGCCTCCCAAGTGCTGGGATTATAGGGTGGTGCCACCACACCCAGTCTCATTGGCCATCTCAGGCCCCCAGGGGTGTGGTCAGCACAGCAGGCTGGGGATCAAAACCCTGCCCCTGTGTCTGCCTAAGTGGCACTTTAATCCGCTGAGTTATCTGGCCAGCCCTTCATGAGTTTTATTTTTTTATTTTTTATTTTTTTCAATAATTTTATTGAGAAACAAATAGCAATGAGACAGTTTCAAATACAATTAGTAGGACAATTTCAATAATTAATACATTGCATATTGTTGCCTTAGTGGTTATTCACCTTCATGAGTTTTAAATTGCACACCATTCTGTGTTGTGTGATGAAGTCCTACACAGTCTGCCTGGGACAAGAATTCCCCCTTTGTCCAGCAAATCCAGAGCATATCCCTAAGTCCCGTCCCTTAGTAACAATCTTGGTCATCAGATGTCTGTCTAACACAGTGCTTGTGTTTAACTAACCTATATTTTACTTCATGCTGCACCCAAAGTACAAGGGAAGTGATGCTGGTAATTAGAATATACTAAAGAGAAGCTGTAAGTGCTCCCTTTAATTGAAAAGTTTAAGGTTTTCAACCTAAGGGAAGAAAAAAAATTATATGCTGGGCCTGTTAAGGTTTATTTACCATCCTTTGACCAAATCTTTTATTTGTGAAACTGAAGAAAGAAAAAGAAATTTAAGTTCAAATACAAAAATTATGGCCCTGGTGTGTGCTAAGTGCTTAGTCAAGATGCAAAAGGCATTAAATCTGTGGGCAAAAAACACAAGCAGAAAACATGCTCCAACTGACCTCAAAGGCCCCGATCCCTACAGAGACAGCAGCAAGGATCCGCTGAAAGATGGACACCATGCTACTTAATGCAAGTAAAGGAAGGTTGCACAGATTCAGGAATAGGTTTGGGATAAAAAATATCAGATTTACGGCTGTGGCCGCATCGGAGCTGAAGAAGCTGCTACCACATTTCCAGCAGAGCTGAAGTTGACTGAGGAGAAAAGGTTACATCCAAAGCATGCTCTAAATTGAGACAAAACTGAGCTCTCCTGAAGGAAGATGGCTGATACAAATCATACTCCTAAAAGGGTAAGGAGGCACAAGAAAGGAGAGAGGCACAGAGACACAAGGAAGGACAGGTACTGGTAACTCTGGTATGGAACAGCACTGCCACAAGCCATATTATAAAAGCAGGATACCGTCCGCAGCCAGAACAAAGAGCCCAGGTGCTCTCGAAACCAAAAGCAGAAGTAGTATTTTGAGAGAAGGGACAACATTCACAGATTGTTTATTTATTTATTTTAGCAGTGCTGGGGTTCAAACCTATGACTGAAGAACACTGTGCCACCCCCCAAGCCCACATATAAATTTAATTATGTATAGTTATAATTGCTTAATTTTATTATTGTTGTTAATCTCTTCCTTTGCCTAATTTACAAATTAAACTTTATCAGAGGTATGAGTGTAGGCAAAATTAAAGTATACACAGGGCTCAGCACTCTCCATGGTTTCAGGCGTTCAGTGGGTGTTACAGTGGATAATTAGAGGGGACTGTTTTACATTTCTTCTATAGTCTCCTTACTCAATGACTATACCAGGCTCGAGGCTTATAGATCCAGCTACAAATATTGCACCACTCTAGCCAGGCTCTCAACTCTGGTCTCTGTAAATACTGCACTTCTTAAGGATGTGCAATTTCAAACTAAGTGTTTGAAATTTCTTCTAAAAAATAGTAAAAGCATAAGGGTGCTGCTTCAGACAGGTTCGTTCTGAGTAGAACTCTATCCAGCAAATCCTACTGATCTTACGAAAGACGTTCAGGCAGCGCATCATTAGTTTGATTGTACTTTTACTTCTTCCCTCTGCTTTCTTTAGCCTATACTTCTTGACTGCCTGTTTTTTTTTTGGCGGAACTGGGGATTGAACTCAGGCCCTTGCGCTTGCCAGGGAAGCGCTTATTTCACTGAGCCATCTCCCCAGCCCCTTGACTGCCTGTTGTTAGCCTACCAAATAATAGTCTTGTCCATCTGATAATTTCGGTTTGATTTATCTATATAAAAAATAAGAAGCTCTAAAAAAACAAGATATAGTCATACCTATGTCTATGATTAAGGAGCTTTCCTAAGTGTGAGTGCTTCAGAGTATTCTGCATAGGCGATCCCCAGCCCAGATATAAGAGTAGATTTTAAAACACTTTTTGAATAGGAAATAGAATTCATTAGTAATCAGTAGAAATTTAAATACTTAGCTCAGTAATAAAATTTTTTTTTGTTGAAGAATAATTTTATTTTTATTTTTATTTTTTTTTGGCAGAACCAGGGATTGAATTCAGGCCCTTGCCAGGGAAGTGCTTATTCTACTGAGCCATCTCCCCAGCCGCTGAAGAATAATTTTAAATATTAAAATCTATTGTATTCTTTCTCATAAATCATTAAGTAGGTAGGGTGGATGATATTATTTCAGTAGATAATTCTTTAATAAAATTATTTCTATTCCTATTACTAGTAAATATTCTTTCCTTTTTTTATTCATATACTCTTTTTTTTTTCTTTCTGTATTTAGGACAGGGTCTACAGGGTCTCACACTACGGAGATCGGACTCGGAGTGATTCTCCTGTTTTCAGCCTCCCAAGTGCTGGGATTCCAGGCACGCCACCATGCCCAGTCTCAAGCACCGTCTCAGCGCGCCCTGCAGGCAGGGCTGGCACGACACGCTGGGGATCAGACCCCAGCCGCTGCGCGCTGCCTAAACAAGGGCTGTCAGGCCGGTCCTATTCATATAATTAGATTCTTACCATTATTTAAAATATGATCACAGAATGTGGTTTTACATTTCAGTAGGATACAGGAACTCATTTTTATAAGACACATTTATCCTTAGCTTAATATTCCAAAGGTCAAGAATACACAAAGGCATTCTTGTAGAAAAAAGGTACTTTAAATCAACTTGGGGAAAAAAATTGTGCTCATTTGTAAAGAATCGAAGTATAGGGCCAGCCAAATAGCTCAGCAGATTAAAGGCCTGTTTAGGCAGATACAGCGGCCAGGGTATGATCCCCAGCATGCAGTGCAGGCCCCGCCCCTGGGACACCCTGAGGCAGTGATTGAGACTGTGTGGTGGTACACACCTGTAATCCCAGCTCTTGGGAGGCTGAATACAGGCAGATCACTATGAGTCCTATCTCTGTAGTGAGACCCTGTAGAACCTGTACTAAAAATACAAAAAAAAAAAAAGTATAAGTAACAATATTTTGGGGCTGTGTGGTGATGTATATCTGTAATCTCAGCACTTTGAGAAGCTGAGACAGAAAGATTTGTACATTTCAGCCCAGTCTATGAAATTTAGTGAAACCCTGCCTCAAAATAAAAAATAAAAAAGGGTGGGGAATGTAACTCAATATGAAGGCTCTGAGTTCAATCTCCAGACACACAAAAAAGAAAAAAGAAAAGTTAGATCAAGTTCTTACTGCAGAAGTAGACCTAATTTATTTAGGACCTAGGAGTATGCAAGTGATGTAATCACTGTCTTCTCAAACAAGATACAGAGCCTTGTAGGGAAGTCCCTGTCTTGCCTCCCTGCCTCTAGCCTTTCTGAAGTAACCATACCTAAATATGAGTCTTATAAAGTCAGTTGAGTACGGTGCTAATAGTGCATTCCTCCCAGAGAAATACGAGAAACAGACCTTTTACAGTGGGTCCTCTGTGGGAGTCAAAGAAACCATTCTGATACATCAAAAGAGTAAGTTAGGATGCTGGAACCCATCCACAGTATGCAACAATGCTTTCAAGACCTACTTGCCAAGTGAGGAGGAAAAAAGCACCCAGAAGACCAACATAACATGGCTGGTCCCAAGATCAAGGATAGATTCTAGAAAATGGGAAAGCTGGGGCTTTGTTAATTTCACAAAAGGCTTCTGAGGAGCCACTTTCCACCACAGTAATTTGCCATAAGCACTGGGTGGACTGAAATGATGGGGAAAATGGTTGCTGGCTTTACAACAATGAAAATTAGAGTAGCCAACAAAGAAAGGAAAGGGTCAAAAGGTAAATTTCTTCTGCAGCACATTTTCACCAACTGAACCTCACCCTTGATTAGCAGAGCTCAACAGCTGAGTTAGAAATGAGGCGTGAACAGCAAGGAGGGAAGTTTTCATGGGTGTGTCAAAAGAAAATTCTGTAAAATATTTGCAAAAGGTTAAGAGCAAAGAGACTGAGCCCTGCCTGCTCTTCTGCTGGGAGCTATTCACTTCACTGGGGGAGATGTTCCAGTCCTCTGAGGAAAACGGGCTCCTTGTTTTAACTTTGCTCTGCAGTTACTCAGACATTTATTTCACTTAATACTATTTATTCTTATTTAATTTTAACCTATCCAGAGCAGATAGGCTGCCTGCTAAAATCAAGAAGTAGAAGTCTGAGAACACCACTCATCCTTTGCAAAATAAATCAGAAAGGCTATATGGGGCAAAATTGGTCGATCTGCTCTGGGCCAAAGACTGATGGTGTGAACATGGGGTCTAAATAAACAGCAGAGGCAGTGCTTTGAAACCCATGCAGGAGTTTTACTGGGTCCTCTGTAGAGAGACAGCAGCAGCTATTAACGATTTATCTGAGATGACAGTCCCAAAATGGACACCTCCACCTTCCCAGCACCACTTCTTTCCCCCTATGCTTATAATCTCAGAAATGTGATTAAAAGTGTCCTCATCTTTTATACATTTCTTCAGGCAGCCTCTAGGAATGTCCATGAGCCCCTTAGAGCTATTTGAACATGTTACTTTAAAAGACTGGATAGATAAGAATAAAAATTCTAAATCAGGAGCAGTGGTAAATGCCTATAATCTCAGCTACTAAGCAGAAAGAGGCGGGAGAATCACAAGTTTAAGATCAGCCTGGGCAACTGAGACCTTTTGAAAAAAAAAGTGTGCGATACAGCTCTGTGGTCTCTGGGTTCAGATCCCATTACTGAAGTGGGAAAAGAATCAAGAAGCAAGTAAGAACAATCTATGTGATATTCAGTACTAACAATAACAACTATGACCAAAACTTTTACACTGGTGCTTGGAATGATCACAAATCAGTGAAATGTATAAGCAGTTTCTCAGGATGATTAGGGTTGATTGTTTTATTTTAACTAAAAATACAATTATAGAGAAAAATGTAAGTCAGAAGACCAACTTAAAATGAGTATGTATATATAGAAGTTTTGATATTTTAGTGGTTAGCAAAAAATTTCTTCTATTTTCTGCCTACAAAGGATGATTTGGAATAGAGTTCTATAATCAAACCTTTCTGTTAACTGATACTTTTACACAATCTCACAATCAAATCCTCAACTTATTCTTTTTTGTTTTGTGACAAGGGTTTTGCTGTTCAGTCCAGGCTGCCCTCAAACTCAGAGTGGTCCTCCTGCCTCAGTCTCCCAAGTGCTGGGATGACAGGCATGTGCCACTGTGCCCACTCCTTCAGTTTATTCTTAAAACACTTTTCTCCCCTACATTCTCTTATGATCTTTGTGTTTCTGCTTAGTTCTTTCTCCCAGGGATACCTTCACCAGCTTCCCTATTCTCTTCAAATTCTGTTAACCTACAGCAATCAACTCCCGTAAACTGAAAAGCTTTCTCAAGCTACCTGGACTTCCAAGCTCTAAATTTTTACATTAATTATCCATTTACATATAACATATTTAATATAACAATCTATTATTTTTTAAACAATGTCATGTTATTCTCTAGTTGTGCCATAAATATTTTGTAGTCTCTCAAGCACGAAGATTTCTTCATATTCTACACAATGCCTATCTCAGTAAGCACTTAACATACTTATTGACTTGACCTGAAACCCTAAAACTATTGCAGGCAATTACACATGTGTATTTATGGCTTTCTGTAAGGAACCTGGTACTAATCAACATAGTGCTATATGTCTGTGTGTGTGTGTGTGTGTGTGTGTGTGTGTGTGTGTGTATTTTAGGGAAATGTGATCAGGGTGTTCAAGGTCTCACTACTAGATCAGACTCATAGTGATCTGCCTGTTTACAGCCTCCCAAGAGCTGGAATTACAGGCGCACGCCACCACACCCAGTCTCAATTGTCATCTTAGCATGCCCTGGGGTTGAGGCCGACACAGCAGGCTCAGGGATGGAACCCCTGGTCCCTGTGCCTGCTTGCATGTGCTTTAATCCGCTGAGCTATTTGGCTGGCCCTGTCTGATTTTTCTTAGTGGATTTTATCTTTCAAATGAATTTAGGTTTACGCCCTCGTTGTTAGGAAATGAAATCTATAGTGTTTTCTACAATCATGGACTGGATAGTACCAGTCTCTCTATATTTGATTGACAATACAAATAAAAGTTAGGCAGGCAGAATATAATTACTAAACCTGGAGTATGGCCAGGAAAGTTGAGAGAACACCCCAATTCCTGGCAAAGATATCACTGATGACCACAACCAGTCAGAATCCCTACTTCCTTGTAGCATCTTAAACACAGACCCTCTTTTAGCCTTCTGCCACTAGAAAAATAAGGCCACTCAAGCAGCAAGATTTACAGGGGGAATACTTATATCTAGCTGTTCCTAAAGAACAATATATAATTTTGTTTTTGGTTCATGCTTGACAAACTTATGAGGTCTACAGGAAATACCCAAAGCAAGTACTACAACGTTTCTGGCAGGATATATTACAATAGAGTCTGCGATGCATCCTGTTTTGCTGACTTGAAATAATTCTGTGTAGCAAGGTGCATTTTATAGCACTAACCAATTTTATAGGAGTCTGCTCTTCTTTGGGAAATGTGGAGAATGATACAATATGCATATGTGTATGTCTCATGCACATTGAGGAGTCAAAAATCACTTTTTATCCCACTTTCCACAGGATTATTTCTCTGAGTGTCTTAGGGTTATCCTAGTTACTTTGTATGCAGGTATGCCCTCAAATCCTAGGTCTTATACGTTAATCATGTAAATAAAGATAATTGTAAATTCTGAATTTGACTTTCTGATTTGTTATATCCTTTAGCTCCTTGTGTTTTCTTCAGGTGCAAAGAGAAACAACTAAAATATGTAAATATAGACATATCACAAGTTATAATGAATTGATAAAAATTCATACTAAAAAGTTATGCATTAGGCTGTTATATTACTTGAAAAAGAAGATACAAAAAAGTTGTGCCTTCCAACTAAGAGGTTAAAAATGTCACTCTAGGTCTTCAATAGTTTCAGGGTGAGAAAGTTCTTCTCTCTCCTTGTGACCACATATCACTAATTCTGAGCTTGTGATGCTGCTCGATAGTCAGAAGGTGTAAAAGCTAACAGAAGAGTGCCTACTATCATATTATTCCAAATTCACTGTAGACTACCTTTCATTAAATTGAGGGCTAGATTCTCATTGAGTTTCCTGACTCAAAAACCCCTGATTTCCTAACAGGTAGCAATACAATACAACATGCCCAAGTTCACTAGTATGCAGTTCTTACTTGTTAAGCTCTAAGATGCTCACATGCTCAAGTGTCCTTAATATTAAATGCTTTGGTACTGATAAGACACCGCAAAACCTACAGCCTCAGATTTCCTTACTTCAGACCAGTCCAAAGTCACCCACTGAGGTGGACATGACTGGTTATTGCAGGGCTCTTTTTCAATAGGTCGGTGTGTTAAACAACCGTTGTAGTCCAGGGTTTCCTCCTCAGAAGGTCCAATTTTCCTGATGCAGAGCACTGCCCTTGTGCGCATCCCACCATCACAAGTCTTGCTGCACTCCAACCAATCCCCAATGAACCACCTGCGTAGGAAACAGAAGGTACAGAAAAACATTTCTTCAGTGCATCCAGAGATTTGCAGTTCAGTGATGCATTTATATGAATGTACTGCATTCTTTTCCTAGAGAAGATGACAGTTCAGTGTTGGTTGAACCAAGGGAAAATGGAAGAGCTGATAAGGAAGAAACAATTTGGTTAGTGCTCAGTGCCTTCTGCATGGGCTTTGGAGAAGGAGCATGAACTCTCAAACAAGCAAACTATGGGGTTTTTCACTTCTTTTCTCCTTTTAATTAATTTGTAAATCAAGGATAACAGTTATTTTGTGAGATTGTCAGAAGGATTAAATAGTACATTTAGTTTCCAGTGTGCGCTGGTACATGTTTATTAACTGGCTCTTCATTGAGAGAAGGGAATTCTGACTTGTGACATTTGCCAATTTTTGTAGTGTGAATACTTCATTTCAAAACTATCAGTTTGGGTGGGTGAGATAGCTCAGCAAACTAAGTGTTTGCCTGGCAAATTCAGGGACCAGGGTACGATTCCCAGCACCACATTCCATGCTGGCCCCACCCTCGAGCATGCTAAACCCACCACTGAGTCCAGGCGTGGTGGCCCACACCTGTAATCCCAGTACTGGGGAGGCTGAAAACAGGAGTATCACTATGAGTCCAAGCTGCATAGTGAGACCCTGTATCAAATACATTTAAAATAAAATAAAACAACAACAACAACAACAACAACAACAAATCCATTATCAGTTTGATTTACTGAAAGTGAAAAAGAGAACACATGCTAACCTTAGGGGCCCCAAAACAAGAGCTGGCTGTTTTTCACACATCTTTGAATGTATCTCACGTATGGCAAACCAGAACCATAACTATTATTATTGTTGTTATTAAACTTGAGGCTGGTCCTCCCCTTATTGAGAATTATACATTAAAGAAATCCTAAAGGAGCTGGAGATATGTTTTCCAATTTCCAAAAATGAAATATTTTGAAGACAGTAGGTCTTTCCCGTCCTTACAGGGACACAGAAGGCCCAGGTATCCAAATGGAGGACATTTGAGTCTTAAAACATCTTCAGCAAACCTAATCCAGCTCTACAAGAAGACAGAGAGGCTTTGTTTTGACCCTTTGCTCCTAAATAAGTTTCTATACAGCTAATGTGGGAAGAAACTCAAATGTCTTTCAACGAATACATCTCATATCTGTGGGCATACTATTCATTATTCCTATAATCATCTATGAACTCTCATATACTCCTAATTTCAGGATTTTATGGTAGTACTTACACAGGACCTACTTTCCTGCAAGCAGAAATTGGTGCACTGAATAAGAAAATGATCCAACTCAGCCCATTGAAAATTCTGCTTTAGAAGTTTTACATGTCAACTGAAATGAAAAGAGCTCTTTCCTTGTTGGTCACAAAGGTGCACAAAGACAAGAGTCTAGAGTTTTTGGTGGCCATGATCGCTCTCAAATCCGATTAGCTGATGTGAAAGAATACAGAGAAGCTTGAAAGTTCTGAACACGTTTGAGTCACTGATTCTAGCAGTTCCTCACACCAGATCTTTCCTTATACTTCCCTCAGCTTTATTTAATAAACTTTATGTGTAGATGCTAGCTCAAGTTGAAATTTCATTATGTACAACCAGTCTTGACTTATGTATGATTGTATTTAGTTTAATAAACACTGCTGAATGCCTACTCTGTTCAAGGAATTGTGCTTTGTTTCAAAGAAGAAGGGCACTGTTAGGAAAACAGTTCTCCAGCATCATGAAAAGAGCCATGATGGAGCCATAAGCCTATCCTCCAACAATAGTTACTTAAACTGCATTTCATTTTTAAACATTTCTGACCATGGTCTTTAAGTAACAAGATGTTTTCTTCAATCTATAACTACAAGTTGTTCAACTATAATTAATGAACATGTTTATGCCCTCAGACAGTAGACTAGCCAGAGAAAAGAACATGAAAAGCTGAAGAACAAATTCTTCACTATCTCCATGAGCATATGCCAGTTTTGTATGTAGAATGAAATAATTTAGTTAAGTTGAATTATGAGTATCCTAAATGTGAGTCTGCATTTAACCAGCTAAGCCACAGTAACCTTTGTTCACTACTTTTTTATTATCATTACTTACAGAGGAAAATCAGCATTTAGAAATACAGTCTTTCAGATTCAAAATATTTTACAAAGTCTAAAAATGCTTGACCTGAAATTTCTTTGAAGAATAATAATTTAATTCTGAATTTCAAAAATCTGATGTTAATATTTTTTTCTTCTATTAAGGCATTTTCCAAAGGAGATTCAGAATGATTCTCATATTCTTCCCTTCTTGTTTCCACTGAGGAACATGATCCTAAGATGTTAGTACCATTTTTGGTAAGAAGGCAAATGTGTACTGACAATACTACTTGTGCACTGGCCATAGTGAACTCTGATTCAATTTGCAACAGTGATTTCATCACCAAGGTTAGGGAATAAAACACAAATGTGTACAAGCAAGCCACAAAAAGCTCTAGTCACGATCTTACTTGGGCTCAGAATGGATGCGGGATGGAGACTTTCAAATTAAGCCCAGGTGCTCAGAGTTAACAGCGGTGATTGAGGAGGTGTTGCTGTTCTGTGGAGCACAGGGTCAGGCCACCTCTGCCTTTTTATTTCTTCTCCCTTCTTTTATTGCCAATCACCTCTCCTCAGAAACTTATCCTAAATATATCACTCTACCCTCCACCTTAGGATATATAAAAGTAAAAATATTAATCAGCTTCCTGGTTTTCTTTCTGACTTTAATTTTAGACCTCCCCTTCAGCCCATGTAGTATCTGCATTATGTGTCATATTATCTCTTCCTACGTCTCTTGGAAGGATTACGTTGCACCTACTTGTGTGGTTTTACCGTCACATCTGCTTGTCTCAGGCTCCTCTGCATCATCCTGCAGAGCCAAGATGCATTGCTGCCTCCACCTTCCTTTCTACTTATTTGGCCCTGTGATGCAGTTTCCATAGTTTTCTGTCTTGTTGTTGTTTTTGTTTTCTTCTCTTTAAAAGCACAGTGGTAAACACATGAGCACAGTCTCTCTGGGAATGTCACCTGCTGAATTTTCACAGCCTGAACAATTCTAAGATCGCCTCTCCTCTCCTCTCCTCTTTCTTCCCCCTCCCCTCCCCTCCCTTTTCTTCTAGTCTTCCTCCTTCTCCCCTTTCATTTTCCTGAGTTCTCACCAACACCCAGTGATCAAACTTTCTTCATCCTTAAAAGTGCCGTCGGGGCTGGTGAGATGGCTCAGTGGTCTAAAGCGCCTCCTTAGAACAAGCTTAGCAAAACACAGGGACCGCAGTTCAATCCCCCAGCACCACATGCCAGCCAGCCCCGCCCCCAGGTGGGCTGAGCTGGCCACACATACACAAAAATAAATAAATAAAAAAATAATTTTTTTTAAAAAAGTGCCTTCAAATCCATTACATGCAAATATTTACCAGGATTTGTGAGTGTCAGAAAAAGGAGTGACTTGCTGAAGTTTGTGTAATTGCATTTATATTCTCAGCCTCTTATTGTACTACCAAAAATAAATTTAGAGGAGAGAATATGAGAGACACTGCAAAATTTTGTCTCACTGTTGACTATTATTGCTTTACAATTTTAAGAAAAATGGCAGAACATAAAAAATTAAATTGCTATTAAATATTCAGATCAAGACAGCAGAGCAGGAGGGGAGAGGACAAAGGGGAAAAGAAAAGGTGCCAGTATAAAGAGTATAAGGGTAGAGTATAAAGAGAGATAGAGATGAGGGGGTGACTTCCTAGACTATGTTCTAGATATAACCATTAGCTCCTTTTATAAATACAATATAGTAAAAATTTAAAAAAAATCTTCAGAATTTGGTAGCAACATTTTCAATCAATGAGAAGTTCAATTATATATCTATTGTCTGCTTGCAAATTTACTAAAACTTGCCAATGTTTTCAAATATTTTTAGAAAGACTTTTATTTTTTAAGGGAAGGGTCTACAGGGTGTTCAGGGTCTCACCACTAGATCAGACTCATAGTGATCCACCTGTTTACAGCCTCCCAAGAGCTCAATTGTTGTCTCAATTGTTGTCTCAGTGTGCCCCGGGGGTGGGGCCGACACAACAGGCCCAGGGCAGAAAGATTTTCAAAACAAAAAGATGGCAAGATGTTCTTTATTCCTCAGCTAATTGGAAAGTAAAACTAATATTAAGCAGAATTCTTTATGTCCTAAATAGTCTACAGTCAATATTTCCCTAAACACACACACACACACACACACACACACACACACACACACACACACAATCAGGGACTGGGGATATAGTTCAGTGGAACAGTGCTTTCCTGGCAGGGGTGAGGTCCTGAGTTTGATTCCTACAAACCCTCCCCCAAAAAACCAATGGCTATATTGTTTTTATTCCCCTGACTCACAAATTTATAAGCCACAATATTATACAGGAATAATATTTAGTATTCAAAGATTTTTCACATTAAGTCATATGTAGAATCATTCTTCCTATTGAGACAACATGGTAAAAAACTGAACTGTTGGTCTTTGTCTTTGGATTTGAACTCAGCATTGCTTCCTTTTCTTGTGAAGGCAACACAAACTTCTTTTCAGTCTTTATCCTTTACTATCCAGTCCTTTCATTCTTTTTCTAATTATTTAAGCCCATGGCACAGCTTCCATTATCTTCATTCACAGTCAGTTCACTACTTTCATCATTTAAAGTACTGATTGAAGTGGAGGCTTCAGATACAAAAGTTACATTTCTTGTTATATAGGTCTTGCTTTATCTTGGTTTTAACCAACCAGCAGAAAAGTATAAAAGCGAAGTATAAAAAGTAAAGCCATATTAATATGCTGACCCGTAAAAGGCTCAAGTCAACAACTTCTGACATTGCCAGTCCTTTGGATAACCCACTACTATTATGGACTACTGGACTATATTGGAATATTTTGCTGAATTCACGCACCTACAATATTTAAATGACAATGGAATACCCTTCCCTGACAAAACTAAACAAAAAAAGGGGATACAAATGAAGGACCATTTTGTATCTGTATATTCAAAATAGTTAGGCTAGATATACAGCTACTTTCTCTTAATTAAATGAAAAGAAAGATTTGTTCTAATAGTGTTTTTGGACAGGATATCATGTCTGCGTCCTGTAGTATGAATAACCACTATGAAGACAACAATATACAGTGTATTAATTATTGAAACTGTCCTACTAATCGGTTTTGAAACTGTCTCATTGCTATTTGTTTCTCAATAAAATTATTTTAAAAAATAAAATAAAGAAGTGCTGTTGTGAGTGCGCTAACTTTTCCTAGTAAGATCTCTGCTGGCTCTTCAAAGTGGTCCAAATAAATGCTGCTATTTTATACCTGCCAGTGCTTTTTTTGTGTCATTTTCTGTACAATGACAAGTCTTAGTGTGCTCTGTTATTCCACTTTACTTAACAAATGCTCTCAGTATAATGAAAGACATTTAAAATATTTCATTATCTGAAAAGATACTTTCGGATTAAAAGCCCTTAAATGTTAAATTATTGATAACTTGGAAAACAATGTTTGAAAATACAAATTCCTTCCTCAAGTCAGGCAAATATACTTCAGAGACATTAAAGTTTACATTAAAATGAAAGGAGTTTTGAAAGCACAATTTTGGTGTGTGTGAAATCTTTCTAAACACTGTACCAATGAAAGAAACAGAAATTTTATAGCTTTTCCTAAATAACTTTTTAAATTTTACTAGTAAAAATAAATCAGAACACCATAAATATGAAAAACATGTAAAACTAGGAAAAATATTTATAACACGAACAAAATACTTAATATTCTTAATACATATCAAGAATCGATAATAACAAATAACAAAATGAATACTTCCATAGAAAAATGAGACAGACCATGAAGAAGTAGCACAAATGGCCACTGAATATAATTTTAAAATATTCAGCCTCATCAACAATCTAAGAAGCGCAAAAATGCAATTAGATATCAGGCTTTTTTTACTCATATAATAACCAAGACAATCTTAAACTAATAATATCAGTGTTATTCAGGTCAAGTAAATAGCATTCTTACACATCATCAGTGAGAATCTGTGTTCATCCATTCTTTACTCGGGACCTTGCACTTGCCAGTCAGGTGCTTAATGCTGCTGAGCTATCTCCCGGCCCCTTAAATCAGTTGGCATGTGAATTAATCAACTACTTTAAAAATAAATTATGTATTTGGTATAGGGTCTCACTATGCAGCTTGGACACATAGTGATCCTCCTATTTCAGCCTCCCCATGATTTCACACATGGTTTCAGTGGCTGGCTGGGTGCACCAAAGTTGGGGCCAGAAGGTATGTGGTATTGGGGATCAAACCTGGGTCCTTGTGCTTACCTAGGCAGGCACTTAGACCACTGAGCTATCTCTGAAGCCCCATCCATTCTTTTGAGAGAAAAACTTGACAATGTGTTTCTATGACTAATGTGCATCCTTTCGAGCCAGAAATTCTATTCCTACTTATTTAGCATAAGGGTATAATTATAGAGACCAAAGTTTTAGTGGCAAAAGTAGTTGGTGTTGTGGTATCACAGGAGCTCAAAAGCTAGGGTATAGTTAAAACTGCACAACAGTGAAATACCAGTTTAAATAAACAATGATGTATCTACTAAATGTCAAAGTCATGTTGAAAATATGTTGAAAAATAGCTACACGACTAAAGTACCATAATTGCTATACCATTTTGTTACATAAAGATGCCTCTATACATAGGAAAAAGACGGAAATATATCAAAACATTAATTAGTATTATAAATGTTTATTTTCTTCTTTTAGTTTGTATGTCTATCACTTCACCATGTGCAAAAAATAACCTAAGACCTTTCTTTCACACTTAATCATACTGAACTGTAATAGACTTTCTATGATTTTTAATCCCTTTTATAACTTTTTCTTTTTCTACAGAGACTCAGGACATTGTGCTTTTCAGGTCGGCACTTGTGCCCCTGAGCTATCTCCCTAGCCCCCCTTTTATGTCCAGGAGTACTGGGAGTCTAGTATATACGACAATCATTCTGAAGAATTAGGATTTCCTCCTTCATAGCATGAATTCAAATGAATAAAGAAAGAATTAAAAAGCAACTTTAAAATGGACTAATGAGTACTATTTAAAATATGTACCTTAGGTGTTTGCAAAAAAAAAATTGTCAGACTAAATTTTTCTATTTTTGCATATCCCTTTTATCTTTATCTTTTGAATTCCACTGTCCCACTTCCAAATTTAAATTAGTGATAAATATTTCATTTTAGAACTATAAGAGGAATGAGGAAACTTATTTTTAATCATGTATGTCAATATCTTGATTATTCTGAAGTCATAAAAAACTTGAATGTAATATTAAAATCTACAATGTATGGGATGGAATGACCAATGATTGAAATCTCTAAGGGCAATGGACATTTAAGTATGTAACATAAAATAAAAAATTTAGCCAAAATTAAACAGATTTAATTAGTTCCATTGAGATACCTTACATGGGTGATTAAATGTAAAACATGAACTTAAAGTCCTTAGTGTAAAGGAATGACCTTGATGAGTTGAGACTCGCAATTGCATGAAACAAGAAAAATGAAAGGGACAAAATTAGCTCATGGATTTTGAGTATAATTTTTTATATAGGTTTTCAGTTTTATCTTCTTTTGCAGTTTTTATGTTCAGCTTTATCTTTTTTTTTTTTTAATTTTTTTTTTTAACATTTATTTATTGTGTGTGTGTGTGTGTGTGTGTGTGTGGCCAGCTCAGCCCACCAGGGGGCGCAGCTGGCTGGCATGTGGTGCTGGGGGATCGAACCGTGGTCCCTGTACTTTGCCAAGCTTGTTCCAAGTAGGTGCTTTAGACCACTGAGCCATCTCTCCAGCCCCATGTTCAGCTTTATCTTGAGACAACTTTATAAACAAAACTGGCAGAAAAGAAGAAAATAAAGAAAAATAAACCAGCTGTTCTCTTGATACATGGAGGAGGTCACATTTCCATATTTTCTCATGTTTGCATTTCTAAGGAATTAGTTACATGGTGATCACATTTGCTATGGTTTCTGTCTAGTTGTCCCCCAAAGCCTCAAGCCGTCATGGGGCAGCTTCTAGAGTCTGTGATTAACTCATGATCCAGTGCTGGGATCATGGGTGTGAATGTTGCTGGGATTGTGGGTGCGAGTGCTACATCCAGCCTGGAGTAGATAGCTTGAATGCAACATAAGGGAGATAGATTGCTCTCTGTTGCCTTCTTGCTTCTATGCCTCCCTTTGGTCTTTGCTGTCTTCTCACCATGAACTGCTGCTCTCTGCCATGTGCCACTCTGCCTTGGAGCCAGCTCAGTATGGACTGAAACCTCCACAAACTGTGAGCTAAAGAAACCTTTCCTTCCTTCACTTTGGGTGTTGGGTATTTTGTCACAGCTAAGAGAGAAGAGAAAAGTAACCAAGACAGAATTTGACAGAATTTGGTACCGAGTAACTGAGACAGAATTTGGTATCAGAGAAGTGGGGTCATACCTGACAATTTGGATTATGAGCTTTCAGGAATGGCTTATGGGAGAGATAGGAAAGGTTCCGAGATGTTGCCTGAAAGAGAAGCACTGGAATGCATTCAGCTGTTATGTATGGGAGATTATGGTGAGACTCAGAAGACCAAAAGGCTGATACAAAGCCTGCCTATAAAGACCAGGATGAGGTTTCTTCTGGGAAGAAGGATGGCATTGGTTGTTGGACTCCAGATGATGTGTGTTTTGGCTTGGCAGAAAGTTTGTCTGTACTTTGCTCATGTCCAGAGATTTTGCCTGAGACTGAGATTAAGCATGGTGGACTGATTAATCTGACAAAGGAAATCTGAAAGCAGTTGAATGTCGAAGCAGTCACATGATTGTTGTTGGGGGCTTTTAGTTAGATATATGTGGATGATCAAGAGCAAAGAGCCCACTAGGATGATTTAAAAGGCTGTGAGTTTTGCCAGAAAGAAAGCCCCAATAAAGCTGTGGAATGCAAAGATAGAGCCAAGAGGATCTCTATTGCTGGGAATGAACCAGAGAATGAAAAGGATGGCTTGAATGCATCACAGAAAAAAGCAGGTCTACACCCTTTACAGCCTCAGAACTGCAAGTGTGAGACTCTGCCTTGAGGAGAAAGCCACAGAGTGCCATGTCCCAGAATGGTGGTGGCAGTCACACCAGGTTCCAGAATGGTGTCGGGATAGAGAATTTGTTCCTTGGAATAAGAGTCAGAGTGCTGGGCTGGTGAGATGGCTCAGTGGTCTAAAGCACCTACTTAGAACAAGCTTAGCCAAGCACAGGGACCGTGGTTCAATCCCCCAGCACCACATGCCAGCCAGCCCCACCCCCTGGTGGGCTGAGCTGCCCACAAACACACACATAAATAAATAAATAAATAAATAAATAAATAAATAAATAAATGTCAGAGTGCTTAGTGATATAGGCACTTAACCCCTATGGTCAAGAGAGAAGAAAGCCTGGCTTCTGCTCCAGCTGGCAGCAGACCTTGGCATCTTCCATGTGGCGTTGGTTTTAGGTGCTTGCAGAATGCAAGAGTTCTGAGGCTAAGAAGGCAGAGAGTGAGAAGCTTAATGTGCAGTGGAAAGCCTGGAAGTTTGGAAAAGCCAGGAATGTGGATCATTTAAGGTAAACTGCAAAGAGGGAATAAATCTGGCTTAAGAGAGAAACCATGAGAACTATCATCAAGAGTGTCATAGGGGCGTAGCCACATGGAGCTCACAATTTACCACAGAGTGCTTCGGATGTTCCACATGGAACTATAGGACTTAATATTCACCTTTTTGGATTTTGGACTTGCTTTGGTCCCAATGCTTGGTATCCTCCTGTATGTACATTTTGGAATGGTTATGTTTTTCTTGTGCCATTGAATGTTGGAAATGTTTAACTTTTCATTTGTGCAAGTTTGCCTTAGACTTTGGAGGAGACTTGGAACTTGGACTTTTCTGCAGTTCTGAAACTGTTGGGACTTTGGCAACTCTTAGAGATGTTTGCAGGTCTTTGGCAGTCCAGGGGCGGAATGCTATGGTTTGTGTCTAGTTGTCCTCCCAAAGCCTCACGCAGTCATAGGGTGGCTTCTAGACTTTGTGATTAATTCATGATCCAGTGCTGGGATTATGAGCGTGAGTGCTACACCCGGCTTGCGGCAGATAGCCTCAATGCAACACAAGGGAGACAGACTTGCTCTCTGCCGCCATTGTTGCTGCCACATCTCCCTTTTGCTCTTGCTGTTTTCTGCTGCGATGAATTAACTGCTGCCCTCTGCCATGTGCCAGTCTGCTTTGGAATCAGCTGAGTACGGACAGAAACCTCCACAAACTGTGAGCTAAATAAACCTTTCCTTCCTTAATCTTGAGTGTTGGGTGTTTCTCTCAGCAACAAGAGAAGTGTAACAGACAGAATTCCAAGAA
>NW_004524577.1:27903808-27904636 GCF_000260255.1 Octodon degus | reverse complement strand
TTTTGGCAGTACTAGGGATTGAATTCAAGACCTTTTGCTTGTCAGGCAAGGGATACCATTATTTTATATACCATTAAGAAAGGGGAGAAATGCCAATTATTGTTACAAGACTATCACTTGCAAAATGAATCTATATATTCAAAATATTAAAATGTGAAAAGATGTGTGCTCCTTAGAGTTGATAATAGAATTTCCAACACTGTGTCAGGATCAAATTTACTGAAGTTGCTTCTTCAAAAGAGTCAATAACTAAAACCTACAGTTAAGCAGGAATGTTTGCTTGGTGAAAAGGCCATCAAAATTTCACCGCCTAAGATGTTTTTCTCTGCCTAATTTATTTGTAGCAAATGAATATGTTTCTAAATAGAATATCTTTTCTAGGTACCCAAAGAAAATAATTTTCATTTCTCTCACTTACTCAGGAGGGCAGGGCTCAGTATTGCAGGCTCTTTGATTTTCAGGTGGTTTACTGTCAGGATCACAATAACTGTTCTGGACAATGGAGTTATCATCCAACCTTTTACAGACCACCTCCTGTCTTTGGACACCTTGAAAAAAGGAGAACATCATTAATAGAAGAGTAGTTTACTTTTCAATAAATTAGGTATGCATAGCTTTCCTCTGTGGGAATCAACCTCACTGGATCGCGGATGACTTATCTGTTCCAGAAACACTTGACTGCTTCTCTGAAAAGGAGAGAAGTCCTGGTCATTACATTGAAATTGTAGTTAAAATTATTATTGTTATATTTAGAAATATAACAGTTTCCAAGTCCAGAAAAGAAACGATAGGTAGTGTTAGTATGCCCATTTGCATATTCATCTTTGT
>NW_004524577.1:27896519-27903708 GCF_000260255.1 Octodon degus | reverse complement strand
AAAATACTAGGGACTAGTTTGCTTTTTAATATTTTGTAGAACAAACCCTATCAAATTTAGTCTTTGTACATATCACATCCACATTGCATTTTTTCTTCCAGTTACATATGTGTCTTTCCAAAAACCCATGTAATTTGAAATTTAAAGCTTGCAGTGAACCCTTTTTGCACTGTAACCAACTAGTCTGTTTGCCTTAGAGTTAGATGCCTACTGATACCATCATCAAAAGGCGCCCAGTTTGTTCAAATATTGATCTATAACATAGTTATCTCATTCTTAAAAAGTTAATGTATGTGACCTGTTTACCAGAACTAAAAATATTCTCATTATGAATTTCTAAATATTTGTAAACACTTTCATTTGTAAATACAGTTTTATCCGTAAAGATCCTTTTTTCTTCAGTGCGAAGGAGCTGAAGCAGAAATAGGCATATCAAGATATTGAAGAGAAGCAAACCAAACTAGAAGACAATGGTTAATATTTCGAACCATACAGATATTTCTCCTGAAAAAGGAAATAAAAGCATAAACAAAGGTGTCCCCCAATCACAAATCCCATTCCTTCAATAGGCAAGATAAATTTCCCAGGAAGAGTTTTAAAAATAATAACAGTATCTAGGAAGTCACAGCTTCTCATTTAACTAATCCCATACAATCCTGCAGAGTTTTGTTTTTTTTTTTTTTTTTCAGTTGTTTTAAGGTAATAGTGCCCTTAAAAAATAAGTTTGAACACAAATTAGAGCAATCCATGTGAAACAGGTTCATTTAACGAGAGAAACTTTCATTTATTTCTTTTTGTTTTTATGTATTCAGTACAGGGTCTACAGGGCTTACAGGGTGACTTGTAGTGATTCTCCTGTTTTCAGCCTCCCAAGCGCTGAGATTAAGGTGCATGCCACCATGCCCAGTTTCCATCGCTGTCTTAGCAGACCCTGGGGGTGGGGCCTGACAGTAAGAGCCGGCCGGCCGCTGAACTCTGCCTAAGCAGGTGCATTAATTGGCTGAGCTATCTGGCCAGCCTTCGAAACTTTCATTTAAAGAGGTAGACATCAAATGCTCCCCCCTCATGGTCCCTTAAGAGTCACCAGAAAATTTGCCCCTTAAAAATACCTTAGTGGGCATGTTACGCACATTTAAGCCACTTGAATTTTAAAGAGTGTAAAGCTCAGGACATTAGATTCAGCAGTCTCCATGACAGCAGCAACTGAAATAGGTATTTCTTATTGCTTTAGTAACTTAAGGCTCCTACTGTCAGCAACAAAATTTTAGATTTTCCTAAATTAGGGGTCTAAAATATAGCCAAACAGTTTACTGGCAAGATAATTTAAGCTGTGTATTGTATTTGCTCCCTCCTAAGAACAGGCCAAACAACTCAGTTTATGCGATTACAACAGTTTGGAATTTTTTAACTATTAAACTTTAGATTTTTGAGGGAAGAATGATTCACATCAGGCATAGCTGTAATCTATCCACACATGTTCCATGAAACTCATCAGATTAGCTCCCTGTGGTGTCATTCAGTGGGCAGATAACTAAATCCATGTGGTCCACCTAGACAGATAGCTCTGCCATTAGTCATAGCATTCAACTACCCAACGCTAACAGTGGCTCAGATGATCCATTCCCTCTGCTTCAAGATGCTGCTTTAGTCAGGCAAGTCATTCAAATATGATTGTATGTGAAAAAAAATGGCATTTAAAATGGTATCTTGATTGTTTCTCAGAATAGGACATGCATTGTCAACTCTACAAAATGGAACTGGTGTTTTGTTTCCATGGCAGAAGAACTAAGTCAGTTTCTACAGTTAACATAGATTCTATTTTCTTTAAATTAACTCTAGAAATGTTGACTTATTTCACATTTGTTCCAAAGTCACCTTCAATTTAAAGCAGGGTGTGTGCAATTTGAAATACAGATGAGATATTAGTAGAGATAATTAGCAGAGCTCTACATTTCAAGGTAAATTCTAGCCATGTGCTTAAAAAAAAAACAAAACCAAAAACCAAAAACAGGGTCTCAATATTGTAGGTCAGGCTGGCCTTGAACTCACTGGGTGGTCCAGGATGGCAAAAACTGGTGGTGATCCTCCTGCCTCAGCTTTCTGAGTGCTGGGATTACAGACATGCTCTATCATGTCTGGCTTCATATATATATATATATATATTTTTTTTTTTAGGACCGGGGATTGAACTCATGCCCTAGCGCTTGCCAGGGAAGCGCTTATTCCACTAAGCCATCTCCCCGGCCCCTCTTGTACATATTTTGAAAAAACTTACTACTTAATATTTATTGCTAAAAACTTGGAAAATATGCAAAAGTATAAGGAATAAAACAAAAATTATTCTTAGTCTCATAGCTTAGACCTTTATTTTTATGATTGTTTTGCTCTTTGATGAGATAATGATTGTTTTTTTTGTGTGTGATTGGTTTAAAATTACATACACACACAAACTGCCAGATAAATGTGGTTCACAGGTCATTCAATCATTCACTCATTCAACAAATAATAGTTATTAAATGCAAATACTGTTCTTTTAAGATACTGGATTAAATGCTAAAAATAAATTGACTAATTTTGGCTAGGGTATATTCAAATCTAGAAATTAAGGATATGTCTCAATATAGATCAGCTTTATAATTTTTGAGTGGATTTTTTTCTGAAGCAAAAATTAAAATCCTTGAAGAGAGCTAAAGTTGCTCTACATTTTATGAAGATACATTTTCCTTGTATTCATCTTTTATTAATTTTCTTCTAAAATGTTGTATTAGACAGTGTGGTATTTCACACTCGAGAACTGCTTATACCATTAATCTATTCCAAATTTTCCTACAACACTTTACTATTTTCCTCTAACAGCATACAAGTTTCCTTCCAATTTTTAACCCACAAATGGCATGTTTACAGACTTTTTTTTCTGCTTTGATTTTAAGTCAGTACCAACAGGACAACTGCAAAGCAGTGTACCTAAATGGATAAACTTTAAAACATACCACTTTGCGAGATGGTGTAGCAGACTAAGCGCCTGCTTAGGCAAATGCAGGGACCATGTTGGATCCCCAGAACAACATGTCGTGCCGTCCCCGCCCCCAAGTGCTCTGAGCCAGCCAGCCACCAAGACTTGGGTGTGCTGAGCCAGCCAGCGCTGGGGAGGCTGAAAACAGGAGAATCACTATGAGTCCAAGCTGAATAGTGAGACCCTGTACCACATACATTAAAAAAAAATTGGAGTTAAGGCAAACACAGCTTTTAACTTTTGAAAGTAGAAAATATAGATGAAATAATCTAATCTACATCACCAAAAGAAATGGAATTTGGAATCTTTTTATGTGATCAAGTCTCTTGCACATAGCTTCTTTTAAAATAGTCTGTAAAACACCACTAAGTTGATTTTAAACTCTGTTAGGAATAATTACGTTCAGTTACACAAAACCACTATGCTTTCAAATTTAAAGTTTTAATATTTTATCTCCCCCATTCACATGATCAGTTAGTGTACATCTAATCAAAAACAGAATTCTAGTGACAGTGTTCAGAGGTCCTGGAGATAGAGACATATGTTTAAGAATTTAATTGGCTAATTTTAAAACTGCATTAGTTGTATTTTACTCTTAAAAGTTATTGACATACAAACTTTACACTTGTTATTTGTGCCAGTACTTTAAGTCCTCTAACAGATGAATGCCTGCTTGTTCCTTTACTTTGTGTAACTTTTGATGTTTTGGTATTAGAGAATGAAGTATGATGGTACAATGGTTCTTAACACAGAAATGCAACCCCTGGCCAGGAATGTAGCTCAGTGGTAGCATGCAGCCAATGACATGCGAGACCCTAGGGTTTGCTTTACCACAACATCCAAAGTAGTTAGCAACCAAGACAACATTGTATAACCACAGTATACAGAGCATTTGACCAGCAACAGTAATTTAATCTAAATCTTAGTGCAGATAGCATCCAAAAAGCAGTAAGTGCCAGGGAGGGAAAATGTCTCTTCTGCCTTACACTGCTAGAATCTGGCTGTTGTGCTGTGTGACTATTGGCCAGACACAAGCATCATGGGGCACAGCGAAGCCCATCTGCCTCAGACCTAACAGCTGGCATGCAGGTACCAGTCAACTCCTCTCATGCAGCTTCTATAATCTGATGTCTGCTGATAGTTTTTACCTTTCAAAGACTTCTCTCTCTTTCCAGTGTCTTTTTTTTTTCTGTTCTAAACAAATGTAGACGTCTTGAGGAAATGAATGATCAAAAGGTGAAATTTGCTCTAAAAATATTGTACTTTTCTGGAGCAACTATATTCAGTGACAATAAGACAGAAAAACACACATAATGAGCTTACTTGAAATCACACTATGGCTACAAAGAATCCCTACTACCCATTAGGTATTGACATTAATCTCTTCTATGAAAAGTATCTATCTATATCTTTATCATCTATATCAATACACATATATTTCTTATGTAAAAGAAATTGGGCAACATTTGAGCTTGTATGTCTGACTTATTTCCCTTAACATTATGTTCCCAAGTTGTACCCAGTTGACTATGAATACCTCAAGTTTATTTTTCTGTATGGCAGAGTAGCATTCCACTTTGGTATAAATATCACCTTTTCTTTATCTGTTCACCTGCTGATGGGCACATATAAGCTATTAGAAATTTGCTCTATAAACATGGGTATGTATGTATGTATGTATGTAAGAGAGTCTTCTTTGTAGTCAGGGATATTTGGGCATTTCTTCAAAAGATCACAATATACTGTCTACTATCTTAATTAGCTTGTTATGAAATTTTATTTTTTCACAAAACTATAATGCTTTTCATATTTTATTATGATCTACTTATATTACATTAAAGTTAGAAAGTAACTTTGCTTTAATTTATTCAGTTCCTACTACATCTAAAGCATGATTCTCATTACCATACAATGCGAATAAGACAATCTTCATCTTGACGAGATTATATTAGTACAGGAGCTGGGAGCTAAGGCATGTACCATTGTAATTACATTACTTGATGAAGGTAGCTTATCTCATGAAATAGTGCATTTTCAGTGTGATACTTTTTAGTTTTGCTGCCTTGCCATTTAGTTATATTGCTGTCTTATTTCTCTTTTCCTGATCCACACTGATCTTAAGAACTTGTTTCATAGCCAGATCACTATGATGTCATTTTTTACCACTTTACTTTGTTCTCATTCTTTCCTCACTCTACCTTCTACCATGGTTTAGGTTATAGTCAAGTAAACATGCTCTTAGGTAAATTTTCATTGTCCTTTGTAAAGTCATTCAATCAAATTAGATAATTTCTAGTGTCTCTCTCAGACCCAAAATTCTAGAAAAGTTGTTTCTGGAGTTTAATTTTTAAAAAGCTTTTCTCTCCTTCTGAGCCTGCTATCTCTTTAGTATCTAAAAGGTAGTCATCTGTTATTTTCTACTTGGTTGTGAAGTCTTTTTCAGAGTCTTAGATCTTACCAGTTCTTTTGACTTGGGATAGGGGCTAAGTCAGTCAAGAGGCCAAATATTACATAGAAATAGGGATGTTTGAATGGCTAGTTTCCTAATATAAAGGATGAACTTAACTCACCAAAAAATAAATAAATGAATAAAAATAATCTACATGATCTTTGTTAAGAGTTTAGTTGTTTCTAGTATATAGTTTATTTGTGACATTTATTTAAAATATTAAAAGAATAACGCTGAGAGTAAAAGGCCTTGAATGTCTTCCTTACACTGTTATCTATTTATTACCAATAGTGAACTTTTAATTTTTTTTTTTTTTTTTGGCAGAACGGGGTATCGAACTCAGATCCTTGTGCTTGCCAGGGAAGCACTTATTCTACTAAGCCATCTCCCTAGCCCCAAAACTTTTAATTTTAATCATATATAAAGTCCCTTTAGGAAACCAAAGAATGATCAGATTTCAGTTAAAGTAAGGATAAGTCATAAACAAGGTATTTAACTTTCAAGTAAAATCTTCATTTTTCTTTTGTTTTTCATTTTTCTTCAGGTAACAAAATAAGTGTTGGAGTAAGATCTCATAAAAATGGGATCATGTATACAAGTCACTGTATTTTCAGAGTATAGTATACATACTACCTTTTAAGGATATATAGTGTTAATGATGGTTAAGTATGGTATTCTGGACAGAATTTTTGTGAAGTGAAGTAGGACCTGCGTCACTGCTGATCATCCATACAATAAAAATGTTCTCAAACTTTGGTTTTAGCTTTACCCAGGTTTTTCAGTAGATGAATATTTATCCAAACTCTGTTCATGTTAAGAACAATGTAGTTGCTATTAGCAACAGAAATGATCAAAGAGGAGAAAAAGCAGTATTAGGGAGAATGTTTTGAGTTAGTAAAGATTTCTAGCCTTCAGTTAGAAATCTTAACACTGGAGAAAATGCAAACCACAATATTCGGAAGTAAATCATAAAAGCTGTAAACACTAAATAAAACTAACCTTTTACATGTGAGACTTTTTACACTGTATTGGAAATACTACACAGTAGAACTCAGAAGAATTGTTTTATTATGGACAAATAAATCAATAAACCCATTAGTTTCCAGTAGGGCGAGCCAACCTCAACCCCAAATAAATACATAGAGGAGTTACTCCTCTGTCAAGGGATATGCGATATGAGAATTTACAGAAGCCAGGTAAAGATTAGAGAAACTGTAATGTTCCTGGGTGCCTACTATGATGCTTGGAACAACTAATCGCACAGGTTAAAGACATTCTTCTTTCTCAACATTGAAAATGACCTGGGGGGGGGGCGGAGAGTAAAAGGGCAAATGTCATAGTGAATGCAGTCATAGACAACTATTTAGTTGTTTAAATTTCTTATTTTTCAAAAAGCAAGGAGAAAATTAGGGAATAATGAACAAAGCTGAATGGAAACAGTCTTTCTAACCTCAAGACACTTTGTTTTTCAGGTTTTAAAAAAAATTATTAAAATCATCCCAGTGATCTGCTTTATGTTTAAGTTTGGATATACAGAAATAGAACATAAGAGGACCCTCATATTTTCAAACAATGGTACATTGTGCAACCGCACATCAAAAATACATCATGGGCAATTTTTCTTAAAACAAATTAAGTAACTATATTTCTTCAAGCAAAATAAATGGCAGTAAGTGACATGGTCTTTTCTTTTTTCCCCCATAATTTTATTGAGAAACAAATAGCAA
>NW_004524577.1:27888999-27890829 GCF_000260255.1 Octodon degus | reverse complement strand
TGAATGGCATACAACTATACAATCCTAGTACTCTGGATGCTGAGGCAGAAGGATCACTTTTCTTTCCTTCCTTTCTTTCTTACCCTTTCTTTCTTCCTTTCTTTCTTACCCTTTCTTTCTTTCTTTCTTTCTTTCTTTCTTTCTTTCTTTCTTTCTTTCTTTCTTTCTTTCTTTCTTTCTTTCTTTCTTTCTTTCTCTCTGAACCAGGGATTAAACTCAGGCCCCTGCACAAGCGCTTTTTCTACTGTGCTATCTCCCTGGCCAAGAAGGATAACTTGCCAGAAGTTTCAGGTCAGCCTGGGCAACACAGCGAAACCCTGTCTCAAAATCTAAAGAGTACAGTTCAGTGGTAACAGTGGCAAAGGACTTGCCTAGGAGCACCAAAGCCCTAGAATGGATCATCAGCACTGGGGGGTGGGGGAGGGCGGGGAGGGGGAAAGAAAGAGAGAGAAAGTACATTAAATAAAGTCAAATTGACAGAAAACAATAATCTTAACAATATTTTAATGAAGATATACATAATACTTAACTGAAAATAACTTGGGGAAATAGCTGTCTACCTAAATAAAGATTTTTAAGAATAAGAAATTAGGGAAAATTGTGGTTTGGCTTCTCTGGAAGACTTCTTTCTACACACTCACCTCCTCTTGGTAATGAATCATTAAAAAATCCTTCGATGGCATCACAGGTGCTTCCATCTCCTCCACAGACTCGACATCTATCTTCTCTAGCATCCGATCCCAAAATATTATCACAACCTACATGCTGAAAATAGAGAATATTCAGTGTGTCAGAAACAGAAAATTGTGGAAAATAATTAATCAGATCCAAGTAATTCACTTATTGTTTTTGCAGTAAGGAAATAAAAATGGGAAATATCTGTCCATTTATCTTCACTCTCTAGCAAGTCCAAGTTGACATTCCTCAATGTCTGTGTTTAAAGAAAACAATTTTGATTTCCTAGGAATGTAAATATTTGCCTGTATTTCTAACCTATAACTCTGCTTTACTTGTACATCATGCTATAATTCTTAAAATATTACAATTTGTTAGTAACAGGCTCATAAGCCATTTCTCTCCATCAAGAAAAGCAAAACCTACAAAAAAAAAAAAAAAGAAAGAAAGAAAAAGAAAAAGAAAAAAGAAACAAAGACTGGCTCTGTACAAGGTTATAACAGCAAGAGTTGTGACAGAGCATTATGAATTTTTTTTGTCTCCTTTTGGATTTTGAATTATTAGCATTAGAAGTTAGGTGTGATGGACTGGTCAAATAGCTCATCAGATTAAGGCCCCTGCAAGCAGGTGCAGGGACCAGGGGTTTGATCCCTGGGCCTGCCTTTGACAGCCCCACTCCTGGGGCTAACTGAGATGGCAGCTGAGACTGGGCATGGTGGCCCGTGCCTGTAATCCCTGCTCTTGGGAGGCTGTAAACAGGCGGATCACTAAGAGTCCAATCTAGTATTGAGACCCTGCCCTAAAATACAAAAAAATAAATAAATACATAAATAAAATAAATTAGATGTGAAATTCATATCTGTATGAATCTTTAAACATGAATACCAGTTTCCATTAGCAGAATAAAATTGTTACAAACAAAAAAGATGTGCACATGCAAATATAGAAGTCATATTTTAAATTTTATTTTTGTACTTAATTATAAAAAATATGGTTTCTTACATATTGGATGCTTATTTTGGTACTTCAAATTGTACATTTGACCTTTAGCCACTGATAATATTTACATAATCCCTGAATAAAATCTGCACTTGGGGCTTTGTCATCTGAAAATAAAAGCACACTGTCAAAAACTAACTTTTTCTTTCTTTCTTT
>NW_004524577.1:27875697-27888899 GCF_000260255.1 Octodon degus | reverse complement strand
CTGTACCTCAGATTGTAGAACCTTTGTCAGTGTCAGCCATGTGGATGAGTCACGGCCATTGCTTGGCCAATGTGCTCTCTGTGAAAGCCTGAGAGAACGGCTTTCCTTTTTTTAAAGTAAAATTTTCATCTGAAACTTTTTGATAGTAATGTCTAAGTCAAAGACAAATTTAGTTTTAAAATTCTATCTTTTTATATGTCTTTCACTAAATTTCAATCAAATCTATTTGGAACTTTTTAAAAAATTGATTTTGTCTTTCTGTCTGCTCCAGATGGATGCCTCTGCTTTGACTTCCTGCAAAAGTTAACAGCATTTGTGTCTTCACCAGCTGCCATAAAGTGCTAGCCATTATTTTTGTTATTGTCTGCAAAAGTCAAGTCTCAAAACTCTTACTTGTTTCAAGTACATTTTGTGCCCTCACCAAGCAACATGAATAGATCCGTTAGTGATGCTAAATACATTAGACAGACATTTTAGAAATGGCAAAAAAATAAAGGGATATTTGTGAAAATATAAAAAATTTGCTTCAGTTTTATCTGGTTCTTTCAGGGCTGTTTTCTTTGTTGAGTGCTTAGTATTGGCCTCAAAATTGCATTATACTTTTACTAATAATCACTTATAAAATTTAGAAATTATTATTTTAGAATATCCTCTTTATACTTTTAAATACACAATATACTTGCATCAGTCTTGAAAATAATAAAATGCATAATATAAATATATATTTCCACAGAAACAATGTAGGAATCCCCAATTTTTAAGAGGATTAAGTAACCTACATGACAGATTCATTAAAATAATTTGAAAATTATGTTATTAGCAAATAGAATGGCATAGATTATTTTGTAAGCCTTTTAGTCACATAGAAAATAATTTTATCAGAAGCTATTTTAGATACATACTTTCTTGTTTCTTTTCATTTTTTGCTTTCTTATACATCAAACTTTTAGTAAGCTAACAGAGAAAGAGGAAGGAAACATTCAGGAGGACACATCAGAAGGAATACTTGACGTGGATATGAAGGAGAAACTTAAACATTATTCAGAACCTCTAGTTATTTATCTGGAAGTGCAAGAGCCTCCATTTTTAAATTTTGATCGTCATCAGGGACCTGAGTAGTGAGTTTACATGCATTTTACACACTATGAAAATAAAACTCAATATCTACTGCAAAGGATTGATGTGATATTGTGCTACTCTGTTTTTTTTTTTAAATAGATTTTTCTTTTTTTTGTAGTACTAGGGATTGAACTCAGGACCCTGCGTTTGCCAGGCAAGAGCTTATTCTACTGTGCTATCTCCCCAGGCCCTTGTGCTACTCTTAATGACATTAATATTACATTAAGTGAGAGGTTCTCAAACTTTTTTGGTTCATGTACTATAAAACAATAATTTTACAGGACCTCATAGATATAAAAAAACTAAAAGTTTTGTTTATTAAAAAGTTAGGTCCACATAAGTTAATTGTAAATATATGTATAGTGTACAACTACATATATGTATAGTGTTTTGTTCTTTTCTTTTCTTTTCTTTTCTTTCTTTCTTTCTTTCTTTCTTTCTTTCTTTCTTTCTTTCTTTCTTTCTTTCTTTCCCTTCATTTTTTCTTTCTTTCTTTGTATTTGGCACAGGGTCTCACTACATGGCTCAGATTTATAGTGATCCTCCTGTTTTCAGCCTCCTCAGTGCTGGGATTGCAGGCATGTGCCACCACATCTGATTTAGTGGCTGGCTCAGCTTGTCTAGGAGGTGGGGCCGGCATGACATGTGGTGCCAGGGATCAAACCTGCTGTGTTTTCTTTAAAAAGTACAATATTCTACAACATCCCTGTGAGCTCACTGAAATGCCATTGTGCATATTAGTGCCTTTTAAAAACTATGCTCCTAAATCAGGAAAATCTAAAATAGTAATTAAAGCCACTTAGAAAGGATCTTAAAAATCTCAGAGAATGAAAACTAACTCCAATACATGATCCGGATAACCCAGGTAAAGAAGTATATAGTAAAATAAAAGAATTTGTCACAACTAGAAAGAAGAAATACATAGAATAATCTAAAAGTTTATATGTTATTCTCTCTCACACACACACAGACACACACACACATACACACACACACACACAAATTAGGCAATCAAAATTACATTCAGGGAAAAAATAAATAAATGAACCATTAAATACATAAGAATAGATTAATAGAGGACCTATGTATGCAAGAAAAAGTATTACTAGCATTTTACATAATTAATGACAATCACCAAAATTTCTCAATAACCAAATAGTATATAAAAATATTTGAAAATCCCAAATAAACTAAATTATAGTCAAATAAAATAAAAATAGCCTCAAACAATATACTCATCTCTTTTTCCTCTTTAAGCATAGCTTTTTACCTGAGCTTCGAAGCAAAGTTTAGCAGAAATACTTCTATTTATCAGAAGCCTAATCAAATTCAGTTCAACATATGACTTTTTTGTAGTCCTACACAAAGAAAGAGAAAAGAAACCCTAAAAAATAAACTGTACAAAGTGGCAGGAGTGTCAACTGAAGAAGGACAGGGGTCTATTTTCCTGCCCCCAGAAACTGTATTCATTCATATCTTATTAACCTTTACAGTCAACTACTAGCAAATTTTTGTGAGCTAGTAATGCTATCCAAGATATGTGCTTTGAATATTAATTCTTTGAAGATTAAAACTTTCACTCTATCTCAACAGCAATACTTGTCAACCTTGGGTGCACATTAAAATTACTCAGGTAGGCTGGGCCTGATAGGGCACACCTGTAATCCCAGCACACCAAAAGCCTGAGCCAGGGGAACGTCATAAGTTTAAGGTCAGCCTAGGCTATGCAGTGAGTTTAAGACCAGTTGGAATTACATAGTGAGGCCCTATCTCCAAAAAACCAAATAAGTAAATATTACTAGAGATCCTTTCAAAATCTGAAACCCAGACCACACCCATAAGCAATGAAATAAGGTGGGGTTGGGGAGTTGGGGAGTTCAGTCTATCTGGTGTTTCTAATGTGCATCAAAGTTGGTATGCACAAACATTCAACCTGGTGAAGGAGATCATTTTTTAGTAGAAAATATAGCATGCTTCTCTACAGAGGTTGCTAACTGGTGAAATGATGAAGATAATTGGCCATTTTTATTATTAGAGAAATTCCATTTTAAAAATATAAAGATTTAATTACTAGATCTTGATTTCAGCAAATTACTTCTCTTAAATTCCACATAGAAAATAGGAATCATAACAACAATGCTCATCTTATCTGAGTATTGAGGATCATCAAAGAAAACAAGACATCAGAAAATGTTTCATGACACACAAAACTTTTGTTTGTTATTATATAGCTGAACAGTAAAATTACCTGTAATTAAAAGGGATAGTTTTAGTGATAATGTGGATTATAACAGCGATGTAGATTATAACCTGATAGTCTAGTCACTTTACTTTAATCAGCGTTTACTTCAGGAAATCTAAGTTCCTAGCCCAGAATTTTTGGAACTACGGTTTTTGAATAAGTGGCACCAGCATTATTCGGCCACTTGTTCTGAAAATAGTCAAGTTTAATTACTGCTCTTGAGTTTTCTCACTGAGGAAGTCACAGCTGTATCTTAAAAATCATATTTCTCCTGAAGACAATACTCTATACCATCTCAGTGTTCCCAGTCAGGATAAGGAAGTGTCTCATCACTGACTCAGAGTAAAGACCATTATGTGGACTGAATCACCATCAAAGTTTCCTGCACATTATATTTGTCACTGGGTCTGCTAAGCAACAGAAAAACAACCTCAAAACTTCTTACCTTAAAAGATCTCATATGAGAAAGCACCCTCCCCTTTTGCAGCCTCCTTCTTGATAGATAGAACTGAACCCAGCAGCTCTAGCGAATGCTCCTCCATTGAGCTATACCACCAGCCCATGTTTTTACATTAAGAGTTTCTCTTAAGTTGTCCAGGCTGGACTCAAACTTATGATATTCATACCTCAGACTCCTGAGTAGATGGGATTATGGGTGTGTGCCACTATGCCTAGATTTTTTTTTAAAAGTGTGATTATCAAGCTAGGCGTAGTGGTACGTGATTGAATGCCAGCACTCTGAGACTAATGAAGGAGGATCACAAGTTTCAGCCTGGCCTGGACCAACTCAGTGAGCCCTGTCTGAAAAAAGAAGTCCAAAAGCTAAAGATGTAGCTCAGTGAGAAAGCCATGAGTTCAAGATAGATATAGACAGACAGATATAGAAATATTGATATATATGCACATATTAATTATACATTATCTTCTCATTTTTAAAGTATTAGGGATTGAACTCAGGCCTTTGTGCTTGCCAGGCAAGTGCTTATTCTACTGAGCTATCTCCCTGGCCCCAAACCCAGGGAGCCTGCACTGAACTATATCCCCAGCTCTTTTTGGTTTTTATTTTGAGACAGGATTTCCTTAAGTTATCCAGGCAGGACTCACACTTGCCATCTCCCTGCCTCAGTCTCCCATGGAGCTGGAATCATAGGAATGTACCACCTCCACAGGTTTCCATTCTCATTCTTTCTCCCTCCCCCTTTTCTCCTTTGTCCCCTTCCTTAATAGTCCCCTTTCTTCTGAGAAAGTGATAATTACTGACCCCCAAATTAAAGGTCTTATGAGACTACAGTGGAAGTTCTTTGAGATTTTCTGCTTTCCCTTTTTCCATTTTAAGAATTTTTGAGAACCTTCTAGATACCCAGCTTCTCCATGAGGAGATAGAAGTGGAGTATCACAATTAAGAATTGATTTCAGTGTTCATCATTAGTTTCTGAGTGAAAAGTAGGTAGAAATAATTTTTTAAAAGGTTTCTTAACTATAGATGAAATCTATTTAGTATTGCCAAGAAGATGATTTGGGCTGTCATTCATCACGGTCCCTGGTCTCTAAGGGGCTTTACTTATTTTCCTCAAATATAATCTTTCTGTATGTAAAGAACTTGATATTAAAACTGGGGGCATATACAGAAAGAATCCTTTCAACAATTGATATTTGTACTTTATACCCTAGTATATTGTACTCTCATAGTTCCTACCTACTGAAGGTATAGAAAACAAATGACAGAGTTTAGTTGTATTTACTCATGCTAATTAAATTTATACTGTTTCTCCATACAATTGCTCTGTTCTATCTCATAAAATATTAGCAATTCAAAATTCTTACTTCCTCTACTGGAAAGAGCAGGTACACACATTACTTGCCAAAAAGTAATTCCTTTCTCTCATTCACTGTCTATAAACACCTGCTGAGTGCCTACTATGTTCCCGATATTGTTTTATGTGCAAAACAAGTCTACAAAGATGCCCCGATTCCAGCAGCCAGGTTACAGACTCTGTGTCTAGCATGGTACAGTCCATTTTCTCTGAAAGCGACCACCAGTAGGACACAAACGATAGAGAATATGTAAGCCTTGTTAAAATATAGTCTGCTTGGGTCCATTCTGAGAGTTTCTTTTCAGGAGGTTTGAAATAGATTCCCCAAATTCTTAACCAATGTTGCTGGGGTTGGTCCAGGAACCATACTTTGATAACTATTTACCAAGACAAATGACAGCTTTTCACATCATGCCATCCAACTTTCAAGCAAGGTACCTCCCAGTCCCCAAAAAAGGCAATAGCTTTGTGAATATTCATAACCACTCACAAACAAGCAGATTGGGCTCCCAGAATAACTTCAAATATCTAAGATCAGTAGCTCCAGAATTAAGGAAAGATGAATAATAGGGAAGAGAAAACCCTCCTTCTAAAGGCTTTTCTTCTGTTTTGCTTTTCCTTTGTTTTATTTCTGTCACAGAAAATCATTTCTATTTCTTAGTACAAGTGTAATGGAAAAGAATAAGACTCATTTAAGCTTTTCATACTTTTGTACTTCAATAAGATCACAGTTTTTTCTTCTAAGTTAAGTTCTCTTGCCCCATTCCTCCTTCATTTTTGTTGGACTATCTCCTCTCTGAACAAATAGAATCATAGGGTTGAAGGAACATTGAGAATTCATTTAATCCCTCCTTGGCCTCAGACAAGACTATGTCTAAACCATCCCCAAATATAGCAATTTCAGCAAAAGAAGGACAGACACTAAGAATTTCCCATTCAACATGCTGTCACATACTTGAAGACACTAACATTTCCCCAGTTAGCCTCTCTTCTGTAAGCTAACCAACCTTAATTTTAAATTTTCCTTATTAGATTTCCTAAATTTTAAATTGTTTGGACTCTAATAAGTTTATCTCACTTAATTTCAAGGCCTGAGTTATGTATGTATTGCTCTAATTACAATTTTTGTTGGTTCATGGAAAAGGGAAGTTAATTTAAATTTTAGTAAAAGAAATTTAATTAGAATAAAGATGTATAAATGCCACTAAAATACAATGTAGTGGCACTTTTGAACAGTTAAGGATAATCAATAGTGACATTATTTGCAAATGTTTTTATTTATTAAAAGAAGAGGTAATACATTATAGTTTTTTAAAGTTTATGTTAAAAATCACTAACCAATTTGTACATAAATGGATGAGTTTAGAGAATTTATTAAATATGCCACAAATCATACATAACCTTATGTTTCATATTTCACATAGGACAGACTATTAACACATTATTCATTTTATTTTTCATGTTTATTGTAGTTAATTGATTTAATTTGCATGAATTTAAAAATACTGAATCTTTTATATAATATTTATTTTTCTGACATAACTTCTCCAATTCAAACTTCAAAAATCAGAGGTGTTAGAGATTCAGTGAACGTAGGACAAGACAGGATAAAGTCATGAGAAGTCATGATTTCTGCAGCATGTAGGAAGGGAGTATAATTAATGCACTGAATGCTTTAATTTTATCCATTCTAGATATCATTAGTCCATACTTAATCTTTGCTTCTGGAGTGGTGAGATGCTCTAGTTCAGCCTAAGCCTCAGGGACAGCTTTGTTTCCTTGCCAATTGGGATCAAGATGTACGATGGAGGCGATGCATTTAGTCTCCAGAGAGAAGGAAGATGCTGCTTGCACAGCACTTCTACTCACCAGTCCATGCAGCAGCAAGGGTGTTGGCTTTGAAGGAAGCCAACTGTCCTGCTCTCCCAGCCAGAGGTAAAGAATTGCATTGGTGGCCACTAGAGGGAGGAGGATTAGGAATAGAGTAAATTGTGGGGAAAAGGCACCCATGAAAAACGCACATGGGACAACCAACACATCACCAATCACTGCCTAACCAGCTACCTCTACTTCTCTGAGGGATTACAGTGGGGTCAGTACACAGCTCAGAGATCCAGGCACCAGCAGTTACTGTAGCATCCCAGTACACAGCCCCTTAACTTTGATGGCTGGAGAAGGGAGTTTGAATAGGATTATGGGAAACACAAACATACAGCCACAAACACACTACTACACAGACATACAGTCTCATCCCCCATTACAAGATGTTGCATCTGTGATGTCTGATTCTCGCTCATTTTCTTATTTAATACTCCTTATTTATTTATTATTTATTTAATTATTTTTACCAAGAACGTGTTCATGAAAAGCAGACAGCCCACCTTCAAGAAAGTCTTGGGAAGAAGCACCAGCAGACACTCATTGTGCCAAGATGTATTTTACCAACAAATCTGTATAAATTACATGAGGTTGAAAACAAATGGAATATAATATAATTAAAGCAAAGTTTCTTTTGCTAAATTACCGCTTGGAGCAAACCTGCAAAAAATGTTTCCAATTAGCTTCTTCAGCAAACACAAGGCACAGCTCAAAGTATGTTTTGCTTTCCATCCTGCCCGCTGGGTGGGCTGCCTAGTGGATGTCTTACCTCCAGCACAAGTGGCTGAGCATTCTGACCAAGGCTGATGATTCCACGTAAAGCCCACTTCATTGTCTCCACTGCCAGTCCGAGTGATGGGAACGTTGAACTTATACCGAATTCCCAGATTCTGCTCCTGGAGGAGAACCTGCCATTGAAAACGAGCAGTGAAGATAATTAAAATACAATGAGCTTTCATTTGGGTATTGGTTATTTCTCTTGCAGAAAATAACATCAAGCAAATCTTATAGGAAATTTCAGATAATGTTAAACATATATGCATTTATATAAAATTTTCTTCTACTTTCACGAGTAGCTTCAGCCAATTATTTCATTCATCTTAGTTGGTTATAAAAATATTATTCAAGAAAGTTCTGAAAAGATAAAACAGTTACATGGAGAGAATGCTACTCCTTTAACTTCAGATTCACTGATTGAGCAAATAGTTTTACTTTTATTTTCTTTCATTTCACCCCCAGTAAAACAGAGCAATTAAGTAACCCTTCCTACCCCACAAGGCAGAATTACAAACAGCAGAAATAAAATCACTAAAATGCATTTACCATTACAATGAGGTTTTCTGAGGTGGGACCCAGAGCTTCCAAGGATTCAGGCTCATCTGTGGGTCTTTTGTAGTGAAAAGCTGTCCCAGCGACATCAAACTTTCTAGGCCAATCAATAGTCCAGGCACCATTAATATAGTAATCATCCCCTTCAGATTTTAAAGCTGAAAAACAATTAAAATCCACCTTAAAATGTGAAGCTTCACTTACTAAATAATAACAATTATTTCCCTGAAACATACAATGAATACCCATTTTTCATGTAGAGAGGATACATGACTGTTTTCTTAAATACAAATTAAACCTGTAATTTTCATGTGACTGTTAAGAAGATATTAAGTATTTTTGTCCTTGATAGAAAAGAATGAAAGGTTAATCTGGAGAAATAAATATGGAACTAGTAAAAAAAATGACAATAAATAGAATAACTGGGGTGGAGGAGAGGTAGGGAGGAAATTTTCCTTTCCAGATATTAAACAGAAATTAAATAACTCTGAAGTGGAGGACAATCTATGATATTGGCACAAGGAATGATAGAATAATGAAGCCAAATACAGAACAGACTCAAGTACACATGGGAATTAAGTATACAGTAAAGGAAGAATCTGAAGTTAGGAAAGGAAATATAATAAGAAACAATGCTAAGAGAAAAAGACTAGCCTTTGGAGAAAAATTTGCTGAATTTATATTCATTCTTTACATAAAATTAAATGCCACAGCTGGGCATAGAGGATCACTGTGAATTTGAAGCCAACTTGGGCTACAAGTGAGTTCAAAGAGAGCGTGCGCTACGTAGAGAGACACTATCTTAAAACAAAACAAAATAATACAAAATTCCATAAATCTACTCTTAGGTAGACCTCCAAAAGAATAAAAAAGAAGTCCTCAAACACTTGTATATACCTATGGCTCAGGGAGATAGCTCAGTGGCACAGTACCTGCCTGGAAAGCGTAAGGTTCTAAGCTCAATTCCTGGTACAAAAAAAAAAAAAAAGGAGTAACAGATTTGTATATACATGTTCATGGTAGTATTATTACTGATAGTCAAAAAATGGAAACAACTCAAATACCCATCAATGAATGAATGGATAAACAAATTGTGGTACATACAATGCAATAGAATACTACTCAGTCTTAAAAGGAATGAAGTATTGATACATGGGATAGTGTGATGAGCCTCAAAAACATTATTTTTTAAAATTTTATGTATTTGGTACAGGGTCTCACTACACAGCTCAGACTCATAGTGATCCTCCTGTTTCAGCCTCCCCAACACTGGAATTATAGGCGTGTGCCACCCTACCTGGTTTTGGTGGCCAACTTGGAACAGGGCCAGCTCGGCATGTGGTACCGGGGATCAAACCCAGGTCCTTGCACTTGTCTAGGCAGATGCTTAGAACTCTGAGCTATCTCCGTGGCCACAAAATATTATTCTAAGTAGAAGAGGCTAGAGAGAAAAGGCCACATATATATGCTTCCATGAAGTAACTAGAATATGTAAAATCCAGAGATAGAAAGCAGATTGGTGATTTCCAGGGCCACAGAGGGTAGAGAGCAGGGAACATTTAAATAAAGGATACACGGTTTCCTTGTGAGCTAATGAAAATATTTTGGACTGTAGTAAAAGTTCACTAAATTAGTCATTTTTATTGCTTCATTTTAAATTTTATGTAAGGTAAATTTCACATCAATGAAAACAAAGATTTAAAAAGGTGAAGAATAAATAGCAGATGGATAAATATTTAAGTATAAGATAGTTAAATTATAAAATTCCAGAAGAAACTATGACAGTTTTTTTCTTAAAACATCAGGGTATGTAAAGATTTTCTAAGTATAATAAGAAACTCAAAAAAGAAGGAGAAGGAGAAGGAGAAGAGGAGGAGGAGGAGGAAGAGGAGGAGGAGGAGAAGGAGGAGGAGGAGGAGGAGGAGGTATTCTTGCATGATTTTTGAAAATCTCTACAGGAAAAATATATACATATTTTAAAAGTTTAAAAATGCGGCCAGAGAAGTGTTTTTAGCACTACTATACAAAAATTTCTATAAATAAGACAGCGACAAACACGTGAATTTAATCTTTTGTGAGTATACTAGCTTACTTCAAAAACTTTATCGGATCAGATGAACAAACTACAGAAAGGAATGAAAAGCATCCCTAGTACAGAGTTTCTGACTCTCTCTGACCTAAGACCTTTACCTCTGGTCCTTAAGACCACTTTCAAGGCCTTTACTTTTATCTGCCTGACAAACACATTTGCATTTTCTTACTTTCAGAGATGCTGTAAGGATGTATTTATTTGTCAAATACAAAAAATTCTTTTGACATAGGAACATATCAGCCAAACTTAAGGATTACTTGATCTTGAATTTTTCTTGTAATTTATAAATTTTTTGAATGCTCTTTTTCAGTGGCTTCCTAACTCATTTAAAACATCAAAATTACTCAGGTTTTAGATGAAATAGCAAAAATAAAAATAACTGTCAGCTGCTTTGAGATCAATTTGGGGGTGTCCACTTTTCTCAATTCCTAAATGAAGAGATCCTAACTTCATTAATGGCATCATGTCTTTTAGCAAAGCAGCAAGGATTCACAAAGCATTCAGTTGGCCAAAGGAGGAAGTGGCATCATGGGTAGTGATGCGTTTGCACCCCTATGGGTGGTCCTTGGCAAGGGGATCTCAAAACCAAGGAGAATGAGGCACTCCCAGACTGTCTTTCATTCCCTCTCTCAAGGTAAACTGGGAAATTCCTCTTCTGGATCTTCACATGCACCAACCCTCCCCCAACCAGTGCTGTATCACTGTATAACCCAGGTAAACTTTGTCCCTAGCACAACCCAATAAAGCTTCAATCTCTGCCTCCACTTCCAGGTTCTTGGGCTTCTTTTTTGGCCACCCTCCCAGGCCAGGCAATAAAGGATTTCTTTACTTTCACCAGCTTCTCTTTCATGCCAGAAGAAGAAACCTTACAGACAGAAAATTATTAAAGGAAAAAAGCTGTCTTACTTATCTTGGGGGTCTTGCTAAAGAAGAAAACAATCTCTATTATGAAGTAAAAATAATGGGGTCTTCTTAAATAAAGAACTTGGTTATACTGAAATTCTGTGTGAAGATGCATTATGGATATACTATTTTTTTTAAAGAAAAGCTTTAATGGATACATAATTATGTTTTAAAGGTAATGAGAATTTATACCTCAGTAGGAGTTTCTGGAGAGATGAAACTAGTCTCAAAAGGATCAAACTTCAAAACAATAAAATATCCAAGTATTTTCATTCTGAAATAACTGGTTGTGGACTTGCTCTCCTGCTACAAACAACTATACAACACAAACTACGTGAATGTGCTGCTCTTACACACTGCGTAGCACTGGACACTGACTATGATCTCCCCAGTTTTGTGACCGCAGCCACTTTCCCTCAGTGCAGAACCAGAGAACCCAAGCGGAGCATAATGGTCTCGCTGGATTCTGAAGACAGAGATCAGAAATGGGAAGGCTGAGGTATCTGGAATTTGTAGAAAGGGACGCTGTTGCTAATCACTATGTGCTTAATAAAATTCCATGCAGCCAGGTGAAACCCCAACCCAACCCAACCCAAACCAACCCAAAACAAATAAAAAATGAACTAACAAAAATGACTGGGAAACGGTAAGCAGAACCACTGTATTTTAACCACCAGGGCACTCTAGATATTTAAAAATAATAACTTTGTAGTAGGACTATACATGCTACAGAATAAAAGCCATCTTGGATCCACCAAATGTTTCCATCCAATGGAAAACTGCTACCGATGCAAAAGAAAAAAAGAGAGAGAGGAAAATGTGATTCAAACTAGAAAAAAGCCCAAACAAAAGAATCACAAAAATTATAATTACTGAATTAACAAGAATAAAATTTAAACAACTATAATAGTCCACAACAGAACTTTAGCTACATACATTTATATCAGATGAAAGCTCAGTCTGTAACAAAGAAAAGAAAACTGCTAGATAATGATAAACATAAAATAAATTTTCTTATTTCAAAATTTAAAAAGATAATTGACCTTTTGTTGTTGTGGAATAAACACAGAGCCTCTTAGTTACAGCTCCAGCCCAATAAACAACTCTTTGAAACAAAAATAATGAAAATGTTATAGGGTTAAAAACATAAGGATTAAGTAGAAGGTACTCAAATATAGAAGGAAGGGAGATGGGGATGAACAGAGGGGATGAAAGAGAATTAAGATGTGTTCTGTGCATGCATACTTATGCTCCATGAGAAATATAATTATTATTATTGCAAATGTATACTAATAAAAAATTAAAACCTGTAAAAAAGAAACAAAATAGAAAAACAACACATGGGACAGAGTATGTAATAGCAAGACAGTAGACTAAAACTGAATATTGATAACTACAGTAAATATGAATGATCTAAACAAGGAGTTTGCAAATTATGGCCCACCATCTACTTTTGTAGATAAAGTTTTACTGAAATCTAGCCATATCCATTTCTTTCTGTGTTAAATACATCTGTTTTTGCACTACAGTGGCAAGACTGAATAGTTGTACAGAGAATAAATAGCCTGCAAACCTGAATCTACTGTCTGGGCCTTTATAGAATAAATTTGCTGGCAACCCACCCCCAACTAAAACTGCAATTACAAAATGCACTAAGATACACTAGGAAATCAAAATCATAGTATTTGTTGTCTACAGGAAACTTTTTTATTTTCCTTTGGTGGAATGGGGGATTGCACTTAGGCCCTTGTACTTGTCAGGGAAGTGCTTATTCTACTGAGCCATCTCCCTGGCCCCTAATTTTCTTTTCTTTTTTTTTTTTTTT
>NW_004524577.1:27862013-27869502 GCF_000260255.1 Octodon degus | reverse complement strand
TAGCAACTAAAAATAGACTAACATGCTGTTGTTCTAATTGTATACTTAGACTTCTAACTTTTTTTTTCAAGTCTTTATTTATGTGTGTGTGTGTGTGTGTGTGTGTGGCCAGCTCAGCCCACCAGGGGGCGGCGCTGGCTGGCATGTGGTGCTGGGGGATTGAACCGCGGTCCCTGTGCTTTGCTAAGCTTGTTCTAAGTAAGTGCTTTAGACCACTGAGCCGTCTGACCAGCCCCACAGATAAGTCATTCTTTATCTGTGAACTTTTCTGAAATGCGGCCCTCTTTTTTGAAACCTAAGCACGAATTAAATAAGAGCTACTATTTCAGAAAAAGGTCTCAGAAAAAATCCCAACAAACGGGACTAAAATGTGTGCAACCTTGCATTCTCCATTGATGCAGATATCCAGTGAATCCACATTGCACTGGGTCCCATCAATCACCGCAGGGGCACGTTCAGTGTAGAAATTGTAACCTTCAGCCAGGCAGTTTAGTGCACAAGGTTTTACTCCACCTGAAAGAATAAAGTAGAAGAGAAAATAAAATAGAGTGGTTCTCCTAATGAACAGTGATTCTATGATTCATAGCAAATTTGTAATTCATACAAATACCATTTCCTGATTATACGCCTATATCTGTGATTTCCTTCCTCCTTTTCAAAAACTTCAAAATTAAGTGACTGCTTAAGCAAGCACAGGGATCTGGGTTCAATCCCTGGTACCACATGCCTTGCCAACCCCCCTCTTCCATTCCCCTCCACGTGCGTGCTGAGCTGGCCACTGAAACTGGGTGTGGTGGTGTGTGCCTATAATCCCGGGGCTAGGGAGGCTGAGAATAGGAGGATAACCACGCAAGAGTCTAAGCTGTGTCATGAGACCTGTACCAAGTACATAAAAAAGTAAAAAAATAAAAATAAAACAAAAAACCCTTCATATTTATTTTCACTGTTCATGTAACTTAAAAGAAGACTGTTTTCCAACTTGAAGCTTAAAGTTTTCAAGTATTTCTATATGTACATAATCTATTTTAGGTCAAAAGGAATCATGCTGGATAGAAGAAAACAATGTAAGAAAATAAAGTTAAAGGAAGCTTGACATAGTAACTTTCTTTTCTTATTTTTTCAAAAAGAATAGAAAATAATGATAAAAATTAGAAACAATACAGAATTTCATGAAACAAAATAACACAAATTTGACAGCGTTTGTTGTATTATTGCATAGTGTTGTCTTCAGATCAGTTGTTGATATTACCAGACACATGCATGGAAAATTTGAAGAAAATTATAAGAGATTAAGAAGAGAAAAATAAATTTAAGCATTAACTGCTCCTTTCCATAGACCAGCAGAAATCAACAGAACACTGTAACAAAAATTTTCATTACATATGCTACTGAAAATAATATAAATATTCTGCTACATTAAGCTGGGATTGGATAGTTGTAAAATAAATCTAACTTTCTACCTGTCTAAAACATTTTGTATTCCATTATCTTGGTGTCAGCATGCAGATAAATTCTCAGATCAGAAACTGAAGATAGAATTATAGTATTACATTTTAATGCTTATGAAATTAATAAAATATGAAATATGTACTTTAATAATTAGATAATATCTAGGGCTATTTTATAGATAAACATGTGTAATAAATACAGAATTTTGATTTTGACATAGAACTTCAAAGTTTTTAGGCTTTAAATGAAAATCAGGTACCGATAATAGAAATTTAAAAACTGGAGTACAGGGCTGGTGAGCTAGCGCAGCGGACTAAAGCGCCTGCTTAGGCAAGTTTAGGCTAAAGCGCAGGGACCATAGTTTGATCTCCAGCATCTCATGCTGTGCCAGCCCCATCCGTAGTAGAAGGCATGCACTACTATGCCCATACTCTGGCTTTAATCCCAGTGTTGGGGAGGCTGAAAGCAGGAGGATCGCCATGAGTCTGTGTCCAAGCTGCGCAGTGAGACCCTGCAACAACCAAATACATAAAAAACAAAACTGCAGTACAAAGTATGATTTTATAGCATATTGGGAAAATAGAAATATTCAGATTAGGGCCAGCCAGATAGCTCAGTGGATTAAAGCACCTGCTTAGGCAGATGCAGGGACTGGGATTTGTCACTGGTATGCCCTGCTGGCCCCACCTTCAGGGCACCCTGAGATGGTGATTGAGACTGGGTGTGGTGGCACGAGCCTGTAATACCAGCATTTGTAAGGCTGAAAACAGGAGGATCACTAAAAGTCTGACCTGTGTAGTGAGACCTTGTAGACCCTGTATTAAAAGAGAGAGAGAGAGAGAGAGAGAGAGAGAGAGAGAGAGAGAGAGAGAGAGAGAAATGTTCAGATTAATGAAGCTGGTGCTTAAGGGCAAGATAGACAGTGGCCAGGTAGATAGCTCAGTGGCTTAAGTGTCTGCCTGGCAAGCACAAGGCCCCAAGTTCAATCTCAGTACAAAAAAAAAAAGGTGTTTAAAAGGTTGTTTTGTATAAATATATGATTGTTTTATAAAATTATGACATGAAATATTTTCTTTAAATCTTTTCTTTCATGAAGTGTAAAATACTTCAGCCTTATTCTTGTTAGACAGATAAACATACTTCTCAGTGAAGTTTTTAAAAACAGGTTGCTGCCAGGTAAAGGATATAAAAGATGCAAGCTGACTGAGTGGTGGAGTTGAGGATAAACTAGTAAGAAAACATCCACTGAAGGACAGTACTGTTAAAGTAAAACTGATATTGGAAAAGATATTCCAGTGTTGTATCTCATTATTTTTTCAAGAGAAGATGAGAGCTTAGATTCTTTTCAATGTAAATTTTTCTGATTTTAGTCCATCAGTTTACAACCTCTCATTTGAATCCATGTTTTTTTATTTTTAATCAGTTTTTATATAAATGATGACATTCTTTTAAGATTAGGTTAATGATGCATTTTCCTACACTGAACACAGAAATAACAAGTACTAAATACAATAATTTCTTCCTGAAATCATATACAAATTATTTGCATCTATCTTTATAAGATTCTTATGAAAAAATTACTCTGAATTTTCACAAACCTTACTAGGATTTTTGCATTACTATTCAATATAATTCTTTTCTCATTTTTTACTATAATACTTTGGAATTTAATGAATCACTGTAGGTGTTAGGCTTTGAAAAAGAGAACCTGACTTTTGCTTACTTAACTTTAACACTACATAATTATGTAAGGTAATATTTTATAGGAAGGACATAAAACTTTTCTGGTTGTATTCCTTGGCCCTTATACTATGTCATTAAAATAGGAATAAACTTCTGTGTTTACTGCTGAATATGTGTTTAGCTTTTCCTAGTATAATGAACTTTCGGAAGTACTACTGGGGTGACATCAGCAAGATGCAGAAAAGAAACTCTCTAACATTCATCCTACAGAAGCATTGATTCTGACAACTACCCAGAGATCAGGGTATCTTTGTGGGAGTAATTGAATCCAGTTTAGAAGTTGCTGTACACCCACTGGAACAAAAAATCTGAGAAGAACTTCATCGTGGGGGTTTGAGAACAGCTTCTATTAGCTGCACCATATCTCCCTCAAAGCAGCACAGCTCAGTGAGAAGAGAGACCTTCTTCAGCTAAAAGACCCACAGTAAAGACTGAGGCAAGACCAGACTCTTCTGGTTATGTTGGACACTCCCCTAGAGGCCTCCTTCTTTTTCACCCCACCCAGAATAGTGAGGTGACTGGCATGGTTTAAGTGTTTAGGACAGGCTGGGAGAAGGCAAAAACAGACTAGAAATCCATCTACTCACTCTGTTAATTCATTTAGGAAGCCTATCCATGAGCCACCTGGGATATTTTGTCTGTATAATCTCTCATAAGTGGCCCACAGGCACCCTAAAGGTCAGAAGCATGCCTACTTCTGACTCCACGTGACTAGCAGGATAAGCATGATACCACGGCCAGGAAGTACAAGACTAACACCAGGATGTGGGTCAACTTTCCAGGAGTGGAAGAAGGTACATAACTTAAGCATTTTAAGATATCACCCTAAAAAAACAACAACAACAAAAAAGATAGCACCCTAAGGAAAACTAAGAGGAAGCTCCTAACATCTGGGCTGACTTTGAGGGATCTAGAAAGGACATACGATCCTAAGAATTCTTTCTCCAAGAAGAGCAAAAATTGTGTAATCAGTATACTCAGAGTCAAGGTATGAAAGAGTTCAGAATGCTTAGGTAAGCTACGGGTGAAGATGCATTTCTACAATATACCACGAATGGTGAAATTTTTAGAGAATGAGTTCCCAAACTGCATCCAGAAATCCACTTATTTATCACAAAGTGACAATACTGCAATTATACCTGAATACTTAAGTTCTGATTTAGAAAAAATGACTTATCCAGTGCTTGGCTGCTTGGGGGACATAGTTCCTGTGCCAGCAGACAGGGCTCTGTGTGCCCGTTGCAGCATGCATGCCATGGGTTCATCACCGCTGTATGGACTATCTTCAAATATGGCTAGCGCAGCATAAGTCTTAAAAACAAAAAAAGATGAAACCATACAAAGGAATAAAATAGTACTCCAGTAACTAATACAAAAGAGATGGTGATCTACAAATGGCCTAGCAAAAAATTAAAAATAATCTGACTCAGTCATAAAGTATGACCTTAGAGTATACAAGGCTCTGAGTTTGATCCCTATCAGCCAAAACAAATAAACAAACAAACACAATGTCTAAGGGAGCTATAAAAGAACACATATGGACAACTTAAGTCAGAAAAAGAATACATGAAGAAAATAAAAAAAATTAATCAAGAGATAGAAATAATACAAACAAAACAGAAATTGTAGCTCTGAATAATGCAATAAATATAGTGAAAAGTACAATGGAACATATAAACTACACTACTTAAAAAAAAAAAGAATCTGTGAACTCAAACAGGGTCATTTGGAAGAAAAGAAAAAGAATGATTGGGATTGAAGAAAGCCTACAGAATTTATTAGACACCATCAAAAAAGCTATGCCATTTACACTGTGGGAATCTTGAAGGGAGAAGAGAGAGAAAAAGAAATTTTATTTAAAAAAAATAATGGCTGAAAACTTTCCAAATCTAAGGAGAAAGATGGACATGCAGATAATGAAGCTCAAAGTTCTCTCATAAGGGTGAATCCAAAGAAGATTTCACAAAACCATGTAATAATCAAACCATCACAAGTCAAAGAAGAACAATTTTGTAAGCAGTAAGAGGAAAAAAAAGGTTTATTACATATAGGGAATGCCACAGGTATACCCACAGATTTCTTTATAGAAACCTTGCAGGCCAGGAAAGAGTGAGATGATAGATTTAAAGCACTGACAGAACAAAACTGCCAACTAAGAATACTTTACCTGACAAAGCTGTCCTTCAGAAATGAAAGAGAGATAAAGACTTTCTCACACTAATAAAAGCTGAGGGAGGGGCTGGTGAGATGGCTCAGTGGTCTAAAGCACCCACTTAGAACAAGCTTAGCAAAGCACAGGGACCGCGGTTCAATCCCCCAGCACCACATGCCAGCCAGTCCCGTCCCCTGGTGGGTTGAGCTGGCCACCCCCCCACACAAATAAATAAATAAAAACAAAATAAAATAAAAGCTGAGGGAGTTCATCACCACTAGACCTGCCATAGAAGAAATGCTAAAGGGAGTTCTTCAAGCTGAAATGAAAGGATGCTAATTAGTAACATATATGAAATTATAACATTCACTGCTAAAGGTAGATAGTTAAAATCACATTATTTTAATGTAGTAGTATTTAAATCATGTAATTCTAGTAAAAGGACAAAATATTAAAATGATATTTCAAAAGTTGGAATATTTTGTTAATGAAGACACAATAAATAGTTATAAATGTCATCAAAAACATAATAAAGGAAGCGTATAGAATTTTTATGACCACATTTAATTATTTCAAGTGTAAAATAGATAGCTGTAACTATGAGACTTCCCACTTAAGCCTCATGGTAACTACAAAATAAAAACTTTAATAGGTACACAAGAGATAAGTAGAAAGAAAGTTAAACAGAAGGAAATCAAAGCATGAGTACAGAAAATCATTAAGCCACAAAAAAATTGCAAGAAAGGAAAACACAGAACAAAAGAATCTATAAAACAGTCAAAAACAAATGGCAAAACAGCAATAGCTCTAAGTCCTTACCTAGCAATATTTACTAATCACATGGCATTGCACAATGAAAAGACAGAGTGGCCAAATGGATAAAACTGTACCCAATTCTATATTATCACCTTGCAGGTGACTCATTCTAGATTTAAAGATACACAAAGACTGAAAGTAAAAGGATCAAAAAAGTTATTCCATGTAGAAGTAAAACTGAAGGAGATAGGCAGAGTGCAGGGGCTGAGGTTCGATCCCTGGCCTGCCGAGCTGGCCCTGAGAGCGGGGTGCACTGAGACAGAGATTGAGACTGGGTGTGGTGGCGTGCGCCTGTAATCCCAGCACTTGGGAGGCTGAGAAACAGGAGAATCCTAAAAGTCCAATGTATGTAGTGAGACCCTGTAGACCCTTTACGAAATAGAGAAAAAAAGCAGAAACAAAAACGAAGAGCAGTAGGACCTGCATCTTTAATAGACAAACTAGACTTTAAGTCAAAGACCATAAAAAGACAAAGAAAATTACTAAATGATAGCAGTTATAGTTTAATGCCATTTACAATTGTAAATATATAAACACCTAACATTGGGGCACCTAATTATATAAAGTAAATTGTGAACAGATCTGAGGGGAGAAATAGCACTCTAACAGTAAGGAATTTCCAACAAACACTTTCAACAATAGACAGATCACGCAGACAAGAAAATCAACGAGGAAACATGGAAGTTTATACTGTAGGACAAATAAAGCTAACACATACAGAGGACATTCCTGTAGCATCAAACAACTGGGGCTGGTAAGAAAGCTTAGTGTTCTAAAGCTCCTGCTTAGGCAACCTTAGGCAGCCTTGGGGACAGCGGTTCAATCCCTGGCACCATATGCCATGCCAGCCCCTCCCTTAGGGTGGACTAAGCTAGTAAAAAAAAAAAAAAAAAGCATCCACTCTCTTAAGCACATGCAAAACATTCTCCAGCGTATATAACAGGTTAAGCCACAAAACAAATTTAAAATTGGAACCATATATAGCAACTTGCTGATCACTATAATCAAGCAAGATTTTAAATTTAATGTACCATATTAACAAAACACACAGCAGAACTCAAATAATCTTAATGGATACAGACTTTTTTCAGGAATATTTTTGTTTTTTTTTCCCCATAATTTTATTGAGAGACAAATAGCAATGAGACAGTTTCAAATCAAATCGGTAGGACAGTTTCAATAATTAACACATTGCATACTGTCTTCCTAGTGGTTATTTGCTGTACAAGATTCAGACATGATATCCTATTTACAAACACTATTAGAACAAATCCTTCTATTCATTAAGAGAATGTAACTATGTATCTATCCTAACAATTTTGAATACAC
>NW_004524577.1:27858847-27861913 GCF_000260255.1 Octodon degus | reverse complement strand
TGAACTCAGGCCCTTGCACTTGCCAGGCAAGCACTTATTCTACTGAGCCCTCTCCCTGGTTCTAAACTTTCACTGAACAAAGTTTTTTGTTTTGTTTTGTGCTACTGAGGCTTGAACTCAGAACTTTGTGCTTTCCAGGCAGTCACTCATATCACTGAGCTATATCCCCGGCTCAGGAAACATTTTAAACAGACATACATGAATGTGAAAAGTAAATGCATAAAAAACCCCTTTTTTCATGCAAGCACTTAGAAGAGAGTTGTGATGGCTAAATTAGTATTAGACAAAATAGCTGGGTCAAAATATATTGTCAGCAATAAAAGAGTGCATTTAATAATGATAAAGTGTTCATGTATCAGGACATTATAACCTTCAGTGTGTACACACTTAACAAAGTTTCAAAATAAATGAAGCAAAATTATAAACTAATAATAGAGAAATAAACTCACAATTCTAATTAGAAATTCGATTATTTCACTGTAACTGTTTAAACAAGAAGACATACAATAAGGGTATAGCAGACTTGGGTAAAAACTCTTCAATCAGTGCAATATCATTAATTGACTAAATTTATAGAATACTAAATTCAGTAACATGAGAATATACATTCTTCTCAGGTACATTCTAGACCACAAAACAAATCTTAACAAACAACAAAATTAAATCATACAAAGTATTTTTGCCTATAACAAAATCAAAATAGAAATCAATGACAAATAGGTGAGAAGCCCTTAAAATTTTAGAAATTGAATAATAAGGTAAGATAAAAAGAAAATACTTTAAATAGTGATAATGAAAACATAACACATCAAAATGCGTGTGAAGTCAAAGCAGGTTTTAGAAGGAAAATATAATGAAAACTGCTGGTTTATAATAGAAAAATATGCTGGCCCCGTCCCCGGGGCACACTGAGATGACCATTGAGACTGGGCATGGTGGTGCGCACCTGTAATCCTAGCACTTGGGAGGCTGAAAACAGGAGAATCACTATGAGTCTGATTTACAAGTGAAACCCTGTATACCCTGTAGACCCTGCCCTAAAATTAAAAAAAAGAAAGAAAGAAAAATATTTAAATATCAATAAGTTTTTCTCTTGAGAAGGTAGAAAAATAAGAACAAATTAAACACAAAATGAATCAAAAGGGAAACCAACTGCAGAGTTTTGGGACTAAAATTTAAGCTTTTCAATTTTATTTTACTTTTGTTTTTTAGAGACAGAATCTTGCTAGGCTTAAACTGATCGAGTAGCCCAGCCTGGCCTCAAACTTGCAGCAATTTTCCTGCTTCTGCCTCTCTAGTACTGAGATCAGAGCAGTGCAACACCTTGCCAGGCAAGTTTTTGGATTTTTGCTCCCAGTTCTTATGATAAATTTAACTAACAGAAGCCTGTGTTACTCATGCCACAGCTTATATGTTGGACTGTTTTGAAATTACATCTGCCAGATCAATTAGTCCACTATCCTTAATCTCAGTCTTCTGAAAAATCTCAGGACATTGCCAAAATATAGACCTATTTTCACCAGAGCATAACACTGACGGCTTCTGTCCCAACTGCCAGTGGAATCCTTGTTCCTGCCTGAAGTCTCCTCGGCCTGGCCTTTATTGTCCACATTTCTGTCAGCATTGTGGCCATCTGAGATCTGAACAGAATCATTCATCAAGCTTTGCTCATGGAATTCTGTAGCCTCTATAGCCCACATCTGTACAGTTTTCCAAAATTCTTCCTTGAGCCAGTTCCAAAGGTTTCTAAACCATGTGGTCAGGTATAATTACAGTAACAATCTCACTTTTCTGGTACCAATATTCCTTACTTGTTAACTTTCTCCTGACACAATACCCAGCAGCCACAATATAAAGGTGAAGAGGCTTAATTTGGGCCATGGCTTTAGAGGATTCAGTCCACCAGAAGGCTACAAGTTCAGAACATCATGATGGAAAGGCAAGACACAGTAAAAGTGTCCAGTTTATAGTGGTGGGGAAGCAGACAGAACTGTGCTGGCGAGCCTGAGATAGAACCCAAGGCCAAACTTCCTTGATCCACATAGCAATGTTCTGTACCTATGCTACAGAGGGATACCAAAGTCAAGCAGGTTGGCCTTCCACCCTAACCACAGTACCATGAGAGCTCATTTATGTTAAAATTCTAGAGTAAATAAAAATATTATATAGGATGTCAAAAAAACATAGATCAATGTTTGCCTTAGACAAAAGCTGTGCCTGAGAGAATGTGACTTCAAAAGGGAATGAAAGAATTGTGGAATAATAAAAATGTATATCTGACAGAGAGACAGAGAGAGAATATACATGTACACACACAGTTTAGGAAAAGAAAAATAATAAGATGCTTTTCAACAGATGGCATTATCTTCATATGGGGGATCCTAGAGAATGCTATATGTCACAGAAAACCCACAACACTACTGGACCTTAGGGAAGAAACTGAAAATACATGTGCTACAATCTCAATGGACCAAGATTACCCAAGCAGCACTTCACTGTATTAGTAAATGTCTAGAAGTTAATGGCCACCACTTTGAGCACTTCTTGTAATTATAGAGGCCAAAGATAACTTGTATTAATCTCATGATGTCTCAGTAAATTTAACATGAAAATATTTATACAAAGTTTTCTTCCCCTAAAGTGTGTGTACATTTTTTTGATGGACTCTCTCTCCTCAGCTTACAAACTCAATTCTCTTTGCAATTCTGGTCACAAACTGAGCTTGATTGAACTGAACTGAGTCAAATTTCCTCATAAGGTTAACATTGAATCTAACCATTAAATTTGACTTTGTTCTTGTTCAACTTGGTTTGTGACTAAAATCACGGAAATAATCAAGTTTGTGAACCAAAGTATATATATTATACATATAGTTAGTACTTTTTGAATTAAACACTTGTAATAGATGCATTTTATTATATGTAACATAACTAAATAAAAATTAAGTTAAAATCAAATGATTGAGTTATTAAAGAGTAAGCTATAAACTACTGATTTTTCTGCTTATCAATTTACACATAGTTCTATAAAACTTGGAAATTTCTTTATTTAGCATGAAAGTATTCT
>NW_004524577.1:27830997-27847057 GCF_000260255.1 Octodon degus | reverse complement strand
TGGCTTTAGTGCTTATGCTTCATTTTTATACTTTTCTGCTGGATGGCTAAGACCAAGATAAAGCAAGACCTATGCAACAAGAGTTGTAGCTTTTGGATCGGATACAGATTTTTTTTAAAAAAATGTATTTGGTACATAGTGAGTACAGGGTCTCACTATGCAGCTCAGATTCATAGTGATCCTTCTGTTTTCAGGCTCCCTAGTGCTGGGTTTACAGGCATGCACCACTAAGCCAGAACTCAGTTCGACAGTTCAGCACACCCAGGAATGTGGGGCTGAGAGATGGGGGGGTGGCGCAGCATTCAGTACCAGGGACTGAACTTCGGTTCCTGCACTTGCCTAAGCAGGTGCTCAGTATGCTGAACTATCTCCCCAGTCCCTTGGGCTCACTTTGTAGCCCAGGCTGGTATCAAACTCACAACCATCCTCCTGCCTTAACCTCCTGAGTGCTGGGATTACAGGTATGAGCCACCATACACAGTCTCAGTGGCTGGCTCTGTGTTCCTGGGGGTGGGATGGCACAGCATGTGGTGCTGGGGATTGAACCCTGGTTCCTGTGCTTCCTAAGCAGGCACTTAGTCTGTAGAGCTATTTTGCCGGCCCCAGGGAAAAAAAATGTTTCACAAAATTTAACAAGCTTTCATTATACAATATTTCAACAAATTAGGTATAGAAGGTATGTATTTCAGTATAATAAAGGGCATAATCCTAGAGCAAACACAATATACAATGGGATAAGTTGAGATGCTTTTCTTCTAAGATCAAGAACAAGACAAGGATATCTATTCTTACCACTTCTATTCAACATGGTATTAGAAGGCCAGCCAGAGCAATTAGGCAAGTAAAAGAAATAAAGCCATCCAAATTTCAAAGGTAAAAGTAAAATTGTTTGTTGTTCTTCAATCAGACATGTATAAAAAGCCCTGAAGACTACCAAAAAAACTTACAGTCACTAAACAAGTTCAGCAAATACAGAATACAAAATTAACATACAAAAATAAGTAGCACTTCTATATACTAACAATGAACTATCCAAAAATAAAGAAGCAGCACCATTTACAACAGCATAAGAATAGCTCAGAGTGAACTGGAAATTTTAAAATATCTGCACATTGAAAACTGTAAAACAAAGGTTGAAGAAATTATAGGAAACACATATGGAAAGATACAGTGTGTACACAAATTGAAAGAACCACCATTGTCAAAATTCGTATATTTCCCCAAATAATCTACAGATTCAAATCAAAGTCTAGTAAAATTTCAGTGACATTTTACACAAAAATTAAAGAAATAACCCTAAAATCTGTTGTAATTACAAACGATGTTGAATAGCCACACTAATCTGAAACAAGAACAAAGCTGGAGGCATTGCATTTCTTGATTTCATATACACTATAAAACTGCAGTAATCAGATTGGTAGTTTATGAAAAAGCCATGCAGAGCAATAATAAAGAGTAGAAAACCATGGAATAAACTCATACAAATAAAGTCATTAATTTTTTTTAAATTTTGGTACCTGAAATCAAACTCAGGACGTTGCACTTGCCTGGCAGGTGTTTGTGCCACTGAGCTATCTCCTTAGCCCTAAAGTAATTAATTTTCAACAAACATGCCAAGAATATTCAATAAAGAGAGAATAGTGTCTTTAATAAGTAGTTCTGGGAAAACTAAATATGCACATGCAAAAGAAAAGCAAAGGAAGGAGGGAAGACAAAGAAAAAACTTGGTCTTTATCATACACAAAAACAGACTCAAATTGTATTAAAGACAACTTTAAGACCTGAAAGTAAAGTGAGATCTTGGTGGTACGCAGGAAGTAGCGTTAACAGGTAACTCTGAGATCTAAAGGCTGGTCAGCATGTAATTAATGAGGTGGTAGAGAAATAGCCACATAAATACAATTTAAATGAGATAGCACACAACTGAAATACACAAAAAGGGAAAATTAGAATAACAAGTGAAGCTCCCACCCTGGGCTCTATTCCCAGTGCAGGTCTGGAGACCTTGCCACTCTGTGGAGCATATAAAATGCTTTGGGAGAAGAAATTAGGGAGCAGCTGGTAATGGGCACTCACCCCATGTGCCACCACCCACATTGCCAGCCAAACCACATGGTTTCCCGAACAGGACATGGCTCAGTCTTTGATAATAACAAGATAACGTTTTGCTGTTTATGGACTCTGTTTCTAGTATAAATCCATATACCCAACCATTCTGTGCAATACACATAATCTTTTAGGGGAAGTAGACAGGGGAAAGGGAATGAGCATCACACAGGACTTACTCGTCACCACCGACCTCAGTGCTAGGCCATCCTAATGAATAGACAGCAAGGACATGGAGCGCAATCTACAATAATCATATGAGACAGGCTCCTTTTCACAGACTCCATAGGAGCTTCGGGGCACAATGAAACTTAAAGGGTTGTGGTGGTGCCAAAAATGGTGACTACAGACAACAGAATGAGATGAACCAGATGGTCCACACTCAGCCTTTCATGTCACTGGCATCACACCCTGAGGGAACAACAGACCAGAGAGACTCATTGGATTGAGCTGAGGTTAGAAGTGATGAGTGACAGACAGGACAACCTTGGCTTGGGCTTCTGCCTCCCTGGCACTGTACCCAGGGGGGAGCAAGTACTAGAAAGAGACTCAGAAGTCTGGGACAGCTGGGATTCACAGACACCAGGGGTGATATAATGGTTAAAATTAAATGTCAACTTGGTTGGTTAGAGAGCTACCTATAGGATTAGTACAGCACACTTCTGGGTATATCAGGGTTGGTCATTAATACATGACTTTGGGTACTATATATGATTCCTGGCCCACTCCTTCCTGGCATTTTTTTCCTGCTCTGCTTCCCAGTCACCATAAACTAAGTATCTTAATTATACTACACATTTCTACCATGATGTTTCTGCCTTAGAGACAGCTGATCTTGGATTGAATCCCCTACAATCATGTATCAAATTAAATGTCTCCTTTTAGCTATTAGTGTTAGGCATTGTGTCTCAATGACAGGAAAGCTGGGCCAGCCAGATAGCTCAGAGGACTAAAACACCTGCTTAGGCAGAGCGCAGAGGCCGGGGTTCGATCCCCGGTGTGCTGTGCCAACCCCCACCCCCAGGGCACACTGAGACAGAGATTGAGACTGGGCATGGTGGAGCGCACCTGCAATCTCAATGTTTGGGAGGCTGAAAACAGGAGAATCACTACAAGTCCGATCTATGTAGTGAGACCCTGTAGGCCCTTACTAAATACATAAAAAATAAACGAATAAAATGAAAATCAATGACAGGAAAGCTGACTAATAAAGACTACTGGTGCCAGAGAAGTTGAGTCATTCTTGTGAAGATACCTTAACCATGTGATTTAGAAGGCTTTGAAACTGGTTTGCAGGAGGTGTTTGCAAAGTTCAGGCTTTAGGCCAGGGAAGTCCTACGATGCTGTGAGCCAATGATCAATTCTGGCTGTAGTTCAAAGACTCAGAATGCTACAGGAATATGGACAAGTAAAGGCTAGGCTTCTGAGGTTTCAGTTGGAAATGAGGACTGTATTTGGAGCTGCATGCTGCGCTTTAGCAAAAAATTTTTCCATACTTTGCCTATGTCCTGATATTTTGAGGGAGACTCAGAATAAGGGCAGTAAACTAATTGATCTGGTGGAGAAAATTTCAAGGCAACCCACTGTATAAGCTGTAACATGGTGACTGCTGACTGTTTTTAGCCAGATTTGTAGTAAAAAATGGAGATAAATAGCAGAGTGTACACATTTTAAAAATTTAAATTTGAGCACAAAAGTAAAGTTGAGGCCAAAGTCATATGGTTGCTGAAGAGATCAGTTCCATTCAAAAGAGACCAAGTACTTTATATAGAGACAATAAGAAAGACACCTTCAGGGCATCTCAAATCAGAAAGACCCTATCCATCACAGGCTATAAGGGGGAAAAAGTATAAATCTTTCCTTTGACAAGAGTTGCTGGCATTCTGCTAAAGCAGAGCCAACTAGGGAAGTGGCTCATTTCACTGATGGCTCAGCCATCAGGAATTCAGAAGCCACTACAGTCATGATCCAAAGGGAGCTTAGCCAGTGTTCCTACAGGCAGGAAATGCTGGCAACATCATGATGCTGGTTTCACTGGCATTCAGAATACAAGTATTGTGCAGTCAGACATGTTTCCACCCAGATTTCAGAGGAAGGACAGGAAATGTGCTTGTCAGAGGTGGATGTTTAAAACTGTGCGAAAGGAGCCAAAGATGCAGTGTAGAATCAAGGAAGTCAGAAATTCCGTAACATGCAACTCTGCTGAGTAAAGCTGCAAATTTTGAGTAGAACCAGCCAAGAGAGAATGTATGGGTTGCAACCAGCAAGGGGTAGAATAACCAAACCCTCCGCAACCCAAATCTCACTACTGTGTGCCTTAGATGCTAGATATCAATCCACAGGACTTAATGTTTAACCTATTGGCATTCAGTCTTTTTTTGGTTTTATTTTATTCTACTATTCCTCCCCTTGAGAATGGGATTTTTTTTTACTTTGTTCTATTGTATCCTGAGATCATTTAACATATGTTTGGTTTTTACAGTGGTACACAGCTAAGCCTGCACTGTGTCTTAAATGAGACTTTAACATTTGAAAAGTGGAATTTTTGAGACCTTAGAAAAGGGATTATTGCCTGTCTGAGTATATACAGGATAGTTGTATCATGTTATGTGGAATTATTACTTTATTGTGTTTATTTGGAGGTTAAGGATAGCTTAAGGAGATGTGTTTGGGTATCAAATTGTCAAGGGACTGTCAGTGTGACTGGCTTCAGAGCTACCTAGAAGATAGGTAAAGCACACCCCTAGGTGTGTTTGTAGAGATACTATACATGGTCTCTAGCCACTTCCTCTGGTGCCATTTTGCTGCTCTGTTTTCAAACCACCATGAACTAAGCATTTTTCTGCCGTGCCCTTCTGCCATGATGTTTCTGACCTGGAGCCAGTTAACCATGAACTGTATTCCCTGAAATTGTGAGACACATTAAATGTCTCCCTTAAACTGTATATATGGGTTGTGTGTCTCAGCCACAGGAGAGCTGACTAACAAAGATGAAGAGAAAGAGCACACATTAGATGATACAATCTTCCTCACAAAAAACAGCAAAACTAGCAGCGTAATTGTGACCCCAGAACCCAAGCCCTGGGCTGGTGAGATGGCTCAGTGGTCTGGAGCACCTACTTAGAACAAGCTAAGCTAATCAAAAGCACAGGGACCCCGGTTCAAGCCCCAGCACCACATGCCGGCAGGCCCCGCCCCCTGGTGGGCTGGGCTGGCCACACACACACAAAATAAATAAATAAATTAATTAATTTTTTTAAAAAAGATTATAAATGTAAATCTTAAAAAAAAAAAAAAAAAAGAACCCAAGCCCTATACGGTAAACAACAGGTAATTCAGCAAAACTGGAGATTTCAAATATACTAAGTGGGAAACTCAAGTGCCCCTTGAGGCCTGTTTTTTTCCAACTATTTCTACACAACTGGCACTACAGCTGCTTGGGTCCACAACCCTGGTACTGCTGTTACAACCACTGAAAGCTCCCACCACAAGCAGCACTCACACATGATGGGTCTGAAAACAATACTGGTTTCACCATGGCCCACCAGTTCTTTGGGTTGAACACCTTGGCAGCCCACATTCAGTGAATGTTCATACTACAATCTTCTCCAAACATCTTGTCTAAACCATGGAAAAACAGACATTGCTGATATTAATAATTATAGCAGCAGAACCCATAGAGTGATTGTATTTCTGTACCCAACCAGAACCAAAGTTAAACCACCCTACCCAGCTAATCCCATGATGTCAATATAAGACTAGACGAAATAATTTCTGTCTTAAAGATGAGTCTTTTGAGTAATTCAACTAAACAACATCATAATTATTATTATAAAATAAAGAATGTAAAGCACTTTGAAAAGTCTATGACACTTATGGGATAGAATTAAGTGAAGAAATACGTAATGGATGTTACAGAAGAAAGAAAAAGATATAGAGAACTTATTGAATGAAACAGTAGCTGAAAACTTCCCAAGCCTTGACAGATATATGGACATACAAATCCAGGGATGGAAAAGGATCCAAAGTAGATAAAGTGATAAAAGGACCTCTCTTGTGCAAGTTATAGCCAAACTATCCAAAGTCCGAGAAAAAGAATTCCAAAAGGAAGCCAAGAAACGTGTCAAGTCACATACAAAGTTAACCTCCATTACACTAAAAACAGATTACTTAACATTTGTTGACTGAATGAAACTTTCAGAGTCTGGAGAGTTAAAAAAACTGCCAACATATGCTCAACAAAGCTATGCTTCAGCAACAAGAAACATAATTGTTTTTTAACTTTTTTTTTTTTTTTTTTTTGTGGAACTGGGGATTGAACTCAGGCTCTTGTGCTTGCCAGGCCACCAAAACTGGGCCTGATGGTGCACACCTATAATTTTAGCACTGCGGGGGCTGAGACAGGAGGATCACTATGAGTCTAAGCTGTGTAGTAAGCCCCTGTGCCAAATAAATAAATAAATAAATAAATAAATAAATAAATAAAATTTTTAAAAAATAAGTAAAATTGCAGGATACAAAATCAACATATGCAAAACAGAATATTTATACACCAGTAACATATTTGAGGAAATAAAAAATGGGATCACATTCATTGCATGAAATATTCAGAAAGATAGTCAACCAAAGAAATGAAAGGTATCTACCATGAAAAATATACAACAATAAAAGAAATTGAAAAGGATACACACAAAAAATGTGAAGACATCTTACATTCATAGATTTGAAGAATTAATGCTGTTCACATTTTAATATTTTTCAAAGCAATTTATAGTAGTATAAACATCAAAATACCAAGCACATTCTTCATAATCACAAAAAATGATATAGAACAACACAAGATCTAGAACATCCAAAACAATTCTGAGGAAAAAGAACAAGGAAGGAGGCACCAAAATACCTAACTTCAAAACATCCCAGAAAACTATAATAACCAAAACAGAATGGTACTGGCATAAAATCAGACTCATACACCAATGTAAGAAAATAGAGAATCAAGAAAGTTGACCATGTGATTAAAATCGCCTGATTCTCAACAAAGGTGTCAAAAAACATGTATCAGAGAAAGGACAGCCTCTTAGTAAACGGTGCTGGAAAAACAAGATGTACATATATAGAAGAAAGTAGACCCTACCTGTCACCACATACAAGAATCCACTTAAAATAGATACATGATCTGAGTGTAAAGCCTGAAACTTAAGCAATATTTTAGTAGTTTTCTTTTGAAAATGGAGGGGAAACTTTAGGACATTGGTATAGGAAAAGATTTTTTTTTTGTATGTCCCCAAAAGCACAGGCAACAAGAACAAACTTAGGCAAACAGCACTACATTAAATTAAGAAGTTTCTGCATAGCAAAGGTAACAGTGCACAAGAAGAGACAAAATACAGAATGAGAGAAATATTTGCAAACTATCCATTTGGCAAAGGTCTAATATTCAGAATATAAAAGGAACTCAATACAACAGCAAAAGACTTTGGAGATAGCTCAGTGGCATAAATGCCTGCCTGGCAAGTGCAAGGTCTTGAGTTCAATCCCTGGCACCAAAAAAGAAAAGAAAAAGGAAGACTGGCATAGACATTTCCCAAGGTAAGATAGAGAAATGACCAACAAGTTTACAGGAAAAAATGCTCTTGATTTCTAATTATCAGGACAAAGTCAAAATCACACTGAGATTTTATCTCTCTCTACTTAGTCTGGGAAATATTAAAACAAAAAAAAATAGCCAACACCTGTGATGATATGGTGAAAAGACAGCTCTTACATATTGTTGGTGGAAATGTAAGTTAGCACAGTGACTATGGGAAACAGTATGGAAGTTCCTCAAAGAACAAGAAATAGATCTACCATACAAGCGGCAATCCCACTTCTGGCTCTATATGCACAAGAAATGAAAACATTGTGTCAAAAGAGACAGGTGTACACCCATGTTTATTACAGCACTATTCATAACAGTCAAGATTCGGAATCAACTGAGATTTCCATCAGTGGACGAATGGATTTTTAAAATGTGGTACATATACACAATAGAATATTGCTTAGCCATAAGAAGATGAAATTCTGTCATTTGTAGCAATACAGATGCAAATAGAGAGTACTGTGTTAAGCAAAATAAGCCAGGCACAGAAGAACAAATGTCATATGTCTTCATTCATTTGTGGAAGAAAAACTTTGACCACATAACATAAAAGTGGTCACCAGATACTAGGAAGAGCTGGAGGGAAGGAATACAGAAAGAGGCTATGTAACATACTGAAATACAGCCTGCTAAGAAAATTAATTCTAATGTCGTACAGCACAGAAGGGTAACTAAGTTCCAAAACAATTTATTACAAATTTTTAAGTAATTAGAGGAAAAGGTTCACAACACATAGAAATAATATTTGAGTAATTGGAAATGCTAATTATTCTGATTTAATAATTATAATTGTATATATGTATCAAATTTTCACACTGTACCCAGAAGTACAAATGGCAATGCCACTCAGAAATAAAAATTAAATTAAAATTTTGCCTATAAAAGACAAAGATTTTTTGTTATATTACCTATTTTTATTTTTTTCCATAATTTTATTGAGAGACAAATAGCAATGAAACAGTTTCAAATCAAATTGGTAGGACAGTTTCAGTAATTAACACATTGCATACATTCTTCCTAGTGGTTATTTGCTGTACAAGATGCAGACATGATATCCTAGTTACAAACGCTATTAGAACAAATCCCTCTATTCATTAAGAGAATGTAACTATATATCTATTCTAACCATTTTGAATACACAGATACAAAATGGACATTCATTTATATATCCCCATTTTTGTTTAGTTCCATCATTTGAATATTATAGGTGTGTAAACTCAGCAAAATATTTTAAAAGAGTCCAGTAATCTATAAGAGTATTGGGTCTTTCACTTGACTGGCAGTATCAGAAATCGCCTTCCAAGGTCAATTAAGACTCAAGACATATGAGATCTTGTACTGTAACGCCACGTAACTCAGTAGTGTCCCAAATTTTCTGATCAACGAGATTATGGGGCCAAAGAGGAAAGTGATCGATGATGTAGAGTGTGCCTAAGGAGAGTCACATGGAGAGAAAACATTCTCTCAGGCTTTCACAGAGAGCACATTGGCCAAGCAATGGCCATGACTCATCCACATGGCTGACACTGACAAAGGATCTACAATCTGAGGTACAGGACCTCAGGATAAATCCTGAGGGGATTTCACTGACCTTATCAGATCCAAAAGCTACAATTCTTGTTGCATAGGTCTTGCTTTATCTTGGTCTTAACCATCCAGCATAAAAGTATAAAAACGATGTACAAGAAGTAAAGCCATGGTGTTATGTTGAGCTATAGGAGACTCAGGTCAAGATTTGAATACAGAATATAAGAGAAGATATGCAAATGATGATTAAGTATATAAAACATGCTGAACAGGCCAGGTTAATGGCACATGCCTATAATCCCAGCACTGAGGCAGGAGGATCGCCATGATTTTCAGGCCAGCCTGGATTACAGTGAGTCTACTCCAACCTGAACTACATAGTAAGACTCTATTTCAAAAAAGAAAAAAATATATATATCCTCAACATAATTAGTCGCTAGACAATGCAAATTAAATCTTCATTGAAGCACAAATCTGTCCCTCCTGGAGGAAAAATAAAAACATCAAATATTGGTAGGGGTGTAGATTAAGCAGAACACTTGTGTGGTATTGGTAGAACATACGGTCATTTTGGAAAAACATCAGTTTCTTTTAAAACTAAGGTAATATTAGTGCCTAGCAATTTCACCTTTATCACTGACAAAAGAGAAAAGTAATTATAATGTCACAAAAAGACCTGCCCACAAATGTTCATGACACCTAAAAACTAGAAACAAAATACTATTGGCTATACTATTTAGAAACTAAATACTATTGGCTATCAATAGTATAATTGAAAAACTGGTTACTGTGATGGAATGCTGCTCAGCAACAAAAAAAGGAATCAACTACTTCCACATACAATGAGGAAGTCAGGATAGATATATAGCACAGTGGCACAGCACCTGCCTGGGAAGTGCAAGGTCCTCAGTTCAATTCCCAATATCAAAACAAGCAAACAAATGAACAAAAAACACGGGATACATCTCAAAAACACTGAGTATAAAGAAGCCTTAGATACATGAAGTCCTAGAATATGCCTAACTAAACTATAAGGAGTGAAAAATCAGAATAATGGCTACTTCTTCAATGGAGTTGGGGACAGTTAATGACTGCAAAATGCTACTAAGAGCAACTGTTGTGGATTGAATGTTGAGTCCCCTCAAAATTTGTATATTGAAATCCTAACCTTCAATGTGATGTTATAAGAAAGTGGGGCCTTTGAGAACTAATTAGGGCATGACAGTGTGGTGTTTATGAATGGGATCTATGTCCTTGTATCAGGAACCCTGGTATGTTTAGGTCAAAAATGCCCCCATAAAGTCTCATATGTTCAGAGATGAGGCTTTGGAAGGCAACGGGATCATGGGATGCTAGATTAATCAGTATATTAATCAATTCAGAAGCTCAGGTATTGTTAGGAGGCAGGGCATGTTGAAGGGGTGGCTCACTAGCAGTGTGACCTGGAAGGGTGTATTCTCATTGCTGGACCCTCCTATCTCTCTTTATTTTCTGGCCACCATATGTTGCACAGCTTTGCTCTGCCATGATCCCTCATCATGCCATTTCTGCCTTGGAGCCAGTTGACCACAGTGTAATCCCTCTGACATGAACTGAATCCTCTGAGATCATGAGCCAAAATAAACCTCTCCTAATTTAACTTATGATGTTGGGTATTTTGTCCCATCAACTTGAAAGTGACTAACTAATATAATACCCAAAGTGCTTTTTCCTTTTCTCCTGTCATATGAGTATCCAATGAGTATCCTGAAAAGGGCTATTAGCAGCCACAGTGGCACAATGACCTCAAGTTGCTCACCTTAAGAATTAGAAGAAATAAGTTACTGTTGTTCAAAATGCTTGATTTATTATAGCTGGTTATAGCAGACTAAACAGACGAGGACTGTGATAATTTTATTTTTTATTTTATTTTTTGGCTGGCTCAGGCTGCCTTAAAGGTGGGTCTGGTTATGCAGGTGGAGGTGGGGATCAAACCACAGTATCCTGCGCCTGACTGCATTTGCATGAGCAGGCACTTAAACAACTGAGCTAACCAGCAGGCCCCATAATTTTAGAAGTGATGATAATGTTCTTTATTTCATTGGGTTTTACTGATATACATATTTGTCGAAATTCAGGGAAAATGCACTTGAATTTAGTGCATTTCTTTGTATGTACTCCCTTCAAAATAAAAAGTAAACAAGGTTAATGGGATATAAAATGACATATTTAGAAGAAAATATATTAATGACTGCAATTTATTCTGAAATACTTAAAAGAAAGAAGGGATTAATAAATCTATAGAGATGAACAGACATGCATAAAGTATAATAAAGTGCTAATGGTAGAATATTGTTAGTAGATATACAATTGTCATTATAAAGGTTTTTTTTAATACTTCTCTGTGTTGGGTATTCTTAAAGTAAGAGATTAGAAAAACAAATATTTTATAAAGGAACATTTAGTTTTTAAAAGAAATTTCAACAAATTTCAGTTTGTTAAAACAAAACAAATTTCAGTTTGTTTATTGGGAGGGAAGAAATCTGTATACAGGACAATTCGTGTTCAAAAATTAACAGATTAAAGACTAAGAATGTTTCTTAAGTTTAAAAAATAATCATCTGTAGCAAGATTCTTGGCCTTTGATTAAGAAAGAATTCAAGCTTCTTTTTTATCTTTTGAGTTGATTTATATCCGTATATTTTAAGGGTGTTAATTGCACATATTCAATGACTATAATGTCATTTACATTTATTCCAAGGAAGTCTGAAGCGGAACTCTCAGATATTATGTGGTTTTGATGTGCATATAGCCTTTCTAGGAATTTTGTACCTTGTTATAGAATTAGGTTTTAAAACAATCCAATAAACTGTAACATTCATTAAACTATAACAGGGAAACTAAAATATGAGACTATTATAATAATATAAACACTTTCCTCCCTTAATTTTCAAACCCAAATTTTAACTAATATGTGCAGAAATGTACATTTGTGTTTGTATGTATTTATATATCCTTTTATATTAATAAAACTCTCAAGCATAAATGCTCTGCCAAGTTATACATTACCTCCAGTATAGGGTTTCCAGTTATAATACTTTCCTCGGAAAGGCATATTGTCAAAATCTGCACACTGTTTCTCTCGAAAATCTCGCGAACCCAAAGGGCATGGCTAAAAAAATAAAACAAGATAAATGGTATGATTGCTGTAAAATACCAAAGCTAAGGGACAAACGTCCCTAAAATTAAAATTGCCTGAACTCCATCATATTAGGTCACTGTCTCACTTTTTTTTTAATTTTAAAATTGGTATTCATGTTAAAATATTTACATTGTAATCTTAGAAAAAATAATTACAATCATTTAAATAAAGCTAATTGTTAGTTTCCATATAACTTTACACGTGGATTTATGTTATGGTCCACTATTTATTTATTTATTTATTTATTTATTATTTTTTCCTGGTCCACTTTTTAATCAATCTACCAGGTATCTCCTTATCCCTAAAGACACACACAAACTAGACAAAGTGACAAAGAGACCAAAACACAAAATTCTCTTCGTTAAAAATATTTGAGGTTGACGATCCATAAATATCCCCAGATCTTTATTTTAAAGAATCAAGGGGCATATTTTTAACACGACATTCAATACTATAAATTAGGGCCAGCCTGACAGCTCAGCCGACTAAAGCGCCTGCTTAGGCAGAGCGCAGCACCCGGTTCATCACCAAACATTGTGCGGGCCCTGCCCCCGGGGCGTGCTGAGAAGAGATTGCAGTGGTGGCGCACTCCTGCAATCTCAGCACTTGGGAGGCTGTAAACAGGAGAATCACTAGGAGTCCCCTCTATATAGTGAGACCCTGAACAACCTGTAGATCTTGCCCTAAATATAGAAACAAACTATAAATTGTGTCTCAGACCTCTACTACTTTAACTGATTATTGATAAAACCACATTTTAAATGTGGAAGGAACTGAATGAAATGCTAGGCTGCAATTAGGCACCCTCAAATTTAAGGACTATGGACTTTTGAAATTTACATTTTATGTATTAACATCACAGAAAACAATATCCTAAATTGGTACCAAATATTCACATGTGTTTCTTTTGTGTCCAATCTTTTATTTTGCCTGGGTCATACTGAGTGAAGAGAAATTGTGTTGAGCCACATACAAAATATGCAATATAATTAATGTATGTAAGTAACAATATTTTGATACATTTATTATAACGGTAAAAAAAAGCAAGTGGCTATTGGCCAGGAGTTGGACACACCTCAGTTAGAAGATAGGAAGGATGTTGAAGAGGTGAAGAAATGATTATTTGGCTTCTTTATCTAACTGAAATTTTTATTTTATTTTATTTTTAAAAGAGAATCCAAAATGATAAAAGGAAAGAAAACATTAGAAATGATACAGAATTTCACTAAACAAAATAATAGGAATTCCACAATGGTTTTTATATTACACAATGTTATACTAGATGTAATTATGCAAAATTGGTAAGAAAAAAGTTATAAGAAACTAAAAAGAAGAAAAAAATTAAGCATTAACTACTCCTTTTAATAGATCAGCAGAAATCAGTAGTACAATTAGAAAATCTTGTCCATCTAGGTGTAAATTCCAAATACCACAGGCTCACCCACTAAGTATTCAAATAAATAAAAGTATAACATCTCACAATATTTGGACAATATGACTTAATTTGATTTATATGCTGACTGAAACATTGAGAGAAAACATTCCCCATATATACAAAATATGTTCTTAGATAAAATTCTTAAATATGAATAACAAATTTGTGTTAAGTATCCACATAAATCATCTTGAGGACTCTTCCCACCCTCCCTTGGATCTCTGTATTTTCTTCGTAGTTTTCTCAAATCAGTTCAGTTGTAAGTGGTTATTGTCAAGCACATGCAATAACAACAGATTACAATGTGCAAATATTTTCATGACCATTATTACTTTCTGTATACTATGGTTCAAAATTTTACTTTGTCAAGTCCAAAGCTGTGAATTTTGACAATAGTAGCAGCAGTTCTTTACTCTGTTTAAGGGCACTGAATTTTAAAGTATTTTCAGCACATTAAAATATGACACTCCTACTGCCAAACTTAATGATTCTTCTCAAATTACCCTTTCTGCTTACATTTAATGAAAGTAAAAATAAGTACTCTAAACCATATCATACATCATGATGGAAAGATATACTTTCCAGGTCTTTTGTTTCACAGTCTGTTAATCTTTGAAATGTAGATTAAATAAATGCTTTCTTTTTCTACCTATTTTCAGGGAATACTCCATAAGAAGTAAAGCTCTCAGTGGTTTTGCCTTTTTTTGGGGGGCGAGGGGTGGTGGAACCAGGGATTTAACTCACACGCTTGTGCTTGCCAGGGAAGCTCTTATTCTACTGAGCCATCTCCCTGGCCCCTGGTTTTGCCATTCTGAATAATTACTTTTAAAGCAAACATTAATTTTTTAAAACACAAGTAACTTAAAGTGCATGCTTAAGTTTTCACCCAAGCCTTAAGTATGTGTAAAAGTAGCAACCATCTACAGGTTTATCCAAGCATGCCTTTCAACCTAGTTGGAAAGAAGATTCAGGTAAGAAGACTAGAGACTATTTTAGGTAATATATTGAGAATATGACAACATCTTACAGGGCACTGATAGGTCCTGATAACTATATGTAGGTTAAAAAAAAATCCATGTGTTATGCAATTATTTAGGGAAATACTGGTTGAGAACAAAAATCTTGAGAATATTTCAAAGTGTTAGGAATTGAGTTAGTTAAGAAAGAAAAAGGATTTGGGGAGATTGGAGGATGAAATAAAGCTCAGGGGACAGAAAGGAAAAGAGCCTATGCTAAAGAATGGCTGGAACAGGATCATCTTATATGGAAGAGAGGAACTATATAGAAGAAAGTTTATTTCATATATAAACACTCATACATAAGAATGTTCTGATACATTAAAAAAAAAAGAGTTCATGAACAAACACCAAGAGATGGGGAGTGGTGGTGAGTGTCCATAATACCAGCACTTGGGAGGCGGAAAACAGGAGCATCACTACAAGTCTGTTCTGTGTAGTGAGACCCTGTAGACCTTGTACTAAATACATTTTAAAAAAGAGTTCATGAATAAGAACATTCTGAACTAACAAATTAAGACACTATGAGGGCCATTCACTAAAAGCCATTCATTAAAAATGCTCCTTTTCATTATCTACTAGTGATTCTCCTAAATAGAAGTGAAAACTTCAGCAAGAGGATATTAATGCTTATAAATTTTATCCAAGCATTAATGCTGTTGATTAAAAATTAGTGCAGGAGGAATAATATAAGCTAGTTTAAAAAATGAAAGTAATCAAAAGTAAGTTAATTTCTGAAGGAAACATACACAAATTTTTGTTTAGGAATAATGGAATTTAAAGGGCAATGCTTTTTTATTTCAAAAAGTCTTTTAAATGATGAAAGTAGCACACGACATCACTACGGTAATGCTGACCCACAGAGGTTACTCTAACTAGATGAATGGGTGATACTGTTCTTAGAAACAAGATAAATCAAAGGGCATAAAGATCAGTAACTTTTAAACTACTTAATACATGCTGACACCATCCAGAAACTGTAATAAAAAATTGTGGACATAAGCAACAGCATTTTTATAAAAAACATGACAGGTTTTCATTCTAATGCTACTAAGAATCAAGTGCCCTCTCCTAAACGCACACTGGCAGAGTCCCACATAAAATCCAGAGTAAAGCTGCAGGTTTCAGTGTCTTTTGGTGTTCTTAGCATTTTCTTT
>NW_004524577.1:27829592-27830847 GCF_000260255.1 Octodon degus | reverse complement strand
TTCTTTCTCTTCCTTCCTTTCTTTTCTCTCTTCTTTCTTTCTTTCTTTCTTTCTTTCTTTCTTTCTTTCTTTCTTTCTTTCTTTCTTCCTTCCTTCCTTCCTTCCTTCCCTTCCCCTCCCTTTCCTTTTTTCTTTTCTTTTCTTTTTGTACCAGAACTCCAACTCAAGCTCTGATCTTTTTCTTAGTATTTTGAAAGAAATGTTAAAACTTAATATTGACATCTTCATCATTTTTCTTTTTTAGAGAACTGTGTAAGTTAACAGTCTATAAAGTGTCTTATGGCAGCTGGTAGCTGTAAAGCATCTCTTTTTATTGCACATAATTTTTTCATTGGTAGGTATATTTTTAAAATATAACAATTCATAGGCATAAAAGTTGCTACAGAAAAATTTCAGTGTCTGCTGGCAAGCATTTCAACTACTGGGGTTCTAATCCTGGTATTGTCCCAAAGGACAGAATGACTTGGGTAGTCTTAAATCCCTTTGGACCTTTATTTGCACAAAGCACCTCAAATGACAAATGGATTCCCAAATGTCCCACAAATGAAAAAAGAATCCTGAAAATTCTATATCATGTCTTATGGGTAAAGTGAAAAGTGGGCTAAGAAGGAAACTTCCTTTCCCCTCTATGTTTTCCTTTCCATTTCCTAAAGGAAATGAACAGACTGGGAAGATGAAACAATTTCTATAGCTTCAGGGACAACTACAAAATGAGCAACACTTCTATTTGTTTTTTCTCTACTATCTTTCCACATTCTGTTCCTGTATTCCCATCACTTGCACTTTTGCTCCATTGTTATTACACTAGATTGATCTTCAAAACTCCCAAAACTTAATTTCTTCCTCTCCAGGAGAGCAACATATTCTTCTTAGGTTGTACCTCATTAGCTGAAGGACTTTGAAACATATACTATCTCTGTTTATTGAGTCACGTATTTACGCATTTAAGAACAGGCTGTTAAGTCATGCACTTGATAAAGGACACATTTGTTCTTGTTCACCTAAATGAATATAGCTATCAAGATTGATATTGTAATTTTCTATATATTTTTACAACTAGTTCCTTCTATAGACTGTAGATAGCCTGAATTTAAAGTGCCATCTATCCATGACATAATTATTTCCCATCAGCCTATGAAAATATTAAAAACAAACCTATATTTTGTAATTTTGTCTTTTTTGAGACCAAAATAAAACAAGTTCTATTCTGTGCTTTAAAAGCTAGTCCTTGAGTCACATGGAGAGAAAACATTCT
>NW_004524577.1:27825615-27829312 GCF_000260255.1 Octodon degus | reverse complement strand
GTCCTATGGATAACCCACTACTATTATGGACTACTGAACTATATTGGATTATTTTGCTGAATTCATGCACCTACAGTATTTAAATGGCAAGGGAATACCCATCTCTTACAAAACTAAACAAAAAAAGGAGATACAAATGAAGGACCATTTTGCATCTGTATATGCAAAATAGTTAGGATAGATATACAGCTACTTTATCTTAATTCAATGAGAAGAAAGATTTGCACTAATAGTGCTTGGACAGGATATCATGTCTGCATCTTGTACTGCGAATAACCATTACAAAGACAACAATATTCAATGTATTAATTATTGCAACTGTCCTATTTTTGAAACTGTCTCATTGCTATTTGTTTCTCAATAAAATTAATAAAAAACCATAAGAGTAAAGATCCACAAGTTAAGCAAAACATAAAAGCTAGTCCTTTATATCTTAAACCATAATGCACATCATAAAATTGATATTACTCTAAGAATAATTACTGTCATTGATCATGCTATTTTTTATCTTATATTACATATACTTGTAAGAACAAAGTGATTCACACATAATTGTGCTCCAATTATAATCTGGGACATGGTTTTAATGTTGTTAATTAATGGATCAGCTCTGTTCTTTGTCATCACTTACCCTGCACCTTTCCCTCGGGTGAGATTTGTAGCTACTTTGCCACACTCACCTCCCAAACACTTCCCTATTGTAACAGCACCAGACCACTAATCAGCCATTCTGTGCCTTACTAGACTGTAGATAGCCTGAAGTTAAAGTGCCATCTATTCATGACATAACTATTTTCCATCAGCCTATGAAAACATTAAAAACAAGCTTATACTTCTTAATTTTGTCTTCCCTATTCTAAGAGCACACTGTTGAACTTTAGTTCCCTCATTTAAAGAATATTTTAAATTTTTTCTTTCCTCTTCATCGAAGTGAAGTATAATGAGGTTATATCCTCATCTAGTATTATTATCAATCAGTGTATTTTCCTTATTCCATATTACTTGTCACTTGGGTGTCACAAATTATAATATATACACAAGTTACAAATAATATAGGATAAGAATAAGATTGATTTGGTTTCAGAAATAGCACCACAAAATTCCTTTTAAAAGTATAAGAGAGTTATCTCATAGTCCCTAATATTTCTTACTTAGGCTTTGTTATAAAATTTGGTTCATAACCTCAATATTGCCATACAGTTACTCTGCAAAGATCAAGTTTTCAAGTAAGGTATTCATTTGCATCATTAATTTTCTCATTCTTCTACTTAAAATAATTATAATGCATGCATTAATTTTTAATGTATTAAAATGTTCTGCATGATTGTTTTAGATCATTAGAATAAAAAATTATTCAGAAAAATAAGAATGTCTATCTAGTTGTCTATGTTCTTATATGCTAGCATGAGATTCCATACAGATAGTAATCAAAAGTCTACTTGCGAGGAGCTTCTGAGTGAACTTTTTTTTTTCAGAAGACTGAAAATATAGCATCAGAACCTTTAATTCTCATAACGGCTCTCCAAAATATTCACGTTCATTTTAAACTTTGAAAATTTTTTCACAAAATTGTTAGGACCTAGTCCAGTATTTATCTTTATGTCCATACTGGAGAACTGTTTTTTGAATCACCAAATCCTTAGCATTCTAACTTCATAAAGTTCTGCCCTTTAAATCTAAGTTCCAGAGGCCCATGACTATTAGATTATCTCATGATGCCAAAATACTCAGCTACTGTTACTGTTACTGTTGCTGCCTTTTACTCTTCAATTTGCACAAGGGCATGTGATATCTGATAAAATGAAACTACTTGTGGCAGGCATAAGAGGCAGCTTTAGCACTATATTCTCCTCCTCATGCACAACATTCTGTGGCCTATGTAGTTTATGCTCAAGCACCATGTAAGCAAGTCATAAAAAATATTGCTAAAAAAATGTTAAAAGTTTGCAATGCCCTGGGGCCACATCCCTTGCTCTCCAGGGCTGCATACGGCCTGCAAGCCACAGGTGAGGCACACCTAGTTTATACCATTATACATTTAACAAAATTCTAAAGTTAATTTAAAGAATATAGACAAAATAGCCCTATCATGATTCTACAGTAAATTCATTATTTGCTAACTGGAAAATACCAAGCTCTTGCTTACCTCCAATCAACTCACTCTTTATGATTCATCATTAAATTCCCTGTCCTATAATATAGTCTATATATTAGATGCTCTTGGGATAGATTTTTTAAAGATACAAGAGTTTTTTTCTCTAATGTGACACATATATTCTGAAAAATCCCTTTCCATAAAATTGCACACTAAACATAATAGGCATATGGGAAAATTTGAGTTGGAAGCAGACAACTCAAAGACAGAACACTAGAAAAATAGTTATAAGTCTAATAAAACACTAACATAATTTAAAAATATATGGCAAAGTCTGTACAAAGAAAAACTGGGGATAAATGTAGCATTTTTTTAAGTTGAAATAAATTAATGAGAACGGATTGAGGCTACTGAGCCATAGAGACAAGAGGCCAATGATGAGAAACATTCAATAAAGACTTCTGTGACTACTCCTGATTAAACTGAGAAAACAAAGAATGTTTGGGAACAGTCTTCATGTATAGGAGGTGTGGTGCTGTGCTGTTTAGCTGTGTTGATGTAGTTTCACCTCAGCTGCTGTACTACATAGTAGCACAAAGTAATGCATTCAGTTATGAGCTAGATTGTGTTGCAAAGACAAGAAAACTCACTACCCAAGAGAAAGAGGAGCACTGTCCATGCAGGACAAGAAGGTGGTTACCATAATAGGTCTAGTACATAGGTAAGCTCCAAATAAATTTTAGTGGTGGATACTTTCACTGCTACTTCTATGGCTCCTACTTCCACGTATAATGATAGTAATTAAGTTCTCTGAGGCAGATACCTATGGTTTATTTGGGTTCTATTCCAGGCACCCCCTACTGCCATTTTTCTCTTGCTAAAACAATTCTGAATATTTTGCTAAGGTGTTCGCTTTTTAAAAATTTTTTATTTATTTGTGTGTGTGTGTGTGTGTGTGTGTGTGGCCAGCTCAGCCTACCAGGGGGCGTGGCTGGCTGGCATGTGGTGCTGGGGGATTGAACTGCAGTCCCTGTGCTTTGCTAAGTTTGTTCTAAGTAGGTGCTTTAGACCACTGAGCCATCTCACCAGGCCCAGCATTTGTGTTTCAGACGGGTGATATTAACCCCATTTTAGGGGCAAACCAATTAAAGTAATTCTGTTCCTTTTACTAATGGTGGTTTGAGGCTGGGCATGTAGCCTTCTGGAAAAAGAAAAAGAAAAAAGAAAAATCAAGTAGGAGGGGGATGACAAGAAAGGGAAAGAAAAGAAGACCAAAAAAAAAGATACAAAAAATAAAGCAAATCAGTACTAAAAAAACGACAAAGGAATAGAGAGAATGAGAACATGAAAAAACATGAAAGAAGTAAGTCTCCTGAGGAGAAAGGGAAGAGATCTGGCAACAATCCCTTATACCTAAGAAAGAAGACACTGGAGCAGTTTTTCTTCTCTTCCTCTGAATATTGACATGGAAGGCATATTTTATTGCTCTAATGTTCAACTTATCTTTTCAAGATTTCACACTGTGGATAATAATATCTGTGGATGTTTGTGTCTCTTACATAAAATAGCATAGTATTTGCATGTTACCTATGTAGATTCTCC
>NW_004524577.1:27824347-27825058 GCF_000260255.1 Octodon degus | reverse complement strand
TGTGCTTTGCTAAGCTTGTTCTAAGTAGGTGCTTTAGACCACTGAGCCATCTCACCAGCCCAAATATGTAAATATTGTAAGAGAGGTAGCAAAATTATTTGCAGATGATATAGTCAGTTACTTGAAAATCCGAGAATTACCTGAATACCCAATAGAATATGAAGTTTAGTGAAATGATAATTACTTCTAAAGATCAAGTGTATCATAGAGACAAATGATGGGAGACTACTGACTAATATCTTAAAATAAGCAGGAATAAATATAAAATATGTAAACCTATCTGATATAAAATGTAAACTTGTACAACAGATATAAGTAAAACAAGGCTTGTAGAAACAAGTGGTTAATACCTAGATCAGAATATTTACATTATAAAATATTAACTGAAGTTCAATCCCCAGCACCACATGCCATGCCAGCCCCACCCCCAGGGCAGGCTGAGCCAGCCAGAGTCTGGGTGTAGTGGCACACACTTATAATCCCAGCACTCCCAGGCTACAGCAAGAGAATTTCCATGAATTAAAGGCCAGCCTGGGCTACATAAGTGAGTTTAAGGCCAGCACCTAAAAAACTCTGACTATATAAAAATGTCTCAAAAAAACCCCAATCAACAAATAAATAAAATCAAAATTAAGGCAACAAATACTACTATTCCAAGCAATTAGATGAACATTACATAAAATATGTAAATATTGTTGTTTTGTTTTTTTT
>NW_004524577.1:27818928-27824247 GCF_000260255.1 Octodon degus | reverse complement strand
CAATCCTCTTTATAATGATTTTTTTCTGTCATAGGTAGACCATCTTTATACTGTTTAATATGTATGGTTTCCACTAGCCATATTCAAATTATATGAATGAAACTTAAAAATTCTATTTTTTAATTAATACTAGCCACATTCCAAGTTCTCAATAGCTAACTGAGCTAGTGGTTGTCAGTCAGGACAATGGTGTATTTCCATCATGAAGAAAGCTCTGTTAGAGAGTACTGGCCTAGAATAGGTAGTCTGGAAAATTTAAATTTTTATATACTAGATTATATTAAAGCAGGTTCCAGCATATACAAATCATGCCTAGACAACTTTGAATGGAAAACAGATTTTAGTATGGTAACTCAATTTCCAACTTTGAATAACTGGAGTCAAAATTTGTAAAGAAAACATAATTATTTTAGAAGACAAAGAAAGTAATAAAAATGTTAACCCAATAAGTTCTACAGCTTGATCTTTTATTATACCTCATGTATAAAATACAACATATTTTTAATGTTTGATGTTTTTTTCCTTTTTCAGTTAACTATTATACATTATTTATATTGTATTATATTATTAAAATCTAAATGCTTCCACTCTTAAAATTATAACAGAAATATGAATTGAGAGGTGCATTTGAGTTCCTCTTACTTGTCAGATATATAGTAGGTATTCACTTCTATTGTCATATAAAATGTCTTCCTCTGAGATTCATTCCATCCATTTAAATCAGTCTGACTTAATGAGGGCAATTCCCCCTCATTTTTAGAGTCTGATTCCTAGTTCATAGTCTTACCCTGTACTGAAAGTTCTAATACCATCCTAAGTAACTTCCATTTCCACTTGGAAGACTATAATCTCACTAGTTTTGAAGGTCTTTAAATTTCTTCACCGCCACTCACAAGCATGAATTTCTACAGCCATAATTCAGAATTATCATCATTGAGAAGATTGCTATGTCTTGAATTCAAACACATTTCATTCTCTGATCTCAATTTTTATCTTCCTTACCCTGATTTTCCTATTAAAATGACTCTTTCATTTTTATGGCTTTTTGAAATTAAGTCCTTAATATTTTCCATGTTATACCTCATTAGACTCCACACATCCCTCATGTAGAGGTTATGGCACTTTATTCTCATCAATATCCTTCAATGTCTCTTGATTTGTATTCTTATTTTTCTCCAATCCACTCTGACCTAAAATATAAATCTAAGATTCTTTCAGTGGTTTCTGTAATGCTTCAAGGTAAAGATCATACTTCTAAATAGATAGGCCTTACATCTAAATTTTGCTTTTGTGTAAAATTTTCCCATTGTCACTTCCTCTCTGCTCAGTTCCCATTTGTCCTTCAGTTTTCTAACTTTCAATGGAAAAAAATTCATAAATCACTAATCCTTGATCCAATTCTTTGTATTTTTATAGCATCTCATATTTATTCCATTATATCACTTACCATACTATACTGTGATTTTCTACATTTTAGTGATTTCTCTGGAAATTATAAGATCCTTGAAGGTAGAGATGGTCTTTCTCACCTCTGAACAGCCCAACATTTAGGGGGCACTTGTTTTTGAGTGAATCAATAACGTTGATAACTTCAAAAATTCATTATAAATGAAACTACATTTAATTGAAATCTAAGTCTAATAGCATAAAATACAATAGAATACATAAGAAGGCATTAGAACTAGAGCAGGGTAAGAAAGATTAGGAGTCCACTGCAGTAAGGGTTGCAAGGAATGTTGTAGTTTTAGATACAGTATTCAGGCCTAATTGAAAAGGTGACATTAAGTAGAAGATTTATCCATGTAGTTATTTGGGGAGAAAAATACATGCAGGTAAAAGGGCCAATGAAAAAGCTCTGAGATGGGAACATGACTGGCAAGACCATGCAAGGAAGTCCATGTAGCTAGGTTAGTGAATGAGAAGGAAAATAAAAGATGAATTTAGGAAAGTAATGAAAGCCAGACTGTGTAGACTTTATAAGCCCTTGTACTTGAGTAAAATGGGAGGTGGAACTGAAGAGTAAAGGATAATCAGAGTCACTTTGCCTACTATTTGAGAACTAGAGGGGGCAACAGTGGTGACAGAAAATCTTAAGAGGTTAGTGAAGTAATTTGATGAGAGATAGTGGTACCTCAGATCTGAGGGGCTGCAGTAGAGATAGTGAAAAGTGACCACATCTGTGATACATCTTGTGGACAAAATCAACAGGATTTCCTGGTGGACTGGATACAGGGAAAACTTAATCCAAATGGTATCCACACCTGAGTCAGAGAACACTACTGGAGGAATGGATTTGTAGAACTATTTTGTAGATAACAATTATAGATATCAAATATTAGATATCTATTAAAGGCTAATCCAGTAATAAGGTAAGGCCTGAAATCCATGGGAGAAGTTTGGGCTAAAGCTTTCAGGGTCAAATGGTATCCAAATGACATCAAAAGCACTGAAGCAGACAATCATTATGGAAATGAATATTGATGGACAGATAAACAAAGTCAAGGACTAAGCAAGCCCTGGGTATTGTATAACATTAGGAGGTCAGAGTAAAGAGTAGAAATCAGCAACAGCGAATGATGAGCAAGTAGTAAAAGAACAGTCAAAAAATTGCAGAGTGACTAACTATATATACCGATACCTGTGAACTAAGAAACTGCACTGCAGATGGTAATCTGTAATAGTAGTTTCATGCTTGGAGTGCCTGTCATTCTGGTCATCTGTAGACGGGCTGCTTGTCATGACATGCCAGTTGCTGCTATGAAGTCTCTCGGGTAGATGGTTGGTCAAAAAGAAGGGGGTGGTGAATGAAAGCAAAAGACAGGAAAAGGAATATTGTGGGTCTGTCCTGCTTCAAGGTTGTATATGGTGAGATTTTTGGACTTATGTGTAAACATAAGAAGTATATAATTATTTATGCCTATTTTTAAAATATATTCTAAGTTTTAAATGTCTATCATATTCTGTAGGGACTTAAAGTTCAACATATCAATACTTGAGGAAAAATACCTGTTCCATATTATGCCTAAGATGTTTGATATGCAGTCAGATAGTGAGATTAAGCCTAACAGCCTAAGTTGTATGGTAATAACAATAAGCTTGTCTTCTGGATGGTTAACAACCTAAGTCTGCAGACCAAAATTAGATGAAAAGGAGGGCTGCAAGGAAAGCCAACATTTTGGCCCTAGTCTTCCAAGGTCAATTAAGACACAGGACATATGAGAACTTGTACTGTAACGTCATGTAACTCAGCAGTGTCTTAAATTTTCTGATCAAGATTATGGGGCCAAAGAGGAAAGTGATCGATGATGTAGAGTGTGCCTAAGGAGAGTCACACGGAGAGAAAACATTCTCTCAGGCTTTCACAGAGAGCACATTGGCCAAGCAATGGCCGTGACTCATCCACATGGCTGACACTGAAAAAAGATCTACAATCTGAGGTACAGGATCTCAGAATAAATCCCGAGGGGATTTCACTGACCTTATCAGACCCAAAAGCTACAACTCTTGTTGCATAGGTCCTGCTTTACCTTGGTCTTAACCATCTAGCAGAAAAGTATAAAAACGAAGTATAAGGAGTAAAGCCATGCTGTTATGTTGAGCTGTAGGGGACTCAGGTCAACAATTTCTGACATTGCCAGTGAAGCAGAAGACCCAATACTATTATGGACTACTGAACTCTTTTAGACTATTTTGTTGAGTTAACACACCTATAATATTCAAATAATGGAACTTAACAAAAAAAAAAAAGGGATACAGATGAATGTCCATTTTGTATCTGTGTATTCAAAGTGGTTAGGATAGATATATAGTTACATTCTCTTAATGAATAGAGCTATTTGTTCTAATAGTGTTTGTAGATAGGATATCATGTCCGCATCTTGTACAGCAATTAACCACTGGGAGGAATGTATGCAATGTGTTAATTATTGAAACTGTCCTACCAATTTGATTTGAAACTGCCTCATTGCTATTTGTTTCTCAATAAAATTATGGAAAAAAAATTTTTAAAAATTGCAATGTCCTGAAAACCTAGTGAAAGCTTACATTTTGGGAGCACAGAAAGCATCTGTGACCTGATAGGAATGAGTGAATAGAAGAATGGAAGCAAAAACCTTGAAAAACCAATTTTAGAAAAAAAATGAGAAGAAAAAATTGGATTAAATATAGACAGGTCTTTTGAGAAACTTGTTTCAAAAGAAAGCAAAGAAATGGGAAAATAGCTGGCACAATTATGGAAAAATAGAGAAGAGAATATGTAAGAATAATCGTCTACACATTTATGAAATCACCAAGAACTCAGCCTGGAATGTATCAGAGTACACGATAGTAGATAAACAATCTATTATGATAAAACTAAAGAGGGAGGAGGGAGGAAGAGTGACCTGGAAGAAGTTGCAGGTAGAAAAATATCCACTTCCAATCCCCGATTCCACAAAAAATAAAAATACAATAAAAAAGAAAAATATCCATTTCCAGACCCAGTCTTCTTGAGCTAAGGGAAAAGCAGGGCCTCCAGTTTGGAAGCTACAGAAGAAGCAATAGATTCAAAGGAAAGCCAGTAAAGAGAAATTGACTAGAAGTACAATACAGAGAAGTCAAGTTATAAAATATTGCGGATGGAGAGCGCAGGCCCGGCAAGTGAGTGAGCCGACTTGGGGCCCTCCGGATCCTGATTAGACCCAGAGCGCAGGCCCACCGAGTAAGTGAGAGGACCCGGGGCTGCGGGATCCTGAACAGACCCAGAGCACAGCCCGGGCAAGTGAGATGACCGGGGCCCACGGATCCTCATTCCACCCAGGCTGCAGGCCTAGCACAGAACCCTTCAGCAGAACTCCCTGCAAAGAGGCTAGAAGCAAGACCCACCCAGCTGATTCAGGAGTAGAACATCTTGCCAGAGACACAAAGGGTTCAACTCTAAGGGCTGCAGCAGAAAGAAGTGGAGCACAGCAGCTAGATCCAAACAACACCCACCTGGAGGAATCTGAACTTCACAGAGCCGGACCTGATGCTAAGGTAATAACTCTATCTAAGCTCTACACCAAAGGTCAGGAGACAGTGGTATACAAAATGACAAAGAGAAGAAACAAAATGCAGTCTCAGGCCCCGAGTCCAGCCAGTACAAATGCAGAAGACACTAGCACTGAGGAATCTGGAAATTACACACCAGATATCTCGGAAATAATAGCGTTGACAGTAAAGAATCAACTGCAGAAAGGTATAGAAGAAATCGGGTCAGAAATAATTTCAGAACTAAAAAATGTAGTGGTAACTATAATCAAAGAAGTACTAAGTGCTTCTAAAGAATACACTGATAAAAAA
>NW_004524577.1:27757044-27817650 GCF_000260255.1 Octodon degus | reverse complement strand
TTAGAAACTTTAAAAAGTATATTTCCATTTTCTGTTGACTTAAAAAAAAACAGAGGCTTGTACCTAAATTGTTTGTTTATTATTTCTTGCCTATATCTTGTAATATGAGAAACTACTTTGGCAGTAACAATACACAATGTACTAACCATTGTTACTTTCCTAAAATCTTGTTTTGAGATTCTGTACCATTGTTTTTATTTTTTTTCTTTAAAATAAAAATAACTGATGTCAAAAAAATAAAATAAAATAAAATAAAAATAAAAATAAATAAAATATTGCGGATGATGATTCATGAATTTCTTTGGGTACGAAAAAGCTTTGGTAGTCAGACAGGATGAGAAACAGAACAGAAGTGATACAGAGTCTCACAGGGCTGTACAGCAAGAGATAAGTTTTGATGTGCATATCTGGGGATTTCTGCTGTGAGAAACATGAAATAAAGAGTTGTAAGCTCAATCTATGTGGGCTGAAGAAAGACAATGACTGTCATGAGTGTTGTGGGGTTCAGTAGTTGAGGATGTGCGTGGTTCTTTTTTGATACCTCTTGGGGAAGAATGTGTTTGCTCCTAGTGCTGGAGTTCCCCTTAGTATCGATGGAGTTGAGGCCAGGTCAAATTATCTATCTTTCTATCTATCTATCTATCTATTTATTTATTTATTTATTTTTTCCAAGTGGTCAGCTTTATTGAGGTCATGAGGGGCTGCTTTATTGAGATCATGACCAGTGGCCCAGCAGGTGGTCAAGGATGGGATCTCTAAAACCTGGGTCTACTTGAAGGTGTGACTCTGCGCACCACCCCACCCAAAGCCCTTGGGGCCAAATACAGCAGAGTAGCAGGGGTGGTTGCATTAAGGCTTGCCTTCATGCTCAGAGTGACCCACAGAGATCATTGTCTTTCCACACTTTTCACACTTTAGGCAGGACCGATGCCAGTCCTTGCCAATCCCGGTCACCCGCTCTGCCAAGTAAACCTCCTCTCGCATGTGGGGCACTTGGGCATGGTGGCAGGGACTACAGCAAACCTCGAGATGGCTGTGGGCGTGGGGACAGGGTGGAACCCTCGGGTCTGTGCCTTTCAAAGCCAGCTCAATTTATTGTTAACCATTCAGGAAATTCATGTGACCCTCATACACATGGATTTTGGATCAAATAGTTTAAAATTTAAAAAATTTCCCTGCTCTAGGGAAGAAGTAAGCTAACTTTATAGCAAAGTTTGGTTTTACTTACATCTGTATTACAGGAGCGATAGCGTTTCCTTTCCCCGAGGCAGTATTTTCCACCTCCTGAAGGTCTGAAAAAACATTTTGTTTAACATGTGAACATTATATATCTATTCACACAAAGAGTACATATATTGTTTAATGAAAACATATAAAAATTTACTCTGAGAAAATATAAAATGTAACATTTTATTAATTATTAAAATAATCATGCTGGCAATTGCCATAGTTACAGTTGTCGAATATAAAGGTTAAGACGATGTACTATGAGTAGTCTTTAAGGCTTCTTATAATTTATATTCTTAAGAAACTTTTTATGTATTTTTCAATTACCATAGTACATACTTAGTTCAACACAATGAGCTTCTAAAATATCACTTATTTATAATGAAAAGCCATTAAAAAATAATGTATTATAATCTGACACTAGATGTTTACCAAGAAGGAATGAAAAGTTTCAGTTTTTTCCAGGTGCAAAGCAAAGAATACTAAATAATTTTCTGGAAATAGCTCTAGTTTAATATGCAAAATATAAAAATGAGTTTCCACCTTATTTTAAATATTACATGAATTTTAAAGTTAAATCCAAAAATCAGATGGCTTTGCATTATATAAGTCTTCATATTGCATACAAATTAATGAAAAAACAAGATGTCAATTATTTGAGTTAATCTTTAAAATATTTAACATTAGGGAGAGCCATAAGTTGTTACTTGGGCATGGCATTATCAAATGAAAAAGAACTAACTTCTTTTTAAAAGAAGTCCAGGTTATTCCCTTATATATGTGGGCATATTATTTATCAGGAGTTTTATACTTGGGATTATTAATTTACAACACTTTGAAGTTGAATCTAGATTAACTGTTCTGTACTTGCTTACAACAGACCAAGCTGAGTGATATCAATGAATAATTAAAGCTACATTTTGAATATATTTTGAATGCCAGTGAATGCTAGCTCAAATAGAGGAAAGGAACTTTCTCAGTTTGAACAATCTAGAGAGAATGTGTTGGGGCTATAGAAACAAAAGTGTTGGTCATAGTGGGGATGGTGGTAGTAATGAAGAGCTTAAGAATGGGTAACAGGAACCTCTGTTTAGCAGAAGGGTAATAAAGTGGGAGAAAGTTGGAGAATGGAAACAACTAATTAAAGGGGAATGATTTTGAGGAAAAGAGAAGCAGCAAGACATCTAGAGAAAGAAAGCAAAAGAGAACAGTTCAGAGTTAAAATGGGAACAAATAAAACATGAAAATACATCATCTTTCATCCCAGAGCAGGAAAAGGAGACCTGTTGTCATAAGATTATTCTGGACCAAATACTAAGCTAGGAAAGAAGGTCTTCAAGTTTAATTCTAGACAAAAACGGGCACTTAACATCCAGCAGTATAGACTCAGGGAGGACAGGAAGTACAGCTAAAGGAACAGTCCACCTGTAATGGGCACTGGAGGGAGGGAAAGGCAACACAGCTAGCAAAGAATACTGATGGACTGGCCTTTTGCCAGGAGGTCTCTGGCTCGAGAAAAGAGTAGTGGGAGAGCAGCAAACCGACCTGCATGAAACAGTCTTGGGGAGTAAAGTAGTGGCAACTTCAGAAGATGATGAATGGAGGCACGTGAATGGAAACTATTTTAACACATGGACAGCATTCTTTTCATTGTGATTTGTGATGCGAATCAACCCTTGAAGTGCTCTCATTGGTGTTTTTAATACTAATGTAGCAGTAATAATTTTATGTGACATGTGAAAAGACCTTAGGTTTCCTGGGAATAATGATAATGTAGCAAAGGCAGACCTGGGTTCATCCATAATTCAGTAGTTTTTGGAGAATGAAATCTATCTGATTATTACTAGATTAAAAGTCTGGCTTACCTACGGTAGATACACAATGCTTTTCTATTTTTTAAATTTTATTTCTAGTTACACAGTAAGGAAAAAAAAAAAAAAAAAAGGCTAACAATGTTCCTCTACTTTCTTATGCCTATTGCTTGCTCTAAAGACAAGAATTTGGCTCGCTAGAGAAACGTTTTTACAGATAACATGTGAAACCACAGCTTTGAATCATTTCCAACTGTGTCTTTTTGTTGGCTCTGGCTTACTTTAGCTACTTACGCTGGACTGTCACAGTGTCTTAGGGATGAGGAGACGCCTCCCCCGCAGGTCCTGCTGCACTCTCCCCATAGTGACCAGGGACCCCAGCCCCCATCTATGCTCTGGGGCCAAGTGCCAAAAGGAACACAATCTCCCTGATAACACCACTGCAAGATTTCACAGAAAACACAGAATTAGTTTTTTAGCAGATAAAACTAACAAGATAGATATACAAAAGGTTCAGGTAATGACCAATTTTAGGCATTAGCATGCTCAAAATAGATAACATGGTTCTTTAACTGTGTTCAGACATCAGCGAAGGTGCATGTGATTTGCAAATTATCTTAGCTAGATTATGATTTATAAATCTCTAACACATACCAGGAGTTCTAAAAAACTTGATTTTGCTTTCTTTTTCTTTGTTTCTTCTCCATATGTCTAATGTTTCTCATTATAGAGTAAGCTACAGGCCTAAAAGTCTCTTTAGATATTTTAGCATTTTCTTTAAAACTTTCTTTATATCCATCCTACTATTATTAGACTCATGGAATGATAACGCAATATGGAAAGTTCCTCAGTAAGGAATTTTTATGATGGTAATTGCTCTTTCTTTTAAAAAAAAACTGGTTGAGGCTACAATAGTAAAAGAATGTGTTGTGGCATTTCATCTACATGAGCACTGCAGACATAATAAAAGTAATGCCAAGACACTAGGGACTGGGTACAAAAAAAAAACCCTTATATACACTGACTAGCCATGTGTATGGCCTCTGCATGAGCATGTGTACTGGAATTCTGTTCAGCTTTATTCTCAGCAATAAACCACACATACTGCACCTAAGTAGAAAGCCAGGAATAATTTATTGAGACGCAGACATCACATAATCAGCTCATAACTCTAGCACAATAAATCTTACTTGCAGAATATGGCAAAACAAAAGTCTTTTTTTAAAAACCCAAGCACTTGTAGGCATTGACAAGCTCAACTGATGTTACAAAAATCATTTGTTTATATGAATAACTATAGGGAATATCGTTATTAGAAATTAAGGTCAGAAATATTAGATTATTAAATAAAAAATCAAATTTATATGCAAATATAATGGGACTATGACATGTAAAGCTTAGAAAGTTGTCAACTCAATTATCACCAAGTTTGTGGGATTTACCTCCAAGATGTATCTAGAATTCTTTCACTTTTCACCCTCACTGGTATTCCCTTAGAAAACTGGCAAATGGGGTAGCTTCTTGCCTGATCACTCTGCCTACATTTTTTTCTACTAGAATGTATCTTATATAAATAAATTCAAACACAACTTCTAAAGATATATTATCACATCTTGTTACTTTTTTTAATAGAAGATCTCTGTAGTTTCCTACTTTAAATTCTGGCCAATAGCAGACATAATGACATAGATTCTGCATCCTTCTTCAACCTCTGTCTCTTCTTTGCACTGATTGGCTTACTTCCTTTTTTCTTGATACACAAAGCTTTTCCCTCCTTAGCACAACTGCATTTGGTGATTTAGTTCTCCAAACTGGTTTAGTGCTTTCTTAATACTATTTTATTATTTGTTTAATACTACTTTAAACTATCCTGTTTATCTTTTAAATTACTTCTTTGCTTTCCCTTCTTGGAATGTAAGACCTCTGAGGAGTACATATGGCCATAAATTCACTCAAAGAAAAAAAAGTCAGTTACATGTGGCTAGTGCGTACTTTTTGGACAGAGCAGAAAGAGAACATTTCCATCATCACAGAACATTTTGCTTGACAAGCAGTGGGCAAACAACAAACATTTATTAAATAAATAAATACTTTGATAAACTATGGGATTCTAGACCATATTTTAATTACTACATGCCAGGAAAGAACTAGATGGCTTTTTGTTTGTTTACTTGCTTATTTGTGTGTGTGTGTGTGTGTGTGTGTGTGTGTGTGTGTGTGTACTGGCAATCAAACTCAGGACCTAGCACTTGACACTGAGCTATATACACTTGGCCCAAGAATTAGAGTCTTAGAGGGTTAGGAAAGTCATATTCATATTTGGTTCCCTGGCCATGCATACATAATTGTATCTTGGTGATTTGTTTTAGTAGTTACAACAATATAAACCTTTTTTTAAATATGGGTGCTGAGTAATGATCACCTGTCTATAAAAAATTAAGTAAGAGGAAGTCACAGTTTGGTTGACTGTTAAGAAAAGTATTCTGACTTCAAGACTGATAAATGTTGAATTCAGTGATACATGCCTATAATCCCAGAATTCTGATAAACTGAGACAGGAGCATTATACATTGTGGCTCAGCCTGTATAATTTAGAAAATTAGCAATACTCTATCTAATTCAAAAAAAGATATGAAGAAAGATTAAATGATTGAATTTTGGACAATGAAAAATGCCATGAAGAAAAATTAAACACATACCTAAAATGCTGAAGAATCAGTCAGCTCAACCAATAATACAGTAGCCACTTGGAGCAGGGCTGCTGATAATGTATACTTGAGAGGGAGAGAATGCCTTCTGTCAGCTCCTATGACTTACCCAGATGATTTAGAACACCAAATATTTCATAATGATATATAAATTATGTTACATATTTGCCTAAACAAAAGTCAGAACACTGGGGCAACTTATCTCCAGTTTTATATTTTTAATACTACAAATAGCTGTAAGAATATTTATATCTACATCTATTTTTTAATGCAAATAACTGAGTAATGTTGTCCTGGTCAGCAATTACTGATTTGCAATTAATGGAAATGGACACTAGAGCCAGCTTTAAAATAAAATGTGCCCAGTTTTTAAGGTTGAAGATTTAGCATTACTAACTTCAGATAGCATAAAAGCTTGAATTTACATTTATTTTGTATAAACATAGAGTTACGTCTAAGGTTCAAATGGACTTCAGGATTCATGTGGCCTAAACAATTTTCAGATGAAAAAAGCAGAGTCTGAAAGAGAAGACTTGCCCAAGGTCAAGGGGAGGAAAGGGATTATTTGTCCAAAAATACACGAAAATCAGTAGGAAAAAAAAGATCAATGGGAGTCATAGGATATAATTGAAGACATTTAAGAATATTATTTTTACCCTATAAAACACAAAAAACACTAGAAAAATTAAAAAAGAAAAACCATTCAGCTACATCATGTGTTATTTCAGATCTTCTTGAGTATACCAACGATTTGAAGAGAAAATTTTCATTTTTTTTGTTTTGTTTTCAGGGGAAGAAGGAATTGTGAGGCCACAGAGAAATGATACAAGATAACATCACTACACATATTACTAGGATGCTCACAAACTGTAGGGCAGTGACAGAAGCCACAGAAATAACCCTGTTTTCCTTTTAAAATTCTGGGGCTGGGGAATGTCAATGGTAGAGCAAGTCCCTAAGACTCACAAGACTTTGGTTCAACCTCTGCATTAGAAAAAAAATTTAAAAATAAACCTTACTCTTAAGGTAAAAGATAAATATACTACTTGGTTTTTAAAAATGTTACTCAGTTCTTGTCATTAACATCTATATAGTGAGAATATTTCATATATAGTTTGCAAGATCTTTTACTGCATGCATTCATGCTTTTATCATATCTATTCCTTGAAGTTATAACAATAAATAATTTTAACACAAAGTTAAACAACACAGATAAGTGACTAAAATATGCATTGTACTACTATAAATATCTAGCTATTTAGCAGTTCGCAAAGGACTAGTCTGCATTTTAATAATTAGTTAACAGCTTAGTTAACTAGTTTACAGGATAACTTTATTATGAGTAGACAACTTTTATCATAAATTCTAGTTCTCATTCTAGTAATATGTTAGGAATTAAGATATAATACTTTCTTTTCTTTTATTTCTTTATCTATAAAATGGGAATAAATATTGATTCTTTATTCCATGTTTGTTTAGATTAGGACTACTTTAAGAACCAGTTAAGAGAAGATATATCTTCAAAGAAGTTAAAATCTATTCATTGTTAGACATCTCTTGCTACTGGATTACTAAATTTCATGATTTACACTAGGGTCAGTCTTTAATCAAAGTATATTATAAACCCAAAAAATCTAAACTTTGAGAGTTTGTCAGAATTTCTGTAGGAAAATTTCAAGATGAATATACACAATTTAAATTTTTTTTTTCTTTTTAATGGAAAAATTCTAGGCTGTGATAATACATCTTGTAATACTCAGATGTGGGCCCACTAAGAATCTGGAATCAGCTATCTCAAAGGAAATCCTAAGATTTTTAAAGGAAATCTATCTTATTGTTGATTCAATACAGAGCATTCTCACATGTCAGAAGTGCTGAGGATTGGAGCACAGAACTATTAAAAGTGCTACCTTTCTACTATGCAGGTGCAGGAATGCACTAACTACATTAAAGTCTAAATTCTAAATCAGAAAATGTCACTCCATAATTCAGTATTTAAAATTTGGAGCAATCAAAAGAGTTATTCTTTCTTCAATGCCAGTGTATATAGTTAAAGGTCTGATCAATGTGTATATTCTACTCTAAGTAAGGTAAGATCTAGGGCTCCAAATGTCCTATTATATAGCCCATGCTTTAGCAAAACATGTAATAATCTTATTCTAATCTGACCTATGTTTCCCATGCAAAGACATTAGGAATCAATGTCACTTATTTGTAATCCAAAATGCGGGCCTATATCTCTAAATGAATGTTGTAGAATCATTAAATCAATCTCATGGCAATAAACCAAGTATCTGAAACCACCTTTGTGGTCACCAATAGGGATTATAAGGATTGAGTTTTGATTATTCTTAATATCCTGCTCAGTAACAATGCCAACCTGACTACTGAAGTTTTTACAATCTAAATCCTTATTTACTATTTCATCAAATATGGCATCCCTCTGATTTCTATCCAAAAGACGATTGCTGATGCTATATGCAAGAAAGTTCCCTGGTTGAAAGTCATATTGATTGATTTGTAGAAGACTGACCCGTGGACACAGAGTACCAGCACACTGCCTGGGCTCATCAAATTTCCTCTGGTTAATGCTACTGTCCCTGAGCACATCCATTCAGACCATATGGTTCTTATTCAGTCCTTGAATGGCTTATTCAGGCAAACATCCAATGGCTGTAATAGCGATGTCAGACCCCCCAGGATGCACACACAGATCAGTTTTTAATTTTTTGGCCATATTTCTTACTCCATCTGCTAAATGTGCATGGAACAGTTCCCATACTTACATGGAACATTTGTGGAACTGCGCCCCCAGGCAAGAATCCCATATCTTTTGCAGCCAAAATTTGACGAGATCATCATGGGTCCAATCCTCTGGATATGTCTATGCTATACTCCAGCAATATTTCTATCCCCTCCCTTTTAAAAAAAGATTTATTCAGAAAACTCTGAGCAGCTTTAGTTTTATTCTGCTGGCTAGACAGGGTGTGTTTTTTCTTGTTTCTTTGATGACAGTAATTTTTAAACTCAAGAGTTTAGATCTAAGATTGTGAATATTCCACTCATGTCTCTGAGACACACAAACTCATACTCTCTGGTGCTCACTGCTGCCACTTAAAATTACATCACAATGAATTATCTGCCCATCATCATCTAATATTATTACTGGAAAATTAATAATGAAAAGTAATGATGATACTCTAGTAACATACAGTAGCTTCTCTCTAAGGAAGCCCACAAAAAGCTCTGGAGATACTGTCTCATTCCTTCCTCACTATATTTGAAATATATAGAAATATAGAAATCAGTTTTCTCTCACTTTAAAAATCACATTATTTTATCAATTATCTCACAATTGCATATTTGAGCTCAATGTTCTGCTCATGTTGTTGTGATTCTCAAGCTCAGAAACTGTTACATGTACATAAATGAAAAATTCATTTAGTATTAAAAAGTGAAATATATTTTTAGCATCTATCTCAGATTTGGTGACTTACTTTTTTACTATGAATATGGAAAACTGCTTTTTCCTGTGCAAATTTTCTCATTGTAAGATAATGCAATTCAGAGTCAGTATAAAGAGGAAAAGATTTCATCGCTGGAACGAGGTGATCAACCCTAGGACGAAAACTCAGCTCTACCTTAACTTGCTCTGTAATCTTTGGCCCCTAACTCATTTTTTTTCATCTGTAACAGAATAAAAACAGTACTCAACACAGAGGATTTTGTTCACATTAAACAGAAGAATGAGTGTGAAGTACCTAGCAATATATTCCTAGTATAGCATCAGCACTTTTAAAATATTCATTAACATTACCGTCACTGTCACTAGGAATGTCAACTATTTTTATATGACAAATTTACAAACTAAAGTTGATAAAAATTAATTGAAAATTGCCCTTTAATTTTATTGCTAGCACTTTGCATGGATATTTTGCTTTAGGTCAAAATTTTAAGCTCTGATTTAATTTCCAAAGAGATATAGCTCTAAATGTAAAACTTGTATTTTAGCAACTGTAAACATGTTTCTCTCTTAAGGAAAAAAAAAACAGAAACCAATAATAATAAAAATTTACACAGGAAATAACACAGTAAATACATCTAGTAAAAAATAAATTGAGAAGTGTTCATCTCCTGTGCCTAGTTCTTCTTTATTTTGTTTTTCTTAAAAATATAAATTCATTTAGTTCTCTGAACCTTCATAAATTCATTTTTTGTGAATGCTTTGGAGGTCTTCTCTATTTTTCCCATTCTAGTAATCTGCATTTATAGTTATTGTTTTTATCTATGTTCAATCATTTTAAGACTTGTTAGTGCAATTCCTAAAACTTTTTAACTCCCATGTTTCTGGAAGTATGACCAAGATTTGTTCTGTAGATTAATTTAAGATGGCAATAGCCAATATATTGACCTTATGGTAATCTACTTTTAATTTCATGAACAAAATGACCACCTGACACAAAATGTTGCTACATTTATAAGGTCTTTAAGTCATTTTTCATGCAGTCCAGATTGTAGTTTGGAGGTATGTCAGGAGTTAGCAATGGTCCATAATCAGAGTAAAGGGAAAGCAAGGGACTCTTTAAACCACAGCATTAGGATCTTTTTAAATGTAAATGTTAACATTCGGTAGACTTAATTTGAAGAAAGGATTTAGGGATCTCAAAGTTGACAATCATTAACCTAGATTAAGAATGTGAAATCTTTAGAAATCAAATACATATTGCCCCCATATTAACTGCTTCCTGTGCTTATTTCTGACTATGCTTAGGAATAATTCTATCTCCCCTCTTTTTGCTTATCTAAATTTAAATTCAATATTTTTAGTTTTAATATGATTTGAGGATGTTTTCTGAGTATCCCTCAAAAGTGTAATTTCTAAGAAATATGTTATCTCTATCCTATATGCATATAGCTGCAAAGTATGATAGTTGAGGGCTCTTCTGTTTAGCAGAAATGATAAGAATTTAAATCTGTTTTTACAATTTAAATGATTGGTGAGGTTGAGCCATGTGTTAGTGATTATATGTTATAAAATTCTTCTAGGAGGGCTCTGAGGTGTTTAAAAAGAATTCTTATGGTTTAGTTTAAAAAATAAAGTAAAATAAAAAGCCATCAGGCCTAGTCAGAGTTTTATTCTAGAGAAAGAGAAACAGGCTCAAACACTAGATCCAGTGCAAAAGCCAATGGCAAATACAGAAGCAGATGTCACAGTGACTTTGCCTCCTTACAGCTCTGTATTTCTTCTAAGTGCAGATTGATATAAATTGCTACTTATTTTAGACAAAATTATTGGCTCCAAAATAAAACTAGACTGTTGTTTCAAGAATGTAGTTTCTAATATTTGCTAATACTTTAGTGAAATAAAAAGAAGGAATTTTTGGTTGTGTACAAAGAACTCTGTATTTTTATTGGTACTTACAAATTGTGAAAAAAAAAAAAAAACTCCTTAATCCTTTTAAAATGACCCTATCAAGTCATATATTTAGCTCAATTTACTAACATTCCCAAACTCAGCATGGAAAAGCCATAAACATGGCACTAAGTTATAGGTCCTGAATGAAGCCATCAGCAAGGATTAATAAACTGTGACAGCTGCTCAAAAGCTTTCATTCTTTTTATTTAAACATCCCACTGCAAACTGAGATTCAGTATAATCTTTGCTGAAAGTAGCTCAGCTAGCACAGAAGAAGTCAGAACTGAGAACAGATGACAGGTAGTAGTACTTTAAATCTAGTCCTTGACAATGATACCTAGAATTTACAAATGTAACACTTCCTAGAGAATTTTGGAGGTAATACACAACTATACTTATCTGTCTGAACAATTTTTAGTAATATTTTTGAAAACTAGACCAAAGAAACTAAAATTATTTAGCTCTCGGGCCGGCCAAATAGCTCAGCAGATTAAAGCACCTGCAAGTAGGCACAGGAGCCAAGGGTTCGATCCCTGGGCCTACCATGTTGGCCCCGCCCCCAGGGTGAGCTGAGATGGCAATTGAGACTGGGCGTGGTGGCACAGGCCTAGCTCTTGGGAGGCTGTAAACAGGCGGATCACTACGAGTCCGATCTAGTAGTGAGACCCTGAACACCCTGTACACCCTTCCCTAAAATACAAATAAATAAATAAATAAAAATTAAAAATAATAAAATTATTTAGCTCTAATTTCTATGTTCAATAAACTGGATTGTTATTCTACTACTATTATATTTCTCTTATATTGCTATTTAAAAGTTATTTTTATTTACTATAAAGTCCATTTTTGGGTCACATAATCTTTCCCAGGAACCATTTACCAGAAAAAAAACATTATGTTACATGACTTAATAGACTATAAGATTATACAATAGTTGGTGAGGTTTTTTTGGTCCAAATATACATATATGTACCAACAGAAAGGAGAAACTGACCTGGAAAACAGTTACTCTAATTTACTAATAAATGAATATTTATAGATATCAAGATATGACAATAATCAGGCTAGGAATTATTATTTTAAAGTACATTTTAAATTAATACACAAGATTTTCTAGTGGTTGAATATCAGCATTGGAAATTTATCAGTTTAGCCTACATGGCAAACAGCTAGTAAATCACTTGAGCTTACCCCCTTTTCAATATTCCCAGTTTGACATAGTGTCCCCTCAGCTGCTGGAATACTGTTGGTGACACAGCGGTTGCTTTTGCTGAGGCACCACAGCTCTCTACACACTTCCTAGGAAAGAAGGCAAAAGCAAGTTGGTCAGGAATAGAGACTAACACCATGTCCAATTTTTTCTATAAAATACACTCATAGTCATTCAGCGTTACTTATAAAGAAACCCCAGGCCTCTTGTTGCTGTTGGAGCATCAAAGGATGGTGAAAGAAGTTCTTAATGAATTAAGATTACTCATTTCACAGAATTGTTTAAACATTTAGTAGACAGGGTATGTCTCTGCTTTTAAGGTCTATTAGGATCTTCTTATAACAGTGTATACCGATTTCATTAACATAGAAAAGTTGGGGAAAAGAATCACTTATAGAAGGAAATATGTGTTTCTTATATTCAAGAATATATAATAGCAAAAATTTACCAGTTAATAGTAATGCTAAGAAGACTAGACAACTAAGACTTCCTAGACCTACTAAAGTATACAAATAAAGACAATTTTAATATGGAAGATCTATCTATCATCTATCGAAGGACAGAAAACGAAGGAGAGAAATCATGGGAACGAGTAGGAAATTAATATATGATATGAATAGATCTGAAGTATATGTTTACAATTGTAATGTGATAATCTGGAATGCAGAGATAAATTAATATATATTTAACCGTTTTGTTTTTATTTCCCAACTGTTCTTTTAACTTCCAAAACACAATTATCAGAACTCAATACACATAAATACAATTTAGAAATACAGCAGTAAAATACTGAAGTCATCTAACTTAACTGATCCCACATAATGCTACTAAAAAAATGAAACTATCTTTTTTGGTGCCCCTTATCAGACTTAAAGGAAGTCTGGCTTTAAAATACTTAAAAAAAATTTTAACTCCATTTGCCCGACTACTGAGCAAGAAAAGAATAAGAAAAACAAGAACATGAACTGTGAATCATAATATGAACATGAACTTTTCCTTTTATAATACAGTTTATTGCAAAATCTACTCCTTTCCAGATTAATACACTACTTTAGCTTTCACTTTCTATAGGATGTGACTTTTTGATTTTATGTTCTAAATAGATTCTTTTAGTTTAATATTTTAAAAGTACTAGGAGTAACATTTAAAAGCTTCAAAATACCATCGCATACGCAAAGTCCACCCAACTTCAAAGAGTAGTGAGTTCACAAAACAGAGAAGCATTAATAGAATAGTGTATATAAAAAGAGCAGGGAAGATAGCTCCGTTGACTAAGTGCCTGCTTAGATAAAAACAGAGACCAGAGTTTGATGTATGGCACCATGTGCCATGCCAGCCCCATCCCGGGGTGCACTGAGCTGGCCACTAAGACTGGGCATGTTGGCACGCCTGTAATCACAGTGCTGGGGAAGCTGAAAACAGGAAGATAACTACTAGTCCCAGCGATGTAGTGAGACCTTGTACCAAATACATTTTTTAAAAGAAGAATAGTGTACGTAAAGATTTTGAATTTTATTAACCCTAACTTTATCAGTAAATAATACTTCTGATCACTTATATCTTCATTAGGCCTAAATCTTCCTTTAGATAAAAGTAAAAGAAGCCTCGTATTTACTTCAGATGAAACAATGCAATGATAAACTGACAACATGAATCAGGAAAACATATAATTTAAATTATAGAAACTATTTCTCAAAATGCTTTGAAAAATATCTACTCACACTGAATATTTTTCAAATCTTAATGCAAGATTCACAAGACACCCTCTTCAAGTACAAAGAACAATTTTCTTCTCTAACAAGACAAATTTCTTCTCTAACACGAATTTATTACCTTATTGAGCTCCTGGGAATCCAGATATTGGTAGGGCACTGACTTTTCACAGACCATTATATAAAGTATGGAACTGGAAATCTATGTTTCCTAGTTAAGGAGAGGCTTTAAAGAGTTCTCAAATAACTTTCACAATTGAAATCTCAACTGAGGGCTGGTGAGATAGCTCAGCGGACTAAGCGTTCGCTTAGGCAAGCAGTGGGGCCAGGGTTCAAACCATGGCCCCACAGCATGCCATGCTGGCCCCACCCTCGGGTGTGCAGAGCCAGTGATGGGGTCTGGGCATGGTGGCACACATCTGTAATCCCAGCACTGGGGAGGCAGAAAACAGGAGGATCACTACAAGTTGGAGCTGTGTAGTGAAACCCTGCACAAAAGACAAAAAAAAGAAAAAGAAAGAAAGAAAGAAATCTCAACTTGAGTGAGAAAGATTTTGATATCCAATTTAGGAAGATTAAAAAAGATACTCTCTTGAAATATATAAAGCAAAAAAAAGAAATATAAAGCAAAGAAGATTCACTATTTTCATATCAAATAAGCAAGAAGTATATGGCTTAAGATTATTTAAAAACAATTTCATACTTTCAAAATAGTCATCGTTCTCTAAACTGCTGCAATCTAGAACATGAATGATACATTATATAGATGTATCAGTTTTACTCACACAAATACTAGTTATTGAATAAACACCATGTTATGGTTTGTATCTAGATGCCCCCCCCCCCAAAGCCCAATGAAATCACCGGGGTAAGCTCTTTGGCTGACTCTAGAGCTTGTGAATGATTCATGGTCCAATGATAGGATTAAGGGTGTGAGTGCTACATCCAACCTTGGGAGGGTAACTTGTGTACAATGTAAGGGACAAGAAGAGGCTTATCCCTACTCTTTTATTTGTTGCTTTTGCTGTCTTCTGCCACCATAAAATGGTTACCCTCTGCCATATACCACCTTGTCTTAGAGCCTGCTGACTATGCACTGAAACCTCACAATTGAAAACTGTGAGCTAAATGAACCTTTCCTTCTTTAACTTTGGGTGTTGGGTATTTTGTCCCATCTATGAGAACAGTAACTAAGACATCATGACATAGGTGTCTAATAAAATAAAATGTGTGCCAAAATTTTTTGCCTCCTGGGACATTTGCATAATTTTCACCATATCAGGGAGAAGAATGGCTCCCAACAAGAAATCAACCAATAAATGCTGGTGAGGCTGTGGAGAAGAAAAAAGTCCTTGAATGTAAACTACTGCAACCACTATGAAAACCAGTAAGGAGATTCCTTAAAAAATTAAAGGTAGTAAGTAATTCCCAGCTATTCCTCTGTTAGATGTCTTTCCAAAGCAGTGAAAGAACTATAAAAAAGTAAAAATAAAAGTCCATCTGCCAATCTTTAAAGATAAATTTTCCATGCCTTCAAAAGTCTAAAAGATTAGGCTGGTGAGATAGCTCAGCAAACTAAGCACCTGCTTAAGCAAGTGCAGGGACTGGAGTTCGATCTCCAGGCTCACTGAGCTGGCGACTGAGTCTGGTGCGAGTTTGGGCATGGTAGCACATGTCTGTAATCCCCATGCTGGAGAGGCTGAAAACAGGAGCATCACTGTGAGTCCAAACTGCATAGTGAGACCCTCTACCAAATACACAACTCACTGCCTAAGACTTGTTAGCAAATGATTAGTGTTTTGTGTTTACTATGTCCTTAATGAAAACTGCTTCATAATTATGTCTTAGCAGCATTTTCTGAATTTCATTTTTTTCTTTTTAACATGAATACTTCAATAGATAGGAAGGAAAGGCTTATTTTACTTATATTTTAAAAAACATTTATATACACTTTGAAAAATACTTTAACTTTGCTAATAGAATTGCTGGGTTTATGATTACAAAATTGTCTTTCTAATTGCTTGGAAGAGTTATAAGAATTTCTTTAGTGTTATTTAATTGCTGTATCTAAGTGTTCTTTTCTTTATCTTCTTGGGACTCAATGGTCTTAGGATTTGTTTCATTTTGTTTTGTTCTTTGATTCTGATTCTTTTGGTATGCCTTTTGCCCTTACTTAGCATTATTTATTTTTCTGGATTCCCCCCCCATATTAGACATTTTCCCTTCAAACACTATTTTTCTTAACTTGGCTTTCGTATTATTTCTTTATTTAGGGTTCACTAATTTTCAGCCTCATTGTGCATTGCTTCCTTATATTGTGTATTATTTTATATGCAAGCTTTTTTCTCAGCAAACATAAATGTTTTCTTTCATTATCCTGTGCTTATCCTAGGGTTTCCACTGAACTAGTTTTTATGTTCATTTATTTGCTTAGCACTAAGTAAACTGTATAAAGTTTTACTTTGCTCTTTTGTGAGGCCAAAGCCTGAGCTACAATATCTTATGGGAGCCATCCCTCCCCCATTAAAACATTTTCAGCTAAATATTTCCTGGCATTTATTCCTAGCATTTCAATCAATTAATTTTTTTTTCAGCCTTAAATCCTGAAGTTTATGATGCTCTCTTCTTAGGAAGAAGGTCTTGGAGGGCATTTGCCTCCATTAAAGACCACTTTCATAGGAAGTAAGAACTGGATCCAGGCTTTAGCTTTTTTTTTTTTTTTTTTTTTTCAGAACCAGGGATTGAACTCAGGCTCTTGCGCTTGCCAGGGAAGCTGCTTATTCCACTGAGCCATCTCCCCAGCCCCCAGGCTTTAGTGTCTTTATCAATCAACTATCTAAAAAAAACACAGGATGTCATCACAACTTCTTCACCTGCCCTCATGACATCAATAGAAAACTCAGTATTTTGGAAATAAAGTCATTAAGTTAGGTACTATGTCCAACCAAAAAAAAAAAAGCCTTTCTGCAAGATTTTCAGTTTTTCTGAGTTCAGATTTTTATATCTTTTCATGATCTTTCTCTTTACTTGTAAGAAAGCTTGCCTGAGTACTGCAAATAATTAATGTAATAGAGAAAATCATAGGTAAAATCAAGACTTTTGCATCATTTCCTGCTTTGTCAATTATTCCTGTTTCCTCTTATTACAGAAATACATGTTGCCGTTACATGGACAAACTTTCTCATGTTTGTGTTATTTTATCTAGTATTTTTGTTTTCATGCCTGCAAGAGTGATTGTATTGATTGTTTCTCATGTTTCTGAAGCTACAACTTTTTATTTTAAATGTGAAAAAGTCAGTTTTGTAAATGACTGGAAAACATACACATGTCAAATTAGAATTATAGTTTCACCAGTTGATAAAAGTGAGGGGAGAAGCTTTTAGTTCAGTATAAAGAAGAATTTTCTAAAACTCAGAGCTGAACCATGATGATAATACATCCCCATCACCAGAGAGCCTCTGGCACTCATTTCACGGCCACCTGGCAGTAATGTTATAGGAAGGAAGAACTAATACTTTGCAGGATGTACTGCTCACTACTATTCTAATGCTACATTTAAATCATGCCTGTCTGGTACCAACTCTACCTAAGATTCTGTACACAACCAAGCTACTTTTTTATTTCTTTTAAATGTGTCAGGATTGAGTAATATTGATGATAAATTTAAGGTGATTAAGCAAGGCTTACTTGTATTTCATGTAATAAAATATCTCCAACATTCATCAAATCCTACCAGTTATTTTAAATTATGACAACTGCATACAATTCATGACATTCATTTAATATAAGAGGCTAGGCATCAACTTTATTATTGGAACATCTGAATGCAATATCACCACTTATATTTGGATTTCTTAGAGGTATTGTTAACATAGTACACAAAAGTATTTCATTATCTTTTGAGAAACAAGACACCTAAAATATTGCTACTTTTCAAAACTTTAATATCATCTTCCAGTTTCCAGTCTGATTTTGCAGATGCATGACACTTCTGTAAATTATACTATTAGTAATATAAAATGTTAGCAAATGTAAAGATAATAAAAACCCCTCCATAAAATGGATTTTTAAAGTAACCAATATAATTTACATGATATGCAAAAAATAATACTTCTGGAGTAGGGCTCCTTTGATCAGGAAAAATAAATTATTTTAACAAGACCCTTCACTATAATAAAAGAAATCAGGTATCTTTTCTAATGTTTTCACATGTTAAAACAAACTTTAGGGGCCAGGGAGATGGCTCAGTGGAACAAGCATTTCCCTGGCAAGCGCAAGGGCCTGAGTTCAATCCCCAGTTTCAAAGAAAAAATATCTTTAGGGTCAGCCAGATAGCTCAGTGGACTAAAGCTCCTGCTTATGCAGGCACAGCGACTGGGATTCAGTCCAGCAAATGAGACTGGGTGTGGTGGCGTGTACCTATAATCCCAGGGCTTGGGAGGCTGACCACAGGAGAATCACTATGAGTCCAGTCTGTGTAGTGAGACCCTGTAGACTCTGTACTAAATTCATAAAAAAAATTCTAAAAAACAAAAAACAAACTTTAAAGATGAAAAGAGAGGGCTGGTGAGATGGCTCAGTGGTCTAAAGCACCTACTTAGAACAAGCTTAGCAAAACACAGGGACCGCGGTTCAATCCCCCAGCACCACATGCCAGCCAGCCCCGTCCCCGGTGGGCTGAGCTGGCCACACACACACACACACACACACAAATAAATAAAAATTTTAAAAAAATGAAAAGAGAACCCCTTTGATTTACCTATGGAATAGTAGAATTAGCAGCTTATACAGAATGTGGGGCCATCATGAAAATATGAAATCATTGTGCAATTATTATTTCATTAACTTAAGCAACATATAAACTGCAAATAATGTCTTTATTACTAGTTGGCTTTTTAAAAAACTATAAATACTATAAAAGAGATGTACAAAATTTCTATCTTTGAGAAATTTTAACTCTGTGCCACCCTGGGTCCTTGATTGTGAATATAAAAAACATTTTCTTTCTCCATAATATCCCATCAGTAACATCTTTCAACAGCTGTTAGCAATAAAGGATCCTGATGGTCAAGGGAGAGAGCAGATCCCTGAGGATGTCACAAAGGAGCATCAGTAATTAGAAAGGTTACTTATCATTTGATCAGACAAATGAAAATTGAAAACTAACATATGGTGACCCTCTAGCCTGTTCCCAGGTGTTCAGTAGCCATCTAAAGAAAGAAGATAATGTTCCCTTATTTCTGTCTTAGTTTAATCCTCTTATGTAGGTAATTTAAATGCAAGAGAAATTCAAATTAACAACATCAGACCTGATTTATATATTGAGTTTAAATAATCACAAAGTGGAAGGCATTTAAAAAAATGATTAAATGGTTTGTTTTTTTTTTTTTTTTACATTTTTTGTGATTTACTGAAGCACAAATAAACATGCACACAGGCCGTCTATTCGTTTTCTTCACTGCGCAGCCTGGCATTGGGATTGGTGACTCGGATGGCTAGCTGGGCTGCTCTTTCCACGATGGCCTTGCGGTTCTTAGAGGAGACGTTGTGAGCAATCTCTGCACAGTAAGACTTGTTGCACATCAACAGCACCTCCAGCTCCTTAACATTGTGCACCAGGAACTTCCGGAAGCCACTGGGCAGCATGTGCTTTGTCTTTTTGTTACTTCCATAACCTATGTTGGGCATCAAGATCTGGCCCTTGAACCTCCTCCGCACCCTGTTGTCGATGCCTCTGGGTTTCCGCCAGTTGCGCTTAATTTTGACATATCGGTCTGACTGGTGCCGGATGAACTTCTTGGTCCTCTTTTTGACGATCTTGGGCTTCACAAGGGGTCTGAGGGCCGCCATGGTGCCAAGAGGGAGATGGCTGCCACCTCCGTAGGCAGCGCCGAGGAAGAGAGCGATTAAATGGTTTTTTAAAAATCCTCTAAGAAGTAAACTCAGGGTAAAGACATATACATGCTTATCTTTAAGCAGACAAGTGACTGTGGACTTATGATTTTTGGCATGGCTTAGAAAAACTAACCTAAATGAAACTCTTATCACATATATGCTTATTAATACATGCTTTTGCTTCTAAATACATACTTCTTGTCATGATATGCCAATTATTACCATACTGTCTCTTAAGTAAAAGGGTTTTTCTTTTTTTTTTTTTTTAAATGAGTAATAAATGAAAAAAAGACACAGAAAAAGAAAAAAATGTCACAGGACTATCCTGTTACAATGCTATACTATATATAGTTAGATTTCTAAATTTCTGTGCAAAAATATGTGTTTATTCCTATACTTTAAAATTTTTTTCTTCATATTCTGTAAGGACTTAAAGTTCAACACATTGATACTTGATGGAAAATACCTGTTCCACATTATGCCTAAGAAGTTTGACATTTAGACAGATAGCTGGAGTAAACCGAACTGCATATGTTGCAGGGTAATAATAAGCTTCTTTTCTGGAGGGTTAGTAATCTAAGTTTTCAGATCAAAAACTGCAGAAAAGGAAGGGCTACAAGGTCAGCCAACATTTTGGCCCTGGCCTTTCAAGGTCAGTGAAGACTGAGGACATAGGAGAACCTGTACTATAACATCATGTAACTCAGTTGTGCCCCAAATTTTCTGATCAAGGAGATTATGAAGCCACAGAGGAAAGTGATCAATGATGTATAGTGTGCCTAAGGAGAGTAACATGGAAAGAAAACTTTCTTGCAGGCTTTCACAGAGAGCAAATTGGTCAAGCATTGGCAGTGACTCATCCACATGGCTGACACTGACAAAGGATCTACAAAGTGCAGTACAGGGTTACAGGATAAATCCTGAATGACCTTATCAGATATAAAAGTTACATTTCTTGTTATATAGGTCTTGCTTTATTTTGGTCTTAATCATCCAGCAGAAAAGTATAAAAACGAGGTATACAAAGTAAAGCCATATTAATATGCTGAGCTGTAAAAGGCTCTAGTCAACAACTTCTGCAGATAACCCACTGTTATTGTGCACTGCTGGACTGTGTTGAATTGTTTTGCTGAATTCAAGCACCTATAGTATTTAGATGTCAATGGAATACTCATTTTGGACAGGACTAAACAAAAAAAGGGGATACAAAGGAAGGACCATTTTGTATTTGTATATACAGAATAGTTGGGATAGATATACAGCTATTTTCACTTAATTCAATGAGAAGAAAGATTTGTAGTAATAGCATTTGGACAGGATATCCTGTCTGCTTCTTGTACTATGGATAACCACTAAGAAGATAACAATGTACAATGTATTAATTATTGAAAATGTCCTATTAATCAGCTTTGAAACTGTCTCATTTATACTTGTTTCTCAATAAAACAAAATAAAATTTAAAAATAAATACTTTTGGATTTCAAAAGAATATTGAGGTGTTAAAAACCTCATATCTTTTATTCTTTAACTCCATATCAAACCATACTGCAGAATATATATACTACTTTAAAATCTTTCAGGAAAGTTACGCTATAATCTCTCAATACAATACACCAATATTTAATAACCTGAAATTCTTCTTAAATAATCAATCTACAACTTTCTAGCTATAAATATTAAATATTATGAGATTTTAAAAAAATAAAACATTATTTTTTTAAAAAAACCCATTGACATACCATCTCATTCCAGAAAGAATGGCTATCATAAAGAAATCAACTAATAACAAATGCTGGAGGGGCTTTGGGGGTAAAGGAACACTTCTCCACTGTTGGTGGGAGTGCAGACTGATACTATGGAAAGCAATGCAGAGTTTCCTCAAAAAACTAGAATTGGAGGTCCATTAAACCCAGCTATCCCCCTCCTGGATATCTTTCCCAAAAAGCTGAAAATATACCACTGTGATATATATATACCCATGTTTATAGTTGTATAATTTCTTATAGCTAAATCTTGGATATAACCCAATGCCCATCAATTAAGGAATGGATAAAAAAGATAGGGTATTTTTATACAATGGAGTACTACTCCACTATTAAAAAAATAAACTTGAGGCCTTTATAGGTAAATGGATAGATATAACTAGAGACCATACTCATAAGTGAAATAAATAAGATCCACATATGTAAACATCATATTGTCTCCCTCATGTAAAAACCTGAAAGAATAAAAATCTGAAAAGTAAAATAGATATAATAAAATGGAAAGAAACTTAATATATGGACTAAACAGTGAAGATGAGGGAAAGGAAAAAAGGAAAGGGAAAAATCATGTAAGTATATATACAGGATAGCTGAGAAGATTATACTACTGATTTCTATCAGTTTTTTGAAAGTTAGCAGTTAATTTTTAAAATTTTTACTTTGACTAACGATATGCTAATATCTATAATCTGAACAACTACACTGAGGATAACAATGCGCAATATAATAACAGCAATTGAATACCTTTTATCTTGTTCTTTTAAATATATACAATCTTTGATAACTTATCTATTATTATTATAATTCTCTTTAAAATAAATTTAAAAATAAAAGGACTGGGATGATAGTTTGGCACTCTAGGCACCTGCATGGTAAGCACAAGGTCCTAAGTTCGATCCCTGGTACTGCAAGTCATGACAGCACCAGAAGCCCGGGCAGGCCATGCTGGCCCCTAAACCTGGGCATTATGGTGCATACCTGTAACCTCAATGCTTAGGAGGCTAAGACAGGAGGATCACTACAAGTCTGGGCTATGTAGCAATACTCTGTACCAAATAAACTTTAAAATTTTAAAAATATAAAAATGTTTGGGGCTGGGGAGATGTCTCAGTAGAATAAGCACTTGCCTGGCAAGCACAAGGGTCTGAGTTCAATCTCCAGTTCAAAAAAAAAAAAGTCAAAATATTGTGGGCTTTTAATATCTTGGTAGGAAAAGATAACAATTTCTAATAAAAAATAAAACTACAACAAGTTTTCCAAAACCTCAAGATGATTTTGAGGTCAATATTTACCTTTTTCTTTTTAAAGCTACTGGAATTCATTTTCTTTTAGCTATCTTTGCAGGTACTTCTATGTATTTCACTAACATCATTCTCTAAGTCACCTTCACCTCCTTAAAAGCTGTTCAGGTATCTATCAATATTCTAAAAAGACTAAGATTAATTAAATCAGCATAGAATTATATAAATGATTCTTTATTTTTTTGCAGAACTGGGGATTGAACTCAGACCTTTGCATTTGCCAGGGAAGCACTTATTCCGCTGAGCCATCTCCCTGGCTATATAAATGATTCTTAATGATAAAGAATGACTTTAATTTTAGTTAACAGATGGCGATATAATAGCAAAAGACAGTACGCATGAAAACTAGAATCTAAGAGATAAATATGTCAGTCTTTTTGACATATTCTCTAAAAAGAAAATACCGTGATCAGAGACCTCCAATATCTGGTCTTTCATGGTTGTCCCTCCTGCATAGAACTAAACATGAAGGAGACATAATTTCACAGTATTATGATTCCAGTTAGTAATTAATATGGTAATAGTACAATATATATTATCTGTTATAGTTTGGATCTGAAATATTCCCCCTAAGGCTTCCACGTTGAAGGCTTCATCCATAATGCAGCCATGTTTAGACGTAGGGTATGTAGGATATGATTGGATGACAAAGATGCTGACCTCCTTGATGAAATAATCTAGTGATGGTTCCTAATTTGATAGACTTCTGAGAGGAGACAGCAATTTAGAGGGTGGACTTAGTTGAAGAGAACAGGCCCTTTACAGCGTGCCCTCGGGAACTATATCTTGTCCCAGTCACTGTCCCCCTGTCTGCTTTCTGGTTAACAGCATTCATCAGCCCTGCTTCCCATGATGATGTTCTATCTTACTATAAGCCTATAGGGATAAGAGTAAGTAAACATGGTCTCATATCTCTGAAAGCATGGGCCAAAATCTTTCCTCCTTTAAGTTTCTTTTTTTTTCTACAATTATGGAAAGCTGACTAAAAACTCATATTTTCATTTTATGCTTACTAATTTTTTATAATAATTTGGCCTGAGTAGATCTCTAAAGGGAAAAATGTGAAGATTTGACCAACTACACACCATATAGCCAATTTCTTACTAAAAATTAAGAAGTAATTAATAAGAATGAATTTCTTACTGAAATTAAGAATTAATTTATTAAGAATAATTACAAATCTCTTTGATTTTTCATTTCAAAGATTATATCCTAAAAATCCCTTATCACTTAAAGTAAGGGACAAATATAGTGTACAACCTTCTTTAGATTATTTTAACATTAATCATTAATTTAGATATGTAGGAGAGAAAACCTTCAAATTTGATGATCCGTAAGTAAATATGGCTCAAGCCACAAATACATTTCTTCTTGAGAGTCTTCACAAAGGTTGTCTCCTGGTTGTCTTTTCACCAGGTAGCTCTTTTCACTTATCTATTCGACAAGTATTCAGTGAACCAGATTTTGAGCTACTCACTCTACCAATAGCCATAAACAAGCCTCCTTTCATTAAAGCAATTGTACTTTCATTATGATTATCAGTGCACCTAGTCAGTATGTATTTACTGAATACCTACCATAAACCTGGTAACTTTTAGTTGCTGGGATACAGGAGTGCATGTAGCAAACAAAATCTCCACCTCCAAGGAAAATAAATTGTAGGAGGGAAGGTAGCTGTCTTAGTCATTTTCTCATTGCTGGGACAAAATACCCAACAACCACAAGTTAAGAAGAGAAGAGGTTTACTTTGGCACAACAGTTTGTAGAAGTTTCAGTCCACAGTTGGCTGGTTCTAAGGCAGGGCAACATGGAATAGGAGAAATAGTTCCTGGCATGGCAGGCAGGAAGCAGATTGAAATCCTGGGTGGCGAAGATGCCCAGATTGATCCACTTCTTCCCACCAGGCATTAGCTACTAGCATCACTGGCAGCTATAAACCTATCTGTGAACTAACTGTGCTGAGTATCACATACCCATGATCTAGTCACCTCCCCAAAGCCTCTTCTATAAATGCATGAGGCTTTGGGGGGACATTTCAGACATAAACATGACAGCAGTAATAGCAGGCAAGTAAAATATATACTGTAATAGAAAGCACCAGTAATAAATGTTAGCAAGAAAAAAGAAGGAAAAAAAATTATAGGAATTATGTGTGGAGGTATGTGCACATAGATGTGCAATTTGAGGTTAGGTTGTCAGTGAAAGCCTTTTCTAGAAGATCATATTAAATAATTAACAAACAATATACAAAATGATTACAAATTTTAATAAATGCTGTAGTGGAAGTAAATAGCAGAATGTGAACAAAAGCAACTGGGAGCTTTTTATAGAGAAACATCAGACAAAAACTGGTATGAAAACTGGATTGAGCAGAGAGAGAAGGGTGGGGCTGAGTCATACGTGAACCTTAGAATATCTTAATATGCTCCCCAAAGTAGAGGCATTTCAAATTCTTCTACAGCAGTATCAGCAGATGACAGGGATCCAAAGCAGAAATGCAAACATTTCTGAATGCCCACCAGGTGCAGGGTAAATCAAAGGCACTTTGCATACTTGCCATTCTCTTCCACTGTCTGAAGTTTATGAAAACTGTTTTCCACTGAAAAAAGTGTCCTAAGAGTGAATAAAATGTACTAATGGTCAATTTGGTTCACAGAAAGCAGTAAATGGTGAATGGATCATTTCATTAAAAATATTCTGTTCAACAATATTCTGTTCCCTTGCAAAACCGTGTGTTAGATAATGTGTCTCTATTTATGGTTCAGAACATACAGTCAAATGACAAAACATCTTTCAGTTTTATATTAAAATAAAAAATAATGTACAACCTACTATTTTGCCTATATGTGCTAACCCAAGCTTATATAAACTGTTAGAAACTTCACGTATAATAAAAATTCCCCATAATTTAATTACTTATGAAATTTTAAAATTTATTTTATTTGTAAAATAAATGTTATGTAGTTTAAATTTACCTGTAGATGAACAATCATTTGATGGCTAATGGCAAATTATTTACTAGATATACTATTATTAAGTGTATTTGAAAACAATGTTTGGGATATAATTTAAAGTGATTGAATAAAGAAATTAAAAGCTAAGTCTAAGACAGCCCTAAATTAATCTGTGCTTTTTTTTTTGTGGCCTACTCAGCCCACCATAGGGGCAGGGCTGGCATGACATGTGGTACTGGGGATCCAACCATGGTCCCTGCAGTTGCCTAAGCTTGCCTACGCAGGTGCTTTAGATGGCTGAGCTATCTTGCCAGCCTCAATTTGTGGTTTTTGGAAAGCAATCAAAAGATCACTCATAGCTCATTATTACATAGACTCATAAATAAATTCCTTTCTAAATGTATTATTATTACTGAAATATGCTTTCCCTGAATCCAGTTTTTTTGTTTGTTTGTTTTTTTTTGTTTTGTTTTGTTTTTTTTTGCAGAACCAGGAATTGAACTCAGGCCCTTGCTTACCAGGAAAGTGCTTATTCCACTGAGCCATCTCCCCAGCCCTTTAATCCAGTTCTTATAATTCTTGAATAAAGAAGAGAAAACTAATAGAAAAATTGAAGAGAAATGAGGCAATGGATACTACTGGACTTTACAAGAGTTTGTAGCTCAAAAAAAGCAAAAGAAATTTCCCAGGCATATCGATATTACTGTCTTACTTGAAATACACTTTCTTCCAGAAAGCACCCAAGTCTGTCATAAACATACTAACATAGGTTGTAGGCATTTTGGGATCATCTATTAAGGATCTAGCTTTGCATGCTGCTTCTCTCTACCTGCATTGTGCCCTGAGGAAGTCCTAAGTTTATATAGGAAAAAAAAAACCCAAAACATCCACCCAAATACAAGGCGGGTTTTCAGAATTTGAGAATTTATAACCTAAAGAATAACACATTTCAAATATAATGGAGAAGTGAAATATTTTCATGACAAAAAACAACTAAAGAATTTCATGATGACAAAGCCAAGCCTACACAGACTACTAAATGATGTTCTAGAGAGGGAGCAAATTGATCATAGCCCCATGAATGAGAATGGAAAGAACCCGCCAAATAGGGCAAACAATTAAACACGGGAGAATAAGAGGTATATAATAGCAGTCTTTCAGTTATTCTTTTGTGTTCAGCAGCAGAATATTTTCATCAGCACACTCTACAAATGGACTTCTCTTCCACTTGATGAGTCATGATTTCACCTGAGTCTACAGGGTGGATTTCAAAGAAATAGCTGTAGCTCAGTTCCACAAGTGACGCCTAGCCACCAGTAACTATCACGGTCATTATCCATGTCCACAACACACTAGAACTTTGTGCGATATCCTATCCTCAAACTGTTAGAAGTGCTGGTCATTTACTTGCCATTCCAGTATTTATCTTATATTTTACTCTTAGTACTTCTTTGCTATCATGAAAACTTTTTCTTAGTTCAATTGTTTTGAAACATTTAATTTTCTGAATATTGCTTAATCTTAATTTTTGTTCTAAAATTTATACTGTATTTTTGACTTACAATTTATTTAAAAGACATTGTATGATATCTTCTCCTAGTATTAGAAACTTTAAAAAGTATATTTCCATTTTCTGTTGACTTTAAAAAAAAAGAGGTTTGTAAAAAAAAAAAAGAATAACACAAGCTTAAATATCTTATGGTTTCTCTTATATGAAAAATTCAATACACACACATATAGTATAATAAAAGAGAGAGAGAAAAAGAAAGACAGAGATTGTAATCCAGTGTGGATAATATAACTAAAAGTATATATTGACTTAGCACAGTTGTCTTACATATTTCACATATTCTTTTGCTTATTAATTTGGTTCTCAATCTGTATATGTGACAAATAACTTTATAAGGCATAAATAAATGAATTTCATGATGGAAAATAAAAGGTGGGCAAGAAAAAGAACTGCAACGTGTTATATACATGTATCAATTCTCTATATTGAATGCAATCATTCCATACTGCAAACATGTACTAATAAAAGTAAATAAGTAAAATGGGCTAAATGTATCTTATTTTGTATTGTTATATGAGTTAAACTAGCACATATTATTTCTATAATTATTTGAAGTTAAAGGTTGCACATGTAAGACTAATTTCAAACAAAAAGAAAAATAGGAGAAAAAATGACTAAGTTTAGGGAAGGGCTATTGATCACATCTACTCAAGGGAAATTAGTACGAAATGGAAAGTTTTGAGATTATTAGCAAGATATTATTTGATGAAAATTAACCAAGTATCTTCTGAAACAATACACATGTTTAAGCTTTATTTTGTTAACATAATTGTTATACTTAATAGAAATAGAACCGATATCATTTAGACTTTTTAAAAAATTGTCAAGCAGGTAAAACACATTCTGTATTTTTAGTTTCCTCATCTATACAATAATATGACGTAATTTGGATATTTTAGTCAATGTAGTTTGAAGTACCTCAGAAAAGGGCATTATGCAATTACCAGAAAATATGTATCATTCAATGATTAGTTGAGATTGCACAACTATCTTACTCTGTAAATATTAAAATTTCTTCACTGTTCTAGTGGTGTTTAAGAACACTTGGAAAACAAAAACTATATAATATCCAAAAAAGAAAAATAATGTTCCAAGTAAAATAAATTAGAAAAAAATTAATGTAAATTTCCAAATATAACTAACATGTATGTAAATAAACCTCTCACTAAGAACTCAGGCAAGATATTTTGCAACTGCACATGCAGTCATTGGTAAATAAGCAATGACCACATAATTACCAAAGTAAAAGATAAATAAAGCTGGTCATTGATGCAGTTATGGTTCATTCTCAAGTTGTTTCAAACCTTCTCTGCCATCATCTGAAGCCAGTTTGTTGAAAATGGAATAATTTCATGATCATTAAACACTTTCTGGAAAAGCTTTCAGTGTTCTAGGTCTACAGCACTGTGTTTAGTTCATCTCAGCCTGGTACACTCCCAGAGCTGTTTTCCGTCTGGCTCTCATGTAAAGTATGACTTCTTGTTGCTTGAGTGTACTGTGACATTCAAAGGTACCCTTGTTTTCTAGCTTAGTATTTGGGTTTGTTTAAAATCAGAGGGATTGAACTGGGTATGGTGGTGCACACCTATAATCCCAGTGCTCGGGACACTAAGCCAGGAGGATCATTTCAAGTTTAAGACCAGCCTGGGCTACAACATGAGCTCAGGGCCAGCTTGAGTGCCACAGTGAGATTCTGTTTCAAAAGACATAAATAAATAAATAATCAGAAGGATTCATCAGATAAAACCCAATGTGGTTTAGATGCTATCAACTGTATAAAACAAATGCTTTAGGTACAAGTTTAAGAGTGGGAGTGATAGCAAAGAATCTATTATAATTCAAGAAGTCTTACTAGTAACATACAGTCCTTTTAAAAACAGTATAAGCATTCTAAAATAGCAGATAGATATAGAGAAAATATCACTACACTTTAAATCAAAGTGAAAAGAATTCATGATAATACAATAAATCATAGAGGTTTATAAGATGCTAATGTCAGCCCAATTTTATGTCTATTATAGAAGTCTTTATAAAAGCAACACACAAAATATCTAGAGCACAATGTAATGAGAATATGATTTCTTAGTTACTGTTTATCTCATTTCAAATCAGTCTGACATGAATGAGATATATAGGTCAAGTGAGAAAGATGAAGTCAATTTTTAAATTAATTTGTTTAAGAAAAGTACATCCATTAATCTTATAAAGCTAATGATAATCACATATTGAAATTTATGGGTGGAGTTAAAACTCAATTTCCAACAGCAAAACAAAAGATTATTTCACTAGTTAATATAGAAATGAGACACAGACAATAATAACCAAGAAATAGTTTTTAATCTCATTTGATCATGACTTATTAAGCTATGGTTATATCCAAACACTATGATTAATGTCTGGCTGACTTTCTGAGGGACAGACAACTTTGAATAAAAGAAATTACAACTGTACACAATTAAGAATAGAAGATGGTTTATAAAGAGACAGAAAAGATATATGTTTTCTTCAAGGAATACATATACAGTCAGTCGCATAGAATCTTAAGAATATAGAGCACAAAAGGAGTTGTCAAAGTCTAAAGAGTAATAGTACATTGGTCATCCAAGAGATTTTTTTAAATATCACTTCACTTTATTCTGTACACAAAGGAATAATTGGTACATTACAGTGAGCACACCATTTAGTATTACCTACTTAAAAATTTAGTTCATTTTATTATTATTATTATTATTATTATTATTATTATTTTAAAAGGGATTTTAGACTTGTACAAAAATAGGAACTGAGTCTTTGTATTTCTTTTTATTTATTTTTGTCTTATATTCTGAAACAAGTTCTCACTATGCATCCAAGGCTGACCTTGAGCTCAGTAGCCCAGGGCGGCCGTGAACACTCAGTGATCCTCCTTCTTCAGCCTCCCAAATTTGGGGATTACAGGCGTATGCCAGCACACTTGGCTAAATTACTTTTCAAATCTGAATTGTTTTTGGCAAACAACTTGAGATTTTAAAGTCCTCTTATTCAACATGCTTATATGGCTTTCCTATTATGCATATGATCCTACACTACTAATCCTAAATTCTTGTGTCTATGGATTTAAAAAGAATTTTCATGTATTTTCTAATATAAACATTGTAACATTGTGAGGCAGTCATGAAGAGTAAACTATGATGTCTACATTTTTTTCTACAGAAGTTTTCCTTGTTTCACTATTTGGGCCAATGTCTTCTTGTTCTTGCTTGGTTGTTGTGTTGGAATGTGGGCAGTGGATAAAGCAATTTAAATGACTCAGTACTAGCAAGTATGAATTAGAGTAAAGGCACATAGCCAATGAAAAAAATGTCCTTTAGCCCATTTATAAGAGCTTGAGAAAAGAGGAATAGGAAGGCCTTTTAAAAACAATATTTCAAAATACAAAATGAAGTTGGCATTTTAAATTCAAAGTTTAAGGAATAAATACATTCGAAATTATTAAATTCAACCTGCACCTCTCACAAAAAAATTTGAAATTTGTTTAATTTAGGATTATTCAACATTTATAATCGTTATTACACAAATGATAATAAGCGAAAGTACAGTGTCAAAACCCATATTCAAATTAATAATGTTAATTTGCTGGGGGTAAATTATGTTCATCATAATTCCATTTGAAACTAAAACAACACATGTAAATGACTAAACAAAAGGATTAAGCCTCTTACCCCATATTTACATTGGCGGGATGTTGCTCCATACTGGAAACGACATTGCTCATCAGCATCGTACACCTGACCTGGGGCCACAGCTGGATAAAGAAAGTCACGCTTGGGAGGCTCATTATCAAGGCAAGTACCACGGCCTGAACTGTTCAACATAAAGGATCAAAGGAAATTAGGTACTCTATGGATTATTCCTGTCACAAATATGAAACCATGTGTTGAGCTCTTTGTGGTAATAATTTAATGCATGAAAAACAATATATAATCAAAATATTCTCCAATAAATAATTACATGGCAGACCAAAGTAGTTAAAATGACACCTAAATAAGAGCTTCAAATTGGTTTTTCTCAGCACCAAAACATCATGAAAGCATCTTAGACAACAATCTGAAAATGTCATGTTGGCCTTCCAAACACTCATTTACATTGATTTCTGAAAGAATCAAACGAAGTTTCATATTGTTCTAAGCTTCATGTTTGTTTTCATTGAAAATATAACCACATCTGGTGAAAGAATTAAAAACATAAATGTGGAAAAGTTTTCAAAATTTGTAGTAGTAATCCTTAAAGACCTAACTTACAGCCTTTCACCTTAGAACAATAGGTGCTATCATAAGACATCTCCAAAGGTTCTTGAAATACTTCACTAACAAATGGGCTGACTGACAGATGAGGCTAAGATTCAAAGTTCTCCTCTCAACTACATTAAAAATGTTTAGTCTTTCAAAAATTTCATATTTCATCTAGGGTCATCAGAATTGGAAAAGAGAATGTTCTCTCTCTATAATTTCTGCTTTGCAAACTATGCCTGCACTCAAACATAATATTTTAATTCCATGGAACAAATAACATAAAGATTGCCAAAAACCAGACAGAATAGTTTAAAGTGCTTTAAACTTTACAAAATATAATTGTTCATTTTTATTTAGTCAGTGTGCATAAAATAGGACACATGCTTTTTTACTTTCATTTCACATGTGAGTTAGTTAGAATTTTTAAAGAATTCCTGTGCCAACATTTAAAAATTTTTTCCAACATTCCTATTCATTGTGCCAGCACTTGTGTTTTTTTTTCCAACTCTTTTTTCATCCACTTTGCCAAAGGAAAATAATTTCACAAGTAGAAGTTCCTCAACTGTTATTTAGGACAGTATAAATTTTCATTTATATATAGGTAAGCAAGATCTATGTGTAACAATGAGTTTTATATCCACTAAAAATTTCTCACATTATTAAAACCTAAAACTTTATTATACAAAAATGTATATTTGCGCAGCAGAAAATTAATACCTTTAAAACATTGAATCATATTAGTAAGGTGATAAAGATTCAAAAGACCAAAGGGATAGAATACACTGTTCTTTATACCATGTTCAATTATGCCCCTCTTGACTAATTTTTCAATCAACAAAAAGTATCTAGATGTAATATTAAATATGGTACTAATATAGATGGATTTTGCTATTGACTTTTGCAATAATTTTACTCATCACTACTCAAGGTATCTAACAGAGAACAATCATTTTCTCACCTACCTATCCAGTTTCATGAAAAAGATATTTCCTTTTTATGTACTTTTGGAGTTTGACATGTACCTCAGCAAGAAATACAATTTACACAAAAATTCCTAAAAATAGTCAGAGCTTTATGTATTATTATGCATAAGCTTTAGGCAAATATAGTTCTATTAGCAAATTTTAAGCTATGTACAATACAGTGGCACCTTGGCTCACAAACCCTTTTGTTTGAAAACACTTTGGTTCATAATCAGAAACATTTGGCAAAATTTTGCTTTCATTTATGAACTTTGCATCAGGTAATGAACACAACCATAGCCATATTTCCCACATGAACATGAACTTGGCCTCTTTTCCAGAATTGTGGAATGAATTAAGTTTGTGAAGTGAGGTACTATTGTATTGGGGTTAATGACAAAAAGGCCATATTTCAATAGTGTAATGCTAAAAGAAAGACCACTTTGATAAAATATTTGTGTGAGAATTGAATTAGTAGCTTAATTCCTATATTTTTCTTTCTAGAATAACAGTTTCATCTCCCTTAAATTAAAATTATGTTTCTAACAAGGTAACTGAATATGTAATAAAAACAAAGTACTATGATAAAAGTAGAAAAATTAAAGATTATGTACTGAAATTGTACATAAACTGTATCCTGTAAGAACACATACTTATCAGAATGACAAAAAATGCAGGTTATATTCACCTAAATGGCACCAACCAAAAAGTCAATTAAAAATAGTTATATATAATTGCTTTTAGGAAAAGTAAACTAAAAACTTAACAGGAAGAACTATGTGAAGCCCAAGGACAAATTTAAGAATAGATACACTGAGGAAATATTTGTTTTCTGATGGCAAAACTAGCATATAAAAACCAAGAATAATCACTTCATTTAACATTCTTGTTCCAAAGTAGTAATCTCTCCTAATCATGGGTTGTGTTCTTTAAGGAATGACCATTGGAAGGGTCTTCAATGCCATATACCATGGGTTCCTGGGACCAAGACTCTTCTGAGAAAGTTTTTTTTTGTTTCAGTACTATGGAAAGCTTTCTATGGAAAGCACCTCTTGCTTTTGTATTAATGTATCCTGACTAAAAACTACACGAGTCTTGTTCTCCTTTTCCAGTACACTTTTACAGAAGAGTAAGACTCCATATCATATAAAGTATAAAAGAAAACTACATAAATCTTTTAAAAATGAACCTGTGCTTAGGAATATAGTTTCAACAAAGGCATTTTGAAATGTTTGGCTATATTTGTACAAATTAGCAAGGCTTATGAGTCAAGTATATTCCAGTAAAACAAATGTAGAGGTATCTGCACGGCTGATTAAAATTGTTTCTACATTCCTAACATTTGATATAATCATATTTTGTATTATGGTAAAGTCTCGATTAATATGTTTGAGGAATGAGATAATTTTCATATTTTGATTTTTGAAGATTAAAAATGGTTTTTGTACAATGTGACCAAAATAGGATTTGTACTTTTTCTGTTACATTCAACTAGGTAAAGTATATAATCACAGTTATTATTAACTTTTGGATTACAATAATTCTGGATATCTTCAAACTTTCAAATTATTATCATAATGAATTACTACAGATTCATAGATAGAGGGCAGAGAATATAGATCTGAAAGATGTGTATTTAACCCAGGACGTGTTTTTCCTTAATATTTTTTCTCAGAAAATTTCTGTTTGTTCAATTCCAATCATTTTCCTTTCAGAAGTGACTATTATTCTGATTTTATATAATAATAGTTTTTTTATTTTTCTTAATAATTGTACTTCTCAATTATTCACCTGCCTGTTTTGGATTCCTTTATTAAAAAACCATACTCTAGGTTTTCTTTTGGAACTTCATTTTTTGTTCAGTATTGAGAATGACTACAGCTATGTTGACATATGTAACTGTAGCCCATTCATTTTTATTGTTCTATAATATTTCTCTTAATTATTTATCAATTCATCTATTAATGAATAGTTTAGATATTTCCAATTTTCTGGCATTTTTAATTTCATACATGCTCCCTGGTGCAAATGAGCAAACGTTTTTCTTTTCCTAAAAATATCAGAACAAATTTTTATCTTACATATTTATTTCCTTATTTAAATAAAACAGAAGTTACAGGAAATTTTTATTTAATATGAAGTTCTAGTTAATTAAAATATAAAGTTTTTGCTAAGTTGAACCTGTTATTATTTATGTTACTATCAAATAATAGTAGTAGTGATATTACATATAAATCCTCTTGTGTTTTCTCATTAATAAATTTAAATTTAGATGTTTTGTGGGAGGGGTCAGATGCAATTTTTTTCCACTAAAAATATAAACCTTACCTATCAACAAATTAAATGTAACATACTGTTACTTTCCATCTATGAGATACTACCTCTTGATATTAAAGATAAAGTTGTTCAGTGCAAAATTATACACATTAAAAGTAAACCTGATTTTTCCCTTAAATTATGTATTTCACAATAACCTAACCCTGGTTAATAGCTAAAGAAATACTGGTAATTATTGTATTTGCATACTCTTTTGTTTGTAGTTCTACAACAGTCAAAGAAATTGTATTAGTTTAAGAATAGGGTCCTTCTTTGGGAAATTCATAGTAAGTCAAAAATATATTTACATTTTCATAAATCTTTGAAGTAGGGGGTGGTAATGCTTTATAAATTCTTCTTCTAATTTAGTTAATTTACATATAAAGATCAGCATCAAAAATACAAACATGGGCCAGAATTAAGTCTTCAATTAAAATTCACAGATGTCTACATAAAATATAGGACGTTCTCCCAACTTCCATTTCAGAACTCAGGAGATCATCTTCCTAGTTGAAATTTTAGATGTATTTTTACTAAAACAAGCATACTATAAAGGACAGACCTTGAGACTACAATACAATGGAGTAAATCTGAACTAGAAATTTTTCCACTACATGTAACTCCATACATACCTTATTAGTCCCTTAACAACAATAACAAAAAAGTAACATTTAATCCCATTCCTTATTTTTTCAAAGTTGCACTAATACATATCAAGTAAGCAAAAACGAAATAGGTTGACATCATCTATAGCACGTGAAGTTCTCATAAGCTTCTTTGTTAATTTTTAGGAGACTAATGATGTTTTACCTAAATGTTACAACTTAACAATAATTTAGGTAAATATAAACTTAAATACGTTAAAGTCAACCTTTTTTTCTCTCTCTAGCTCTCTGTATGATTGGGATATTTGAACTTCACCCTCCCAAAACATGAACACTGTACTAAGAAGTTACCCTAATCGCCATATGTAATTATGACTTATCAAAGATATATGGTAGAGTAAGTTTCCCAAAACATCAGATTAACAGGAGGGAAAACCTGTTTAACTAAATTGTTTCCTCGATACAATGTTTAACAAAAACAAAAGCAAAAGATCCCATTCAGAAAAATCATTTTCTATCTATTAAAAAAATTTTCCATCTACTAGATTGATGTTGGCCTTCAAAAGTAATTGCTGGAGAGGAAACACGAGTGCTTTGGTCATCTTGTGCATCTTCGCTGATAGCTGCAGTGTGACCTTTTTTCCTAGCTCGCTTTCAACAATAACATTGCCTCTCAACACACTCGGCCTCTGTTCTTTATGTAAAAATAACTGCTCTCTATTTAATTTGGAATTTGAGGAAATTTTGTTACGGATCTTTGTTAGTGCAAACAATTTAACAGACTTTAAATAATGCAGGAACTAACTGACAGAGCCCCCATAACTTTTAAAAACGATAAGAAATTACCCTGTACTATTGCTAAGTGGTGGTGAATATATGAAAAACTGGCCTAACTTACTGCTGGCTGCCTTCCACTGCCTGGAAAATTAGCCCATAATCATCAAGGAGTGGGGGCCGTAGTACCAGGTGTATCTTTCTCTAGTCTCTAAATAAATAAATAAGTAAGTCCCGCAGGCAGATAGGAAGGACACTACCTGCAAAGCCGTCGTCGGAAAACATCAGAAGCTGGCATAACACGTCCATTATAACGGAAATGGGTTCTTTATTATTTAATCAGGACGGCTTCTGGCGATTCATGAACCACTTATTGAATCACCGAGTTTAAGAAATCTGAAAAAAAATATTGGGAGTTGGTAAACACCATCTCCTGATTGATCAATAGCACCTAGTGTTTCAGAATGACATAAGAGAATTTGTGTTCTCCTGGCACTAACAGTGAATCTCTATAAATCATAGAAAGCTCAGTTGCTAAATCCACCATCATCTTTGGTCTACACAGTCACTAAGTGGAGAAAGATATGCATTTTGTTGACTGGCTGCAGTTCCTAAACCATCATCTTTCAAGATTTCTTTTTGAGAAAAGAAGCTAAAATAAAATGTTATGAACCTTTTGAGCCACTTATGAAACATAAATGTACCCTCAATTCTTGACCAAAATATCACTATACTTTATAAAATACCATACATAGCTTTTACAGAAATTAAGTTCACTGCATTAATAAAAAAGAACAAAGAAATTCAAGGAAGTTATTATGTCTTTGTACGTCAGTGAACTGACCTTTTGAAAGGGCTTTGTGTATTAAGGCCCTTTATTGTTTGGAAAGATTATCATCAGAGTTTTTTTAGTTCATTATTAAAGAAGGGGGAGAAAAGACTAATTTTCCCCATGCCACTGCCCATTTTCTTTCACATCTACCTTTTATTAATGATTTTAATTTTGTCAGCATTCTCATGAGGATGCACAGGAGAAATACTTTTATAACAATACAGGATAAATATGCCCCTGTTAACACCAATCTTGATTGTACATACAAAATACAAGGAAGCAACAAGGATTAAATAATGCTTTTGAATTATTTTAATTAACTCAATAGAGGGGGCTAGGGATGTAACTCAGTGGCACAGCACCTGCCTCACAAGTGCAAGATACTGAGTTCCATTACCCGTACTGTCCCCCCAAAAAGAAAAAAACTGTGGAAAGTCAATAGAATACTTTACTAAAACTAGTAATAATACTACATCTCCAACCAAAGCCGTGCATTTTTTAAACTTTATTTTATCAGCAATTTAGAGATTCCCTTTCTTGTGTCTTTATAGCCATAATCTGGTTTCAAACAGACAAGATCTGGCAGGAGATCAAAACTGGTCCATGTACGTGTGTAAGTATGTATGTATGTATGTATGTATGTATTTTTAACAGGGAAACACACACAAAGTTTATTATATGCCTAGGACAAGGAAATATAAGCCACTGGTCTTATATTTAGTATAGAAAGATAGTATTAGTTAATAAGATGTGTAACAGTCAGTGGGACAGAAACAAGATACAAGAGAAAAGAAAATATTTTTAAAAACCAAGAAAAGGGTTGCCATCAAAAATACACAGGAATCTTGAGCATATTATATACAGTTTGTCTTTCTGATGACAGAGATTAAAATTCCATTGTAAAAACATGAGCCAAGTCAAGAGAGAAATTTCAACTCTGGCTTGACTTCTAGGGAGAGCAGATCTTTAACAGTGTTTAAAAGTTAGATAAAACCATCTTGGAAATAATACTGCTAGTGCTTTGTGTAAAAAACTGGCAAATGATATCAAACAAATTTTCTGAGCCTATCTTCATAGTACTGTTCTTCACCCAGTTGGCACTAGGCAAGTACAGTGTTATAATTTTGTATTACCATGAATAAAATTTGTTGGTATATAATATGATATCGTGTGAAAATAATTTTCAACTTCTTCAATACTATTAATGTGTTAATTCAAAAGTGTCCATTTTAACTATTTATCTTTTGATTATTAAGTAAACACTACAATGGGTAATTTAAAATCTTGTTTGAGTCCTTTTAAAATATATAATTAAAAGTTTTCAAGACATATGTCTGTTAGTAAATATGAAGGAAAATTATAGTGAATAATTTTATCCTATATAACATATCTGATTTTTAAAATATTATAATGCAATCATGTTAATATCAACATTGAACAAAGTTAATATTTAAGAGGAATTTCCATTGTTTGCATAGCCTTATGCAAGAAAAAATAATACAACATAGCTAAAGGCAACAATGTAGCAATAAAGCACTAAAACCTTTTATATTATTTAAAATTGAAGTATCATTTAATGAATATATATCATTATATAATTACAGCATTAGACATAATTATGTACGTAACATCTAATAATGTAAGCAATATGAATTAAGCCCATTTACAAAATAGGACCCTAAAGATTAGAAAGGCTAAGTAGCATACCCCTGTGGCCAGAAACACCCCGAAATAAGTTTCTGAAATCCAGTTTGGAAGCTCTACGCAGATGAGATGTTAGAGGAACATCTCCTTTCCTAAGCATATCTGAGTTGACTTATACTCTTCATATTTAGATAGACAGACTCAGATCCAAAGACTGAAATATAAGTTCCCGAACAGGAGAAAAGATGGGTCACTAAATAAGGTTTTTTCTAAAAGAGCTCATTTCCTGGCTGCTTGTTTTTGTTACTGCTGTTACTATTAGATACTTGTGCACTCCCACACTACTCTATCTCTTCACCAACAAAATAAACTATATAATTACTGAATTAAATTATGGCTGATTAAGTTATGTAAATGTAATTTTTTTCTGAAATTGTTTTCATTTATTAAACAAGTCTAACCACTCACATCATCATCCTCACTTATGTCTTTGCTCTACTTCCTCTAGTTTGATCAATAAGTTTTGAGTATTGAATGGAAAAATTTGCCATAAAGATGGGTAAAAGTAAGTAGGGAACAGCCTGAAATATAACTGGGCCCTATAAAACTTAATCATCATGTAAAATTTGAAGCACTACATATTAGGCTTCCACCAATGACTTATTCCTGGAGCAATTCACAATTACTCCCCAGAGTTTACTTACTCTAGAAAGCTGGTGATATAGTCTCGACTGCAGGCAGACCAGGAAAAAGGATTGGTATTTGCAGTAATGTGAGCTGCCATAAGTTTTGCTGCCTCATGACCTTTTGTCCCACAAGAATTTCCAATTCCATCATGGTTCATGCCAAAACTGTTTTAATAAGGAAGAAACATGAAAAAATAAGAAAAAATAAAATAAACAACCCCATAGACATCCTATATTTCATTTGACCAATTATTAGCGTCCTCATTATGTGCCTTCTCTCCAGACATACCACATCTACTACAGAAATGTAGGACTACACTCAAAGACAATAAAGACTAATTCAGTAATGATACAATATATCTAATTCTTTTTACATTTATCCTATATTCTCACATGCTACCTCTAATGCCTTGATCTCTTTAAAGAGAAAAGAGTGTATATGAATCTTCATTTTATAATGGAAAACTGAGATTTAGCAAAGATGAACAACCTATAAAAGATCACATAGGAAGTGCTGAAATTTTTAGTGGACCCTCGCCTTTTAACATGCTAGTGTTCATCCTACACTGACTCCAATGGAAACTGCAAAAAGTTAACTATGACTCGCTGAATTCTAAGAAATAGTTCAAACACAGAAATTCTTGGTTTTTCTTTTTTTTAATTTTTGAGATAGGGTCTTGCTGTGTAGTTCGAGTTGCTTGAACTCATGACAACCCTCCTGCCTCAGCCTCATGAGTTCTGGGACTACAGGTATATCCCACTGTAACTGGGTCCTTTTTCTCATTAACTTTGATGAGAGAATGGCATACATATATAATTTATGTCTGTGTGTTTGTATGTTTTCAAAACCCTTTTTGAAAAATTTTGATCCACTTAAGGATTATGGTTTGTTTTGGTCATGGCCTCTATTTTTTGGTTTTTCCTTGTCATTTCTCCCTATGTCCTGGAGCCATGATTAATGTTACCAATGCAATATCAAAACATATTTCAGTGATATAAAAAGTTCTCAGAGGCACATTTTCACTGTATATGGCTACATTTTTACCTCCTAACCATCTGGAAGATTAGGATAAATACTTCTTAAAACATAGTTATCTTTCCATTGTGACATTCCAATACATACACCAAGATACCTGTTCAAGGAACTGTCATTAGAATGTAAAATATATAATGATAAATGTTCTAGAATACTCTAGAAAAAGTAGTTGAAATCAGATAAGTATAATATAATTAATGTAAGTGAATATTAATGTAGTCCTTTTAGCAATGTGCAGACATTGAAGATACATAAGTAAGCACAATAAAATTTTCTGAGTCAGAAAATATAGGATTGATTTACATTTTAGGCAGGTCATGATAGTAATTCCATAGTGGACATAATGAATTAGGAAAATAATGAAGTCAGAAAGAACAGTCAGATGATGGTGGTCTAAAGTAGTACTTTAAGATAAACAAGATGAATTATATTTGAAGCATGTTTAGGAGGCAGAATGGGGGGATTGGTCTTCAGATAATATAAAGGTGGAATGTCAAATCAGTTGAATTAGACCTATATTCTGTCAGAACAATCAACTACGGATTTAAAAAATGAGCTTAATGGTGTAAAAGGGTAATTCAAGAAAATTAATATTACTTATGTCTCTTGAAGGCTGATGCTGTTAAATTAATACTATGATTCTTTCAAATGATAGTAGCTATAAAAATATTTCCTATCAGCAACAATCTTATACATATCTTTTATGTCATATTAAGATGGGTATAGCCAAGCATAGACAACTTTAAGAGAATTATTTTGAAGATTCTCAGTTTCTTTATATACTCCTCTCTAGAAAAGTTAAACTTTGAGCTTCATAATCATATTTTTCCTGTCTTACAATCATATTTCTCCTATCCTTGGCACTCTTCTCTAATTATAAAGCAGTGCATTGTATTGCAGTACAAAAACATGGGTGTCAAGAAAGAGACAGGGGCAACTATTTGGTGTCAGTGTTGGGAGAAAGGAATGATTTTTAGTTACTGATTTTCATTAAACTATATCATGTGACTTATAATCCTTTTATCAGGCTTATAGAAGAAAATAATCGAAGTACCAACTGAAAGATAGTTCAAACACTATTTGTTGCTCATAGGTCACTATGCTTATTCTTTGACAAGTGATTCGAAAGAAATTCAAAGACTTAAGTGATATTTCTATAATAAACTCCTTTTTCTCTTTTTTTATATTTATTGGAACAAATTTTCTCAAGATTCATGTCATAGAAATAAAATAAAGACAATGAATTGATGCTGAAATTCTGATTCATTCTAGCATTGCAGAGATATGAACAGCATTTGAAAATTACATCTAATTAAAAATACTCCTAATAAATATTTTATATTTATTTATCAAATATGCACTATGTGCACGTCCTTCCAACTGAACATTAATAATTATAATTTAATTAATAAATTGAGAAAAATATTTTCTTTATGATGACTGGAAATATTTCACTGTAATTTTAATTTATATATGTTTTTGCTGTATCAATATATGTCAAGATACTTTTAGCATAAAATAACTTTTAGATCTATTAAAGTAAACTGAAGGATCTTGGGTGAACTGCAGCCAGCTCTCCAATCCTTATAGAAAGCAAGTTGCCAGAAAACACCTACTGGGACCTGGTAACCATGCCCAACTGCCTCCCCCCACGTTCTCCCCACTGATCTTCTACTACTTCTGCCACCACCATAGCAGAACACCTATGGGGACCTTGAAATCATTGCCTTGTCCCCTACACCCATCTTTGCCAGAACTCAGCCTCCTTTCCCGATGGTAGCAGCAGCCTTGCTGATCCCAACGTTCCCTCTCACTGTGGTGGGAGACCTGTGCACCTGCACCTTGCGCACCACCATCACACCAGAGTCCAGGTTAACATTGGGAATTTAAAAAACACCAAATCATCCTTCTGGAGACAGCCCTAGCCCGCCACATGAGTCAGAACTTCTGCCGCACTCTCGGGACCCTTCCAGATCCAGCCCAAGCCCAGGCCTGGTCAGTGTGTGGAAAAGCTTTCTCGCTCCCCTGTACTCACTGTACCTCTCGGGACCAAGCCCAGGTTCACCACGAGAGTGAGACATTCTGCTGTGCTCTCAGGATCCCTCCAAACATTCGGGACCAGTCCAAGCCCACCACGTGAGTGAGAACTTCCGCCACACTCTCAGGACCTCTCCAGATCCAGCCATACCCAAGGCCTTGCAAGTGTATGGGAGGGCTATTGCACTCCCCTGCACCCACTGGACCCTTGCAGACTCAGCGCAGGCCTGGCATACAGGCCTGGGGTGAAACTCTGCAACTGAAGTCTCTGCAGAAAGGCTAGGGGCCAGAACCACCCAACTAATCCAGGAGCAGAACATCTTGTCAGAAGGGCACAAAGGTTCACTTCAAAGGGCTGCACCATGAAGGAGCTGAGCACCGCAAGCCAGACCTAAGCCAGGGACAACTGGATGAACTCAAACTTCGTAGATCTGCACCCAAATTTCAGTAGGTACTAAGGTTATAACTACAACAAAGCTCTATACCAAAGATCAGAAGACAATGCTATACAAAATGACAAAGAGAAGAAGCAAAATGCAATCTCAGGCCCCGAGCCCACCCAGAACAAGTGAAGAGGACACTAGCACAGAAGAAATTAGAAATCACACAGCTGAAATGTTTGAATCAATAGCATCTAAAGTAAAGAAACAACTGCAGAAAGGTATACAAGAACTCAGATCAGAAATACCCTCTGAAATGAAAAAAACAAATCTCTGAATTAATGGCATCTCATGTAAAGAATCAAATGCAGAAACATATAGAGGAAATCAGATCAGAAGTAATCTCTCTAGTAAAGGAATTAATAACTGCTTCTCAAGAAGACACTGATAAAAAAAATAGAGGACATTAGAAAAACAAGGGAATTCTTGAATGAGCAACACAGGAAAGAAATAGATTGCATGCAGAAGAGTCAAAGCAATATAAAGGAACTTAAAATCTCAATCATAAGCTTGCAAAACCATTTGGGTGAAAGTGAAAATAGAGTTTCAGATCATAAAGACACTGTCACAGCCAGTGAAAAGGCAAGAAAAGATCTCTTAAAAACAATTAGGATGCAGGAAAAAATAATTCATCATGTGCAAGATGATGCAAAGATGAACAACATGAGACTAACAGGCATCAATGAGAAAGGAGTTGATACAAATGATACAAAAAGAATATGGGCAGACGTAATAGCACAAAACTTCCCAAATATGATGAAACAATCTGATATTCAGGCAACCAAAGCATATGGAACTCCAAATAACTTCAGCGCAATTAAAAAAAAAACACCAAGACATATAATAGTCAAGATCCCAGAAATGCAGTTGAAGAACAATATACTGAAACTTGCTAGAGAAAAAAAAAGATACATTTAAAGGAAAACCCATCAGAATAACAGCAGATTTCTCTTCACAAACCACGAAAGCAAGAAGATCATGGAGCAGAGTCCTTCAAGTCCTCTATGAAAACAAAGTCCTGCCCAGACTACTATACCCTGCAAAACTCTTTTTCAAGTTTAATGGAGAAGTAAAATACTTCCATGACAAAAAATGAATAAAGAATTTCATGATGACAAAGCCAACCATACACAGACTACTAAAAGATGTTTTAGAGAGGGACCAAAACTATCAGAACTTCAAGAACGAAAGCAGAAGGAATCTACTAAATAGGGCAAACAATTAAACACAGGAGAAAAAGGAGTATACAACAGCAGGTAAATAACAAGTTGATCATAAGTCAATACATCTCAATTAGAACCATCAATAGTAAATGGACTCAATTCACCAATTAAAAGAAACAGAAGAATTTTTTTTTTCATGGAATCACCTCAGGGCAAGTTTGGCTGGCTTGAGTTGTGGGGATTGAACCACAGCAACCTGAGACTGACTGCTTTGTTGAAGCAGCCACTTAAAGAACTGAGCTGAGGCAGGCCCCCAATTAAAAGAAACAGACAGGCAGAGTGGATTAGGAAAAAAAAATCCAACAATCAGTTGTATACAAGAAACACACATAACTCATAAAGAAATTCATAGGCAGAAAGTCAAAAGGATGGAAAACAATAGTACACACCCCAGCACCTCAGGTAAAAAAAGCAGTAGTAGAAATTCACAGACAGTCTCAACTTGAAACCAAGAATGATCAAATGAAATAAAGAAAGCCACTACATACTAGTTCGGGGAAAAATTTAAGAGGAAGAGGTAATACTCATACATGTATACAAAGCAAATATGGGAGGACACAACTATATTAGACAAATCTTAATGGACATGAAAAGTCTAATATCCAATACCACAGTCTTTTTTTTTTAAGTTTCCTTTATTTATTTATTTCTTTTTTTTTATGGTCACCTCAGCCTACCCTGGGGGCGGGGCTGGCATAGAATGTGGTGCTGGGGATTGAACTGAGGTCCCTGCATGCTTGCCTAAGCTTGCCTAAGCAGACCACTGAGTTACCTCACCAGCCCCAATACCACAGTCTTAACAGGGGACCTTAACATGCCCTTATCCCAAAAAGATAGGTCAACCAGACAAAAAGTAGCAAAAAAAAGTAGCAGAACTGAACCACAGCTTGGAACAAATGGGCTTAGTGGACATATACAGAGTGTTCCACCCAAACACAGGTCAGTACACATTTTTCTCAGGTGCACATGGGTCATTTTCTAAAATAGACAACACACTGGTTGATAGGTCATGCTTAAGTATGTGCAAGAAAACAGAAATTATCCCATGCATATTATCTGACCACTGTGCAATGAAACTGGAAATAAACCACAAAAAAACCAGAAAAAAACCATAAATACATGGAAATTGAAGAACACCCTCCTCAGCAACCAATGGGTCACCAACGAATTTAAAGAAGAAATTGAACAATATCTAAAATTCGATGAAAATTCAAGCACAACTTACCAGAATTTATGGAATGCGATGAAAGAAGTTCTCAGAGGGAAATTTATAGCTGTGAACTCACACGTTAGGAAAACAGAACAGGAACAGAAAAACACCCTAATGTTGCACCTCCAACATCTAGAAAAGAAAGAGCAAAGCAAACCCAGAGCCCAAAGATGGGAAGAAATCATAAAGATTAGAGCACAAAATAATTCAATCGAGATGAGGAAAACAGTTCAAAGAATTAACGAATGAAAAAATCTGGTTCTTTGAAAGATAAAATTGATAAGTCCCTAGCTAATCTCATCAAAAAGATGAAAGAAAAAATATAAATGCAAGCAATAAGGAATGAAAAGAGTATAATTACCACAGACCCAGTGGAAATTCAGAAGATTATCAATAGATACTTGAGAATCTTTACTCTCCCATAATAGAAAACACAGATGAAATGGACAGATTCCTAGAAACATACAAATTACCAAAACTGCATCAAGAAGATATAATAACCCAATAACAGCCAATGTTACATGAAATGTAACAACAACAACAACAAAAAAACCCCCTACTGACAAAGAAAAGTCCATATCCTGATGGATTCACAGCTAAATTCTACAAGAAATTTACACAAGATGTAATCCCTATACTCAACTCTTCAATGAAATAGAAAAGGAAGCAATCCTCCCAGAATCATTCCTGGAGGCAAGTATTATACTGATACCAAAACCAGGGAAAGATGCAAGTAAAAAAGAGAACTACAGGCCAGTCTCCCACATGAACATAGATGCAAAAATCCTCAATAAAATCCTAGCTAATAGAATGCAGCAAATCATCATATACCATGACCAGGAAGGATTCATCCCAGGATGCAAGAATGGTTCAATATACACAAATCTATAAATGTAATACACTGTATCAATAGAGTAAAATCTAAAAACCACATGATCATCTCAATTGATGCAGAAAAGGCTTTTGAAAAAGTCCAACACTCACTCATGTTCAAAGTTCTACAGAAAATTGGAATAGATGGCCTCTACTTCAATCTGGTAAAAGCCATCTATGACAACCCAATGGCTAACATAATTCTAAATGGGGAAAAACTGTAATCTTTTACTCTCAGGGTACAAGACAAGGATGTCTTCTATCACCACTCCTATTCAATATAGTTTTGGAATCATTAGCCTCAGCCATAAGACAAGAGAGAGAAATAAAAGCAATAAGAATGGGTAAAGAATAAGTTAAAATATAATTATTTGCAGATGACATGATACTTTACTTGGAAGACTCAAAAAACTCCACCAAGAAACTACCAGAATTGATACACGAATTCAGTAGCATAGCAGGATACAAAGTCAATATCCAAAAGTCAATAGCATCCCTCTACACAGATAAGAAACACACTGAGAGGGAAATTAGAGAAACAATACCTTTCATAATAGCACCGTGGAAAATGAAATACTTTAGAATTAGTCTAACTAAAGAAGTCAAAGATCTTTTCAAGGAAAATTACAGTACTCTGAAAAAAGAGATCGTAGAGGATTTCAGAAAACGGAAAGATATTCCTTGCTCCTGGACAGGAAAAACCAACATTGTGAAGATGGCCATATTCCCAAAATTGCTGTATAGATTTAATGCAATCCCTATCAAAGTACCACCAACATACCTCACAGACCTAGAGAAATCGATCCTAAAATTTATTTGAAACCAGAAAAGACCTCGAATAGCAAAGGCAATCCTGCGCAACAAAGGCAAGGCAAAAGGTATTACAGTTCCTGACTTGAAATTATACTACAAAGCTACTGTGATAAAATCAGCATGGCACTGGCAACAAAATAGACCTGAGGATCAATGGAATAGATTGGAAGATACAGAAGCCTCTACGGACACACTCAACCACCTGATCTTCGACAAAGGGGTCAAACATTCATACTGGAAGAAAGATAGCCTCTTTAACAACTGGTGCTTGTACAACTGGCTATATACATGCCGAAAACTAAAACTTCACACAGGTCTCTCAGCATGCACTAGGATAAAGTCAAAATGGATTAAAGGTCTAAGCGTTAAACAGAAACACTAAATCTCCTGAAAGAGAAAGTAGGAGGAACTCTTGAAGCCATAGGGGTATGCAAAGAATTCATGGACCAAAATCAAATCGCACAGGAAACACTTGAAAGAATTAACAACTGGGACCACCTCTTATTGAGAAGTTTTTGCACGTCAAAAGAAATTACCAACAAAATGAAAAGACAACTCACAAATTTGGAAAAAAGTACAAATTAAGTACTCAGACAAAGGTCTGCTCTCTAGAATTTATAAAGAGCTAAAAAACATTAAAGACCCAATCCAGAAATGGGCAGCTGAGATGAACACACACTTCTCAGATGAAGAAATTAAAGAAGTGAATAAATATATGAAAAAATGCTCTAGCCATCCACAAAATGCAAATTAAAACAACACTGAGATATCATCTCACTCTAGAAATGGCTATCTTAAAGAAATCAACCAACAACTAGTGTTGGAGAGACTGTAGAGAAAAAGGAACCCTTCCCCACTGTTGGTGGGAATGGCTGCAGCCATTATGGAAATCAGTGTTCAGACTCCTTAAAAAACTAGGACTGGAAATCCCATTCAAACCAGCTATTCCCCTACTGGGAATTTTCCCAGAGGAACTAAAGATGTCATATCATAGTGATATATGCATACCTATGTTCATTGCAACACAATTTGTGATAGCCAAATCTTGGAAACAACCAAGATGCCCATCACCTGAGGAATGCATGAAAAAGCTGTATTTTTATATAATGGAGTATTACTCAGCTATAAAGAAGGATAAACTCGAAGGCTTTTTATTTAAGTGGATGCCACTTGAAGATATACTCATAAGTGAAATGAAGCAGACACACATGTGTAAACATTGTATAGTTTCCTTAGTATAAGAACTCAAAAGAAGAAATAAAAATAGAAAGATCCAACACAATTAAAAGGAAAATGAGAACTTGAGGATTAGACAATGAAGAGAGGGCAAGGAGAAAAGCTAGGAAACATGACAGGGGCAAAGCCATACATTTATATGCACAAGATAGGTAAGGCAATGATCTTGAGAATCTTCAGCAGGTTTTTGAAACTACCAGTTAATTGGTAGGGTTCTCACCCTGACTAACTATATATGCTGATACCTGTGAACTAAGCAACTGCACTGAAGATAGCAATGTGTAATGGTAGGGTCATGCTTGGAATGTCTGTCATTTCTTGTCTTCTAAATACATACTGTTTGTCATGACATATCAATTAGTACCATACTTTCTCTCAACTACATGTTTGTTTTTAAAAAAAAAAGTAGTAGAACTTTACAGAGCATTTCACCCAACACCTTCAGAATACATATTTTTCTCAGTTGCACATGGGACATTCTCCAAAATAGACCCTATAGTAGCACATAGAGCATTTTTAAGTAAATGCAAGGGAATCGAAATTTTCCCATCCATATTATCCAATCATGGTACAATGAAACTGGAGATTATTGGCAAAAAAGCCAAAACTCTATAAGCACATGAAATTAAATAATACCCTCCTGTACAACCAATGGGTCATAGATGAAATAAAGAAGAAATTAAACAATATTTACAATCAAATGAAAATGCAGATACAACTTACCAGAACCCATGGGATAAAATTAAATCTGTCTTAACAGGGAAATCTCTAGTGACAAATTCTCACATCAGGAAAACAGAATGAGCCCAAGTAAACAATCTCATGCTGTACCTCAAGCTTCTAATAAAAGAAGAGCAAGTCAAGCCAAAATCCCAAAGAAGGCAGGAAATTATAAAGACCAGAGCAGAAATACATGCAATGGTGACAACCAATACAAAGAGTTGGTTCTGTGAAACATAAATAAAATTAGCTGACCTTATCAAAAAAAGGAAAGAAAAATTCAAATTCTTACAATAAGGAATGAAAAGGGTGAAATCACTATAGATACTGTAGAAATTCAGAAGATTATCAATACCTACTTCCAAACTCTTTACTCTCACAAGGATGGAAAATACAGAAAAAAGAGACAGATTCTTAGATCCATATAAACTAGCAAAGCTGAAAGAAGAACATACACAAATTCTGAATAGCCCTATATCAATGAATGAAATTGAAAGTATAATCAAAAACATACCAAAAAAAAAAACCATGTCTGGATGGATTCACAGCTGAATTTTACAAGAAATTTAGAGAAGATTTAATGTCAACTCTTCTCAAGCTCTTCAATGAACTTGAAAGGGAAACAATTCTCTCTAACTCATTCCTGGAAGCAAGTATTGCTCTGATACCAAAACCAGAGAAAGACCCAACCAACAATGAGAACTACAGGCCAATCTCCCCAACGAACATAGATACAAAAATCCTCAATAAAATACTAGCAAACAGAATGCAGCAAATCATCCAGAAGATTATACATCACAGCCAAGTGGGATTCATCCCAGGAATGCAGGGATGGTTTAATGCACACAAATTCATAAATGTAATATACCACATCAACACAGCCAAAAGCAAAAATCACATGATTTTATCAGTAGGTGCAGAAAAGGCTTTTGATGAACTTCAACATTCATTTATGAAAAAAAAACCCTACAGAAAATCAGAACAGATGCTCTATTTCTCAACCTGATAAATCCATTTGTGACAAACCAACACTCCAAATGGAGAAAAACTGAAAGCTATTAATTACACTGATGAAACTGTGTATTAGTTAGGATTTATCACCAACTGATATAGAAAACCAGGAATCTTAGTACATAACCATTGTACTGTAGACAATATCAGGAGAATTTGCCATCAAAATCTATTGAACATATCTTGTAAAATAGGTGATTTTTGGAGATTTTAGATCTTATAAGCTGTACAAATCTGGAAGCATAGTGGTTTTTTCTGGTGAATTGTTGAAGCTGTAGCTAGTGATGCTGTTAGTGGGTAAAGGTTGTCAGTCAGTAAAAGGAAAGGCTGTTCCATCATTTTGATAATAAACAGTGATCATATCCCATCACTAGGGGGGATTGTGGGTTAACTCAGCTGTTTAAATCACTTAGTTGGGTAAACTCAGTCACATGTAGGGGACTGTGGTTCAATCTCCTGCTCCACAACTGCATCAGACCCACCCTTAAGGCAGCCTAAGGTAGCCCTCCAACCAAAACAAAAAACAAAAACAAAAAAACAAAAAACCTTTCCTATTCCCATCATTAAATATTTGAAGAACTTGTTTCACATATTCTTGAAATGTATTCTCCTTTAGAAGCTCCACACATGCCTCCCCTGAATCAAGTATGTGTACCACTGCCTTTTTTGGTTTTCTGCCTTATTGGTTCTAACCTATGAGCAATCAAAGGAGGTGCAATGCTTCATTAATGTTTCTGATGACCAAATGTTGACTCCATACCCCTAGTCTTGCTTTATTCAGAAAGAGGATCTAAGTCAAAAATAGGTTCTTGGTGAATTATCGTCAGGTTCACCATGAAGTCTGGTCATGTAGTCCATGGTATTGGGCTGTTTTACAACATCTGCATTATCAAAAGTACCAGATCCTTTTCTGGCTCCTGTATCAGCCAGGAGTTTCTTGATGCATCCTGTAAATCTGGAAGGCCCTGAAAATCTCTGATTTGGATAAGGCTGTTTTACTCAGTAGTTTCTTTTAAATGAGCATTCAGTTGCAGATTAACAAACCACTGCTGCACTATTTTGGTCTGAAGTATTTGGCCTGAAAATGGAGATTTCTTGAAAAGAGGTTGGAGATTAACTATGATCAGATCTTGCAAAAGATCCAGGACCATTGGATGTTTTCTTTTTAAAGAAGTGGAAAATATTGTCATTTTATTCCACTCTTGAAATTTTGGATTTGAAAGCAGTTCTGCTGAGTGACATAATTTCATCATGCATGTTTTTGTTCGAAATTGACTATTAGAACTGCTTCATCTATCAGAGGAATGTGCTTTACAAAGGTATCAAGAATGAGGCCTTTCTTCTGAACTTTGGATTACTCTTCCCCTTCTATTATTGGTTTCTTCTTCATTTCCCAACTGACTACAAAAATTGCCTTCATCTCCTGAAGAAAATTCACTTAATTTTTATTCCTTGGAAATATAGTCATTTTATTTGGAAGTGGGGAAGTGAAGAAGAAACTAGAAGGGGAAGAGTAATCCAAAATGCAGAAGAAAAGTCACTTGAATTTTTATTCCTTGGAAATACAGTCATTTTATTTGGGAGTGTGTAGACCAATGAAAAGAAAGTCTTCTGTTAAATAAAACTTCCACCTGCACTGGTACTTGAAGAAGTGGTAAGTGCAGTAAAAATTGTGTCATTCCCACTATCCATTGAGTCTTCTATAGTCCCTAAATCTCTTAGCATTTGCTGAGGCATTGCAAAACATAAAAGGGTGATCCAACATTGAAGACAGACTTAAACAATCTTCTGGATTTCTATAAAGTAACTGGTGAATAAGGTTCTTGGCCTCTTGACAAAATATTGGTGTTTTATAACCTGCTAATACTACTTTATTCATTGTGTTCTTGACTACGTCAGTGTCAAAAGGTAGTCTTCCAATAAGTAACATATAAAACATACAGTCCAAGGACCAAATATCTGATTCAAGTCCATATGCACTTTGAGTTGCAATTTCAGGTGAAATATAATTAGGAGTTCCACATAATGTATAGTGCTTTTCATCTGTTATTTGAAACTGAGTTGCCAGCCCAAAATTAGCAATTTTGATATTCATATTACGAGTAAGAGATTAGAACATGAAAGGTCCCAGTGTAATATACAATGGGAAAGAGGATACAATAATTCTGTGACAATCTGGTGCATGAAATGTTTAGCTTCATTTTCTTTCTTTTTTTTTCATTTTTTAAAATACTTTTATTGAGAAACAAATAACAATGAGATAGTTTCAAAATCGATTTGTAGGACAGTTCCAATAATTAATACAATGTATATTGTTGTCTTCTTAGTGGTTATGCATAGTACAAGATGCAGACATGACATCCTGTCCAAACACTATGAGTACAAATCTTTCTATTCATTGAATTAAGAGAAAGTAGTTGTATACCTATCCTAACTATTTTTTCCATAATTTTATTGATAAACAAATAACAATGAGAAAGTTTCAAATCAAATTGGTAGGAGAGTTTCAATAATTAACACATTGCATACATTCCTCCCAGTGGTTAATTGCTGTACAAGATGCGGACATGATATCCTATCTACAAACACCATTAGAACAAATCCCTCTATTCATTTTAAGAGAAGGTAACTATATATCTATACTAACCACTTTGAATACACAGATACAAAATGGACATTCATCTGTATACCCTTTTTTGGTTAAGTTCCATTATTTGAATATTATAGGTGTGTTAACTTAGCAAAATAATCTAAAAGAGTTCAGTAGTCCATAATAGTATTGGGTCTTTTGCTTCACTGGCAATGTCAGAAATTGTTGACCTGAGTCCCCTACAGCTCAACATAACAGCATGGCTTTACTTCTTATATTTCGTTTTTATACTTTTCTGCTGGGTGGTTAAGACCAAGGTAAAGCAGGACCTATGCAACAAGAGTTGTAGCTTTTGGGTCTGATAAGGTCAGTGAAATCCCCTTAGGATTTATCCTGAGATCCTGTACCTCAGATTGTTTGTCAGTGTCTAGCTTCATTTTCTGAGAAAGGTTTCATTCTGTTCTTTAGATACCTGTTTCCCCATTATGACACATCTCCAAGACTAGGTAGACATAATTATTATCTTCACAATAGTTATGAAGCTCTAAGATAGATGAGTGCTTCAATTGGCAATGCACTTTCACCTCTTTTTGGACTCACTGTACCATTCCAGCTTTGTATATGGCTTTGTTACCTATCAGTTTCATTTCAACTTTCAAACCAGTGTGAATGGACTCAGATATTTAGACACCAACAAATGACCCTTTACCAAGCATATTTCCAACTTTAATATAGCAGGTGTCTGGGGTAGAAGGCATGGTGATGCATCATGATGAAACACTCCAATAATCTGGTCCCTTAATCTGATGCAGCCGCAGTGCCCTCTTCCCATCCCAGCCAACTCCAGGAGCCCAGGGAGTGCTAGAATCCCATCACAGCTCCCTCCACTGGGTTTAACTGCCATCCCATCCACTGGAGAAGGCGGCAAGGACCCTGCAGGGCTCAGCGCTGCAGCTTGGGCAGGGTCACTGATTGTAAGTCACTGGGCTTAAAGGACAACAGGGTGTTCCCTCCTCCTCCCAGCTCACTGGATGCTGCAAGTGGCAGGCTGCTTTTAGTACTGTTTTAAATTAATGCACGAGTTTGAAGGCTTGTTAGCATTACCTTGATTCAAACACTAGACACGGATCAACCAAACAAGAGAGCTACAGATCAACTTCTTTTATGACTATAGATACAAAATATTCTCAAGAAGATACTGACAAAAATGATGCAATGAAATAAAGATGATATATCATGACCAAGTAGGGTTCACCCCTGGGAAGGAAGAATGATTCACTTTATGCAAATGAGTAAATGTAGTAGAAGATGATGTTATCTGCAGATAATGATTAATTTCTTCCTTTCATATATATATATATATATATATATAATCTTTTTATTGCCTAATGACTCTTGCTAATATTTTGAATACTGTGTTTAACATAAATAGAAGAAACGACAGCTATCACATGATCAAACTAGATGTAGAAACGAAGGGCATGGTAGCACATGCCAGTAATCCCAGCCCTTGGCAAGCTGTGGCAGGAGGATCACCACAAGTTCAAGGCCTGCCTGGACTACATAGTGAGACCTTGTCTCAAAACAATAACAAAACAAGAATTTACAAATCAGTAAACACACATAAGCCTTTGACAAAATTAAACATCTTTAGTGATGAAAACACTAAAGAAAACAGGTATTGAAGGACCCTATCACAACTCAATCAAAGGTATTTATGACAATCTAATAAAAGGTATTTATGACAAGCCAACGAGAGGGAAAGTTGAAAGCTTTGCTTCCAAAATCAGGAACATGACAATGATGTTTAGCATCCTCTTTACTGTTAAACACAGTATTCAAAATATTAGCAAGAGTCATTAGGCAATAAAAAGATTATATATATATATATATATATATATATGAAAGGAAGAAATTAATCATTATCTGCAGATAACATCATCTTCTACACAGAAGATAAAAACTCCACCAATATATTCTTTAACTTACTAACCAAGTTCAGTAAGGTAACAATATAAAAATCAACATATAAAATCACATTAATATACTAATAAAAACCATTGAAAAAGAAATTAAGAAAATAATACCTTTCCAACAGAACCTAGAAAAATTAAATACTTAGCATTAATATAACTGAGGAAGTGAAAGACAACTGCAGTGAAAAGTACTGTACTCTGAAAAAAAACTGAAGAAGACAACAGAAAATGGAAAAATACAATATTCCCTGTTCTTGGATAGTTAGGACCATTACAGTCAAAATGGCCATATTACCAAACCTGATATACTGATTTAAAACCATTTCAATGGAAATACCAACAGCATTTTTCACAGAACTGGAAAAAATAATCAGAGCATTTACCGGGAACCAGAAGAAATCCAGCATATCATAGCAGTCTAGGGTACCAAGATCAAAGCAGGAGGCATCACGACCTCAGAACTGAAGTTATATTACAAAGTTGGGATTGATGAAAACAGAATGTACTGGCACAAAGACATAGGGATCAATGAAACAATAAAGGATGTAGAAATAACTGCAAACAGTTCAACTATTTGATATTTGACAGAAGGGCTAAAAATATATCCTGGAGGGAAGAGAGTGGACCCATTTCTCTCACCATGTGTTAAAATAAAAATCAAAATGGGTCAAAGAACTGAATGACAGAAACACTTAACCTGCTGGAAGACAAAACTGGTAAAGCTTCTGAACAGAAACTTTATTATATAAGGAATAACATAAAAAATGAACAAATAAGTTATATCAAATTAAAAGGTTTCTGAACAACAAAGAAACCAGTAGAGTGAAAAGAAAACTGACAGAATGAGCAAAACTTTTTCCAGTAATTCTTTGGAAAGAGGATTAATACCTAAAAAATATAAAGAAAAAAATTGGACACTCCCTTTCAGGAAATATACAATGCAATCAAAAATGGACAACTAAAATAAATAGAACATTCTCAGAAAAAATAATGCAAAAGACCAGTAAATAAATAAATTATCAATATCACTGGCCACTAGAGAAATGTAAATTTTCTGGGTGTGGTGACACTCAAGTGTAATCCCAGCACTGGGGTGGGCATGGGGGACGTGTGGGGAGACCGCTAAGGCAGGAGGATCACTGTGATCTGAAGGCTAGCCTGGAATACCAAGTGAGTTCCAGGGCCAGCCTGAACTGCATAGAAAAGCCCTGTCTCAAAATAAAACAAAACACACACCAATAAAAAGAATAGAGAATTACAAATTCAAACAACACCAAGATCCCATCTTATCCCAGAAAGTATGGCCATGATCAAGAAATCAAATAATAACAGATGCTAGTGAGGCTGTGTGGGAAAAAAAGAACTCTTCTACACTGTTGGTGGAAGGTAAACTAGTATAATTACTATGAAAACAAATATAGAGAGACCTCAGAAATTAAAAGTAGAAATTCCATTTGACCTACCTATTCCCCTTCTAGGTATCTTTACAAGAGTTAAAGACATCATATTAGAATGACACATGTATACCCATATCAATAGCAGCACAATTCATAACAGCTAAACCATAGAAATGGCCTATCTGTCCATCAACAGGTGAATGGATAAATGTGATATTTACACACAGTGGAGTACTGCTCTACCAGAAAGGATAACCCTGAGACATGTGCTGAAAAATGCATGTTCCCTAAGACTATGAAGGGAAACAAATCAGACACACAAGCTTAAATATCTCTAATATGAGAAAGCTGAAGTATAAATAAAGGGCAAAATAAAGGTAGACAGTAGGAAATAGGGAGATTGGTCTTTCTCAAAGAGAAAAAGAATCAAGAGATGGAGGGAATGGGGAGAGAGGAAAGGAAACAAAATAAGGAGCTAAGATGTGTTATGTACATGTGCCATCTGTACACAAGAAATATAAGCACTATGTACCACAAATATGTTCTAACTGCAACAACATAAAAAATACATAGAAGCAGAACACTAGTGATTATATTTTGTAACATTTCATCCTATACAATTATGTAATATAATTTCTGTTGAAATGTGAAAATAACCAAGTTTTGTACCACAAGGTAAAAGCTTGTTCTTAATTTTGTACAAAATTCCAATTAATTTTATTAGCTTTTTTTCAGAAGAGATTTGTACGAATGAAAGTCAAGATAGCCTACTGAGTATAAATTTGATAGGCATTTAGATTGTAGATTCTGCCTAAAATTCTAGCACTTGTTTTCAAGTTAAAGGAAAAAAATTTGAATACCTTAGTCAATTTTTATGTATAACGAGGCATAATTTTTAAACTGAAGATAATCATGTTGCTAGTATAGTAGCATCATTGGTTTTCTTACATGACAAAGGTACATTAGAGTATGTCAAGAATTTGGTTAACTAATTGCTAATGCATAAACCACATACTTTTTAAAGAGAGGGCCATATATTGAACTCAGGGACATTTCATTGAGCTATAGCTCCAGTCATTTCTTAATTTTAAATTTTCAGACAGGATTTTGTTAAGTTGCTAGATTATCTAGACTGGGATTAAATTTGGGATCCTTTTACCTCAGTTTCCCACAGTGCTAGGTTTAGGCGTAGACCATCATCACATCAGTTAGAAAATAAACCTTTAAATTCTGTTTCTTCTTTTTTTATTTTTTTCAATGTATTTAGTACAGGGTCTCACTATGCAACTCAGACTCCTAGTGATCCTCCTATTTTCAGCCTCCCCAGCACTGGGATTATAGGCATGTGCCACCAAGCCCAGATTCAGCAGCCGGCTCAGTGTGCCCTGGGACAGGGTTGGCATGGCATGTGGTGCTGGGGATCGAACACTGGTCCCTGTGCTTGCCCAAGCAGATGCTTAGTCCACTGAGCTACCTCTCCAGCCCTTTAGTTCTGCTTCTAAAGGCTATGTGATCATTCATGTCTCTAAACACATGTGACACAATTTCAACATTATGGAATAGTCTCATGAAGCATTGAATATCATAAAAAATTTAAAGTAACTTTTAAAATCATGAGACAAGGGCTGGGGAGATAGCTCAATAGAATAAGCGCTTGCCTGGCAAGCACAGGGTCCTGAGTTCAATCCTCAGTACTGCAAAATAAATAAATAAATAAATAAATAAATAAATAAATAAATAAATAAAATCATGAGACAATTATAATTATGATAACTTTAAAATCTAAATGGGAGGCCTGGCCCTAGCTCAGTTCTTTAAGTGGCTGCTTCCACAATGCTGGCAGCCTCAGGTTGCTGTAGTTTGATCCCCACAACACTCCAGCCAGCCAAAAGTGCCCTGAAGGCATTCGAGGAGCAAAACAATAAATAAATAAAAAATAAAATAAAATCTAAATGTTCCGGGGGCCTGTCCCTTAGCTCAGTTCTTTACGTGGCTGCTTCAACAAAGCAGTCAGGCTCAGGTTGCTGTGGTTCGATCCCCACAACTCAAGCCAGCCAAACCTGCCCTGAGGTGATTCCGCGCCAAAAAAAAAAAAAAAAAAAAGTCCTTCTTCCATTTAAAAAAAAAAATCTAAATGCTCTTACTGTAGTAAGGAAATAAGGAAACATCATATATAAACTATAGAATTATTTTCCATTCATAACCTGTTTTTATTTACAACTGATTTTAGGTATAAATCACCTATTTTTTTTAACAAAGTAAAGACAGAATTTAAAAGACATGGTCAGCCAGATAGCTCAGCAGACTAAAGCACCTGCTTAGGCAGAGCGCAGTGGCTGGGGTTAATCCCCAGGGTGCCGTGCTGGCCCCGCCCACGCAGCGCACTGAGACAGCTACTGAGATTGGGCGCAGTGATACGTGCCTGTAATCCCAGGACTTGGTAGGCTGAGAACAGGAGGATCACTACGAGTCCTATCTATGTAGTGAGACCCTGCAGACCATGTCCTACAAACAAGAAAAAAAATTGAAAGATGTACTCATGTTCAGCAAATATTTTCAGATTTAGTAGTAAATAAATTAGATAACCAAATTGCTCACATGTTTTCTAAAACAGGATTTGGGTTTCAATTCTACTTTTATGTTTTTATATATAATTCACTAAAAGAAGTAAAATGCACGATTTGAACTTAAGGAGAATACTGTATTTAATGAGGGTGGTGCCTAGAAAAACATAGGACCTTGCCACAACTGTACAAAACAACATTCACACTTAGAATAAGCACTTCTGAATTCAAAGTTAGGTTTCCAGGCTGGGGAGATAATTCAGTGACATAAGCACCTGAAGGGTAATCTCATGGTGTGGAGTTTTATCCTCAGGCAAAACAAACACAAGTTAGGTTTCCAAAAGCTGAGTAAACTCACTATAACATAATTCTCTCATTACATAGTACCATATTTTACACATACTTCCTGTCATTTAATTATAAAGATGTCGAAGTCCACAAAGCAAAAAGGTACTAGAATTACACTAAAATATATGGGTGATGTGTGCATGCGCATGCACGCGCGCGCGTGTGTGCGTGCGTGCGTGTGTGTGTGTGTGTGTTACTGCAAATATAAAGAAAGTAGCTGGAACAAGGGAACTTTGTCTTTGTCATCTTCCTTAATACTATGAGCAAAACATTACTGATTTAGTTCATGGAAGTTGCAGCTCTTCTCAATTAGGGTGACGGGACCTGCCTACAAATTCATTTCTTTGTTTTCAAATAAAATAAAGAGAATAATTTATCAAAATTCTTAAAGCGACAATAAAGGATAACACTCAAGTAGGCTTATTTCTGTGATGTGTACTCACATGTTGGGGCATACACACATATACACTTTACTCTGAAATCTCAGATATATAATGGAGCGCTCACCAGAAAAATCTTATCTATTTTTTGTAACTAGTATGGAATATGGCAAAGTTTTAACTATTTTTTATTTTTATTTTTTAATTTTAATTTTTTAATAGATTGCAAATTGAAAATAAATTATTTACAAACACAAATGAGTATAACAATAAAATTGTCCAAAATAAAAATGAAGAAAGAATTTACAGATCAGTCATAATAGTTCACTGTCAAAACCAAGAAACTTATATTTACATAATTAGAATTCTCAAAGTAGATAGGAGTAGGCAATAAGTATTTAAAGATTTAAAATTTCTGAATTTAGTTCAACTTGTAATACCATATTTCCAAGAAAAATGAACCTTTTGCACAAGAAATTTTAATAAAATCATATCAAGATACACAAAAATGAAATTGTCCAAAACTTATTGTAAAGAAAAAAATCATTAAAGCATATACATAAAAATATTACCTATGGAAGAGCAAAATTAAATAACACCTTATTTCACATTAGAAAGAAAAAAAAGGTCCAAGTGTGTAAAAAACTAGACTAATTAAAGGACTAAAAGAAAACATCTGTCCTCTTTGAATTTTATACTTGGCAAACATACCTTTGAAAACTAAAAGTAAGATTTTCTAGTTATACAAACTTGAAATATTTTAATACCTCGAAAAGTAGCACATAGGAAATAACAAAGAGCATAATACAAAAGGTAAGAGAAGTTGTAGTGTGCTCCTGGATGAACAATAAAGAGCTCTCAATATGATAGTTATGCAGGACTACATAAAAAAATATATTAGATGAACCATTATTTAAAAGTCATTGCAGATTTCTATGAAACAGTACCAATCTTATGTTGGGTTATACACGTATTTTTTTTTTATATATGTGTGTGTATGTGTGTATAAAAGATAGGAAAGAAGTAACATAAAGTCAACAGAAAATGGAAATATACTTTTTAAAGTTTCTAATACTAGGAGAAGATATCATACAA
>NW_004524577.1:27751386-27754979 GCF_000260255.1 Octodon degus | reverse complement strand
TTTGGTGTAGAGCTTAGATAGAGTTATTACCTTAGCACCAGGCCCAGACTACAAAGTTCAGATTCCTCCAGGTGGGTGTTGCTTGGATCTGGCTGCTGTGCTCCACTTCTCTCTGCTGCAGCTGTTAGCTTTGAGCCCTTTGTGTCACTCTGGCAAGATGTTCTGTTCCTGAATCAGCTGGGTGGGTCTTGTCTCTAGCCTCTTTGCAGGGAGTTCTGCTGAAGCATTCGCTGCTGGGCCTGCACTATGCTGGGCCTGGGCTCTGGGTCTATTCAGGATCCGCGGGTCCCGGGTGGCCTCACTCACTCGCTGGGCCTGAGCTCTGGGTCTATTCAGGATCTGGAGGACCCGGGTCATCTCACTTATTTGCCAGGCCTGCGCTCTGGGTCTCTTAATTATTTAAAGATGTTCATCATTACTGTTATAATAAATTATAATTAGGGCTGGGGAGATGGCTCAGTGGAATAAGTGCTTCCCTGGCAAGTGCAAGGGCCTGAGTTCAGTCCCCACTTCCACAAAATAAATAAATAAAATAAAATTATAATTATTAACTTCATAATAATTTTGATGTTCATAATTATTTATTTATTTATTTATTTATTTATTTATTTATTTTAGGGAAGGGTCTACAGGTATTCAAGTCTCACTACTAGATCGGACTTGTGGTGATCTGCCTGTTTACAGCCTCCCAAGTGCTGGGATTACAGGTGCATGCCCCCATGTCCAGTCTCAATTGCCATCTCAGCATGCCCCAGGGGTGGAGCTGGCATGGCAGGTCCAGGGATTGAACCTCATAATTATTTTTTAAATAAAAAATTGTATTTATTTAGAAGCATTGAGAATATCAACAAAACAGTTGCACCTTTTTTTTTCTGCATTACAGAGTGGTATTCAGTTAACAGAACAACAATTTAGTTCATATAAACTGCATCAGAGACAACCGAAGATGAAAAACTACTGTCCTCATATAGAACGAATTTGTGCTGTGCACCAAGAAGAACCTACTTTAAATTTCTATGCCAATTTACAGCCCCAATACTGTACCAGGCAAGGTGAGTGGCTATTGAAAATACCACCAGGACAGGGCTGTCTAAAGACACATTCGGTAGTGTGTTAACGATACAAAAAAGAGGCACTATAAAGTTTAAAAACAAATCTTACACAGCCTTACATTTCAATTTTTTTTTTTCAAAATGAGCAAGTTGTGTACAGGGGGATTAAATTCTTTATAGACAAGAAAAAAACTGCACTAGAACCAACTCATTCATCATCATACTCTTTTACATCCTCCTCATCCTCTTCACCTTCCTCCTCCTTCTCCTCCTCCTCCTCCTCCTCCTCTTCCTCCTCCTCCTCTTCCATCTTTTTTTGATTTTTTCAGCCTTGACGACTCCCTTTTTTGCTGCATCTGGTTTTCCTTTAGCCTGGTAGGCAGCAATGTCCTTTTCATACTTCTCCTTCAGCTTAGCAGCCTTCTCACATGGCTGCTTGTCATCTGCTGCAGTATTATTCCACATTTCTCCAAGTTTCTTTGCAACATCGCCAATGGAGAGGCCAAGATGTTCTCCTTTGATTTTTGGGTGATACTCAAAACAGAACAAGAAAGCCAAAGTAGGCCTCTTCAGTGCAATGGGATCCTTGAACTCCTTTTTTGTTTCTCCTTTAGGAGGAACATAAGTTTACATTTCTCTTTCATAAAAAGCCTTGTCTGCTTTTGTCATACTTCAAATTTTCCTTTTTCTTCAGCAGACATAGTCTTCTACTTCACTGAGCACTTCTTAGAAAATTCTGAGGGGCCAGGCAGATGGCTCAGTGGAATAAGCGCTTCTCTGGCAAGCTCAAAGGCCTGAGTTCAATCCCCGGTTCCACAAAAATAATAAAAAAAAAAATTCTGAGAAGTTAACAGAAGCATCTGGGTGCTGCTTCTTGTGCTCCTCTGGGCAAGTTTGCACAAAGAATGAATATGATGGCATCTTGCCTCTCAGCTTCTTAGGATCTCCTTTGCCCATGTTTACTTGTTTTCCTCAGTGAGGTACATAGTCACTCAGTGCCTATTCAGCTCTCACTTGCCCTGGCGCTGTCTTTATTGAGCTCAATGTACTACCCTGGTTGATGTTCATAATTATTAAATTATTATAACTTTTCAAAGGAATGTAGTATGGTACTATTATTTTTTAGCTGCTTTTGGAAACATATCTATGTACTTGTTTATGAAAATTTTTCTGTGTACATAATATACATGTGTATATGTATGAGAAGAAACAAAGCATAATATTGGCATAATAGTCCTAATTGAAATTCAATATTTATTTTAAAAGAATATTATGTACAATTTTTACTAAAATTGTGTACATTTTTACTAAAAATGTCAGACTATAAAAAATAAAAGTTTTGGAATTAATTAAAATATAAACATTTTAATCAAATGTTAATCTTTAATAAAAAGTTGAACTTAAAAAACACAGAAATATTAACATGGAAAGATAAAAGTTTTAAATGCATGAAAGATACAGATTTATAAGCAATATTATAATCAGGGATGGCTTTACTAGTTTCAGTAAAAAAACTATGTGGTACTGCATATCTTTGATGTTTAATTAACTGACTGGGTAAAATCCTTCAGTCATGCTACATTACTTGGAAACATTTCAAGACTAGAAAAAATTGAATTTATTTACTTTCTCCAGAGGTGATAAAGTCTTAAAGGAGTTTTATTTTGGGCTTTAAAAATGAAAATAATTATTATTTAGAGCCAGGCATGTTGGCACACACTTGCAGTATCAGCTATGTAGGACTAAGACAGGAGGACCACTTGAGCCTAGGACTAGAAGTCAGTTTGGGCAACATAGCAAGGCTCTTTTAAAAAAAAATAGTCTCCATTTATTCATTATTAATAATATTAACAAGTTCTATTAATTCACATTAAACCTATTTACCTTAGTTGCTATTGCAAATATATCATGTACTACTTTTAATAAAGAAGTTACAAGCTATGATGAAACATTAAAAAAAAGATAAAAGGAGCATCAAAGGTAGGCTGGACATGATACAGATTTGAGAATTAACATATAGGGAATTTGAAATAACTATAATTAATGTGCCAATGGCTCTCATAGAAAAAGTAGACACACATGTGAATAGATGGGTAATGTACACAGAGAAAATGCTAAGAATTAAAAGGACATGCTAGATATTAAAAATACTGCTTCAGAAATGAAGACTGCATGGTGAATAGACTTGGATGGATTCATCAGTACCCAGCACACATAGTAAACAGGAAACAGTGAAAACTGTAGTTTCAGGGCCGAGGAGATGGCTCAGTGGAATAAGTGCTTCCCTGGCAAATGCAAGGGCCTGAGTTCAATCCCTGGTTCCCCAAAAAAAAAAAAAAAGAAAGAAAAAAAAAACATGTATTTTCTATATTAATGAAACAAGTAATTTTCAGAAGAATAAAGAGGTATTTCTGCTTTATGATTTTGTTTATTCTTTTTAATGATAGAATTAAATCATCAAAAAGACAATCATAAATGTGAATGCACTTAAGTACAAAACTTAAGAATATATGAAGCAGGGGCCAGGCCAGGGAGATGGCT
>NW_004524577.1:27749789-27751263 GCF_000260255.1 Octodon degus | reverse complement strand
TATATGAATGAAGTAAAAGGCTATCATCAAGAAATAAGCAATAACAAACAGTGGAGGGTCTCTGGGAAAAAAGGAACCCTTTTCCACTGTTGGTGGGAGTGTTAACTGGTACAACACTAAGAAAATCATTGTGGAGATCCCTAAAAAGAAAACTAAAAACTAGGATTGGAGGTCCCATTCAACCCAGCTATTCCTCTTCTGGGTATTTTCCGAGAAGAACTGAAAACATCACACCATAGCAATACATATGCACCCATGTGCATAGGAGCACAATTTGTCATAGCTAAATCTTGAAAACAACCCAAATGCTCATTAACTGAGGAATGGATATTAAAAGGTGTATTTTTATACAATGGAGAATTACACAGCTATAAAAGATAAACTTGAGGTTTTTGTAGGTCAATGAATGCAACTAGAAATCATACTCATTTGTGAAATAAATCAGAGCCGCATGTATAAACATCATACTGTCTCCCTAGTGTCAAAACCAAAAAGAGTAAATAGAATCTGAAAACTACAATGCATACTGTGAAAGGGAAAGAAATTGTTCAAAAGAAAAGAACAATCTGGATGAAGGAAAGGAGAAAAAATGAAGGGAAAAGGAAATATGTATAAATACATAGGATAATTTAGATAATTGTATCACTGATTTCTGCTGGTCTATTGAAAGGAGCAATTAATGCTTTGAATTTTTTTCTTTCTCTTTTTTAATTTTTTATACTTATTTGACAGGTTTATTATCAGATAGTCTGAACAACAAATTTGAAGACAATGTACAATATAGCAACCACTGTTGATATCGTATCATTTTGCTGAGTGAAATTCTATATCATTTCTTTTCTTTTTTCTTTTTCTTTTTTTTTTTTTTTTTACTCTTTAACTTCTCTTTAAAAATAAAATGTAAGAACCCTGCACACCTTAGCCATTCCGCCAGAGTCTCACTAGACCCTGGCAACAGTTCTTGCCCTGAAGACCTCCAGGAAGACCTGACTACCAGAGCGATCTGTGAGAGCCTTTGGGTGCCAACTTACCATTGAGAGAACTTTTCATAACTTCGGCCTGCACTCATCATCATCATCATCATCAAATCCTTCTTGAACTGTGTGAATCCCTCCTGCCCTCGATGAGGTGCAAGCCACACTGAACCCACACAGCAGGAGCTTTGGTGTGCCTACCCTGCCCTCTCACTCTCCTGTGAGCCTTGCTGATCCACACCCTGCCCCCCTACCATCACTGCAGAATCAGGGAGAATATTGGAGGTTTCAAAAAATATCAAAAGGAAGGAACAAAAGGCAATCTCAGACCTCTAGCACATTCAAAACAAGCCTGGAACACAAGGTCATAGAGAACTTGGAAGTCACACACCTGAAATGTTTGAAATGATTGTAATTGAAGTAAATAAAAAAACAGCTATGTCAGGCTATGAAGGAAATTAGATCAGAAATAATCTCTCAGGGGGCCGGGGAGACGGCTC
>NW_004524577.1:27735435-27749480 GCF_000260255.1 Octodon degus | reverse complement strand
AACACAGGAAAAAAGTAAGATGCATGCAACAAATTGAAATTGATATACAGGACATTAGGAATTCCACTGAAAGCTGATGAAACTAAGTGAACAAAACAGAAGATAGAATTTCAGACTTAAAGATGAAAGCAAAGATATCTTTAAAACAATGAAGAATTTGTTCTAATAGTGTTTGTAAATAGGATATCATGTCCGCATCTTGTACAGCAATTAACCACTAGGAAGAATGTATGCAATGTGTTAATTACTGAAACTGTCCTACCAGTTTGGTTTGAAACTGTCTCATTGCTATTTGTTTCTCAATAAAATTATGAGGAAAAAAATATTTGCTAACCTATGAACTTTACTATCACTTTAAATTTTGAAATTCTTTTGACTCTAAATCATTAAATTTATAGACAATTTTGAGAATTAAAAAAAAGAGGAATCAGGAAATAACAATATAATAGCTGCAACAGCAAAGAAAAATGATATAAGAAAAATAGCTATCAATGAAAAGAAGGAATTAATACAAAAGACATAAAAAGTATGTTTGTGGAAGGAGTAGCAGAAAATTTTCTAAGCATGGGAAAACATTCTGATATACAGATAAGTGAGGCATATATAACCCCAGTGAGCCATAATCAAAATAAATCCATACACAGATACATAATAATCAAGGTCCCTGAAATTGAGCAAAAAAATCCTCCAGAATATTACGAGCTGTTAGAGAGAAAAAGCAGATCAACTATAATGGAAAGCCCACCAGAATCACAGTAAATTTCTCAACACAGACTATAAAATCAAGAACGGCTTGGAGTAAGATATTTCAAGTCCTGAAAGAAAACAACTTTCAACTCAGATTGATAGACCCTGCAAAACTATCTATTAATTTTAATAGAGAAATAGTTCCACGACAAAGAACAACTGAAGAAATTCATGACAGCCAAACCAAACCTACAAAGAGTGCTTAAAGATATTTTACAAAGAGACAAAGATGACCACAACTTCAAAAACTACAGAAGAGAATCACCAAACAGAGTAAGTAATTAAGCAAAACAGAAAAGCAGGGATTCTACAGTAGGAAAACAACATGACAAACATAAGCCAATACATATCAGTAATAAGTACAAATGTAAATGAACTTAATTCACCAATCAAAAGAAGCAGACTAGCAGAGTGGATCCAGAAAAAAAATCCAACAATATGCTGCATACAAGAAACACATTTAAACTCAGAAAGAAATTAATAGATTGAATGTCAAAGTATGGAAAAACAATATTCTATGTGACAGGAAATAATAAAAAAGCAGGGGTAGCTATTATGGTTGCTGACACAGTCAACTTCAAACCAATAGTGATTAGACAAGATAAAGAAGCTCACTACATACTTCTTGGGGGAAAACTGCAAAAGGAAGATGTAGGAACACTGAACTATATAAGACAAATTGTAACATACATGAAAAAGGACATAATTATACTGGGGGACTTTAATACCCCATTGTCACAAAGAGATAGATCAACCATGGAAAATATAAGCAAAGAAATAACAGAATTAAACCAAACTTGTGAAGAAATGGACTTAGTAGATCTTTACAGAGTATTCCACCCAACACCTTCAGACTACACATTCTTCCCAGTAGTACATGGGATGTTGTCCAAAATGGACCATATACTACCTCATAGAGTATGTTTAAGTAAATATAAAGGAATTGAAATTATCCCATGCAGATTATCTGACCATGGTACAATGAAACTGGAGATTATTGACAAAAGAAACAGCCAAAACTCTATAAACACATGAAATTAAATAATACCCTCTTGAACAATCAATAGGTCATAGATGAAATAAAGAAGAAATTAAACAATATTTACAATCAAATGAAAATGCAGATACAACTTACCAGAACCTGAGGGATACAATTAAAGCTCTGTTAAGAGGGAAATTTATAGTGATAAACTCTCACATCAAGAAACAGAATGAGCCCAAATAAACAATCTCATACTGCACCTCAACCTCCCAGAAAAAGAAGAGTAAGTGAAGCCCAAAGCCCAAAGAAGGCAGGAAATTCTAAAGACCAAGTAGAAATAAATGCAATAGTGACAAGAAAACAGTACAAAAAATTCATGAATCAAAGAGTTGGTTCTGTGAAACAATATATAAAATTGAGAAATGCTTAGCTGACCTTATCAAAAAAAAAAGGAAAGAAAAATTCTAATTCATGCAATAAGGAATGAAAAGGGTGAAATCACTATAGATACTGTAGAAATTCAGAAGTTTATCAATACCTACTTCCAAACTATTCTCACAAGGATGGAAAAAACAGAAAAAAGGACAGATTCTTAGATACATGTGAACTACCAAAGCTGAATCAAGAACATACACAAATTCTGAATAGCCCTATATCAATGAATGAAATTGAAAGTGTAATCAAAAACATACCAAAAAACCATGTCTGGATGGATTCACAGCTGAATTTTACAAGAAATTTAGAGAAGATTTAATGTCAACTCTTCTCAAGCTCTTCAATGAACTTGAAAGGGAAATAATTCTCTCCAACTTACTCCTGGAGGTAAGTATTGCTCTGATACCAAAACCAGAGAAAGACCCAACCAATGAGAATTACTGGCTAATCTCCCCAATGAACATAGACACAAAAATCTTCAATAAAATACTGGCAAACATGATACAGCAAATCATCAAGGAGATCATACATTACAGCCAAGTGGGATTCATCCCAGGAATGCAGGGATGGTTTAATGCACACAAATTCATAAATGTAATATACCACATCAACACAGCCAAAAGCAAAAGTCACATGATTATCTCAGTCGGTGCAGAAAAAGCTTTTGATGAACTCCAACATTCATTTATGAAAAAAATCCTACAGAAAATCAGAATAGATGCTCTATTTCTCAACCTGACAAAAGCCATCTATGACAAACCAACAGCCAATATTATACTAAATGGGAAAAAAAATGAAAATGTTTTACTTTAAAATCAGGGAAAAGATAAGGATGCCCACTGTTACTATACCTGTTCAATGTAGTTCTGGAAACATTATCCAGAGCATTTAGACAAGAAAAAGAAATAAAAGGAACAATGATTGGAAAGGAAATTATCATTATTTGCAGATGATATAATTCTGACATAGAAGACCCCAAAAACTCCACTAAGAGACTTAATCACCAAATTAAGTAGTATAGCAGGATACAAAATCAACATTCAAAAATCAATAGCATTTCTATATGCAAACAACAAATACAGCAAGAGAGAAATTATGCATTCCAAGCCTTTCACAATATCACACAAAGAAATGAAATACTTAGTAGTCAATCTCATGAAGGAAGTAAAAGATTTATAAGTGAAAATTATGCTACTCTGGAAAAAAGGGATCAAAGATGATTTCAGAAAATGGAAAGATATTCCTTGCCCCTGGATAGGAAGAAAAACATTGTGAAAATGGTCATATTCCAAAAACTGCTATACAGATTCAGTGCAATCCCAACTAAAATGCCATTAGTGTACCTCATGGTTCTAGGAAAAAAAATTCCTAAAGTCCATCTGGCACCAGAAGAGACCTAGAATAGGAAAAGTAGCAATCATGGGTAACAAAGGAAAGGCAGGAGGCATCACAATCCCTGACTTGGAATTGTACTACAAAGCTGTGATATAATCAGCATTGTACCGGCAATAAAACAGACCTGAGGACCAATGGAACACATTAGAAGATCCAGAACTAACTACAAACACTCATACATCTTATCTTTGATAAAGGGCCAAACATGTGAAAAAAAAAAAAGAGATAGCCTCTTTAATAAATGCTGTTGGAAAAACTGGCTTTCCACATAAGGCTTAAAATAGATCCATGCCTATCACGCTGCACAAAACAGCAGCCAACATGCTGCGCCAGCCCAAGGCCCGGGCGTGCTGAATTGGCGACTGAGTCCAGGCATGGTGGCACACACCTGTGTGGGAGTTTGAAAATAGGAGGTGCTGGGAGGTTGAAAATAGGAGGATCACTATGAGTTTGAGCTGCATATTGATACCCTGCACAAAATACAAAAAGAAAAGAAAAAGAAAAGAAAGAAAGAAAAAAAAAAAGAAACCTACAGTCAAAAAAGATCAAAGATTTAAGTATTAAAACTGAAATACTAAATATTCTGGAAGAGAAAGTAGGTAGAAATTTTAAGTACAGAGGGGTAGGTAGAGATTTCATGAACAAAAATCCAAAAGCACGGGAAATACTTCAAAGAATCAACCATTAGGATCTCATTTTTTGAAGTTTCTCACCGTCAAAAGAAATCACCAACTGAGTAAAAAGAAAACCCACAAATTGAGAAAAACTTACACAATGCTGTCTTTCAGACAGAGGACTCCTATCTAGAACATATAAACATTTTTTTTTAAAATCAGGTCTCCAAAATTCAAAGACCCACTGTAGAAATGGGCATCTGAGGTGAATATATACTTCACAAATGAAATACAAATGGCAAGTAAATATATGAAAAAATGTTCAATATCACTGGTCATTCAAGAGATGCAAACTAAAACAATGCTGTGATACCATCTCATGCCAGAAAGAATAGCTACCATCAAGAAGTCAACCAACAACAAATTCTGGGGAGGCTGTGGGGAAAAAAGCCTCTTTTTCCACTGTTGGTGGGAATGCAGGCTGGTCCAGCCATTATGGAAATCAGTATGGAGATTCCTCAAAAACCTAGGACTGGAGGTTGCATTCAAGCCAGCTATTCCCCTCCTAGGTAATTTTCCAAAAGAACTGAAATCATCATACTACAGTGACATATGTACACCCACGTTTATAGCAATTCAATTTATCATAGTTTCCTGTACGAGAACTGCAAGGTTAGATGGCTTTATTGGTACATTCCACAGATCATTTAAAGAACAAATAGAATTAGCTTTATCCATACAAATTCTTTGAGAAAAGAGTACTTTTTAGTTCATTTTATAAGACTAAGTTTATTCTGATACAAAAATTAAATAAAAATGTTCAAGAAACCTGTAAGCCAAATATTTTTCAGGTGAATTATACTGAATATTCATACAAGAAAAAAATGAACCCTGACCTATATTATATGTCTCATAATATACCTAAAAGCAACTCAAAATGGATCACAGATCTAAATATAAAAGCTGAAAGCATAAAATGTCTAAAAGAAAATATAATAGAATGTTTGCACAGTCTTGAAGTAGATATCTGAGAATATGAAAAGCACAGACTTAAAATAAAAATTTTAAATTGGACTGAACTGGAATTTTTAAAACACCATTTAAAAAATAAATAGCAAACAAAGAAATATTGTTCACATATATCTCTGAATAAATAATAAGAAAAGACAATTTTTACAAATATAGGTAAGATCTAAACATTCAGCTCAAAGAAGATGCAAGAACAATCACATGAAAAGATGTTCACCTTCAATGTCATCATCATTTATCAGGAAATGTATGATCAGCATATCTAAGTACTACTAAAATGTATAGAATGGGGGCCAGGGAGATGGTTCAGTAGAATAAGCACTTGCCTGGCAAGTGCAAGGGTCTGAGTTCAATCCCTGGTTCCGCAAATAAATAAATAAATAAATAAATAAATAAATAAAGTAAAATAAAATGTATAGAATGGCTAAAATGTTTTAAATGGCTTATAACAACAAATGTCAAAGAGTACTGAAGTGACCAGAACAGTCACAGATTGGTAATGGAGTGCCAAATGATATAGCCACTTCAAAAGCTACAATAAACTTAAAAGAATGCCCCATACTATGAGCAGTATCCCTAAAGGAAAATGAAAGTATATGTTCATACAAATAGCTGTACATAGATGCTCATAGACTTTGTATTTTTAATAGCTGCAAACTAGAAGCAGGCAAAAATGTATTATGTGATAAGAAATGGTATTCAGAAACGTACAAAGTACACAACAGCAGCATGGGTGAATCGCAAAAACATTACACTGAGGAAAGGAAGCTAGACACTCAGGTACACTCAAGTGTGTAAGTCCACTTAGTAACAAAACAGAAAAGATAAGTCTAACTTATATAATGATAGAAAGTATTCATGGTTGTCTGGGGACAAGGAAGTATGGAGGAGAATCAAGGTTAATTGTGAAGAGGACGAGAGAATTTTTTTCAGGTAATAGAAACACCAATGCCTTGATTGTGCTGTTGGTTACAGGGACATACTTTTGTCAGGACTCATCAAACTGTACACAAGTGGAGGCATATTTATTGCAGGTAAATTTTACCCTGTTTTAATGTATTCAAGGGAAAGAAAACTCTTCTCCCAAAGAAGGTATTTCTTAACTCACTGTATGACTGACATCGTTATGATACCAAAACTATAAAAGGTACTGAAGTCCCAAATAACTAATATATGTTTAGATTAGCCTTGTATTAGGAAAGTAAACTGATTAGGCATTTAAAGACACCTATGTATCTGCAGCAGGATAAAGGAAGTTTGGATGAAATGTAATGGTATTAAAAGAATCCCAACACAATAACCTAAGTTATAATTTCTTTTTTTTTTAATTTATTTATTTGTGTGTGTGTGTGTGTGTGTGTGTGTGTGGCCAGCTCAGCCCAACAGGGGGCGAGGCTGGCTGGCATGTGATGCTGGGGGATTGAACCGCGGTCCCTGTGCTTTGCTAAGCTTGTTCTAAGTAGGTGCTTTAGACCACTGAGCCATCTCACCAGCCCCCTAAGTTTTAATTTCCCTGAAGTCTTGTCATATTTTTAACTCATCTCCTAACCAACCTTCTACATAAAGCATAACCCTACTGTTAAGACAAAATAATGTTATTTCCAAAATCAAGACCAATATTTATTTGCAGCTTCAATACAACTTTTACTATTTTAAAAAAATTCTCTCAGAGTAAGATTTTGAAGTTCACTCAATCAAATGAGTTAATTAACACCTTCAAAATTTATTTTCTTAGGGATTATTCTTCTTGTGAAAAAATAGAAATATATAAAATTAAAGTAGCATAATGAACTGCTATATATAACTTATGATTATAAAACTCAAAATAATGTCGTTTTTTGCTTTCTCTTTTCTTTCTTTTAAAAATAAATCTTCAATATCCTATCACTTTAGCCCCACATAGTTGAAAAGGTATTTCTAGAAATATAAATAATTTAGAATATTGTTTTTGTATGGGTCAATACATTAGATAGATTTTTCAATATAGCAGTGGTGTGGCCTCTTTGATGCAATTTCTCAACTACTAAAACCCATGGTAACAACATAATTAATTTCAAATTTCTTTCAAAAAGCATCCTTTCCTACAAAGTTTTGTTCAATGTCTTTCCTTATATCTTACATTAAAGCTAGGTGTATCATTTAAATGAGCATAAACATCTATTTTTAATTTGACAAGAAAACTAATGTCCATTTTTTTTTCAACAAAAGGATGGGAAAAAAAAAGTAAAGCCTAGCCAGAGAAAAAAATTAGCCATAGCTACTTAAAATGTATATTGTACCACTGCACAATTATACACTGGATAGATACTAAAATATATTCTACACAATTTTTAAAAGGTGTAAAATATTCACAGTTTATTGAGTCATTAAGGGCTCTTTGAGTAATTCAGGATGATATATTTTTCACTGTAATAAATGTATGGATATTGTCACATCATTTTATGTCTATCCTACTATTTTAGGCAGCCGAGTTAGATAGAAATATTATAAGCAGTCAGACAGGGCCAGGCCCTCGAAGGAGACAGCACAGAAGATGAGATACCTTACAACTCTGGGAGGGGCGGATGCTCCTGCTGTGAAGCAGACCTAAAGACCTAAGGGCCAAACAAATGCTAAAAGAGTAACACATGGGATTCATATTCTAAATAGATATCAATCACCTGGAAAGACCCAACAACAGGAAGAGACCCTGTCCCGTATTCATGCCCACTTACTCCATGACTCGCTTCCCCATTTGGTCCTGGACTTAATCAATTTTACCTGAGCAATGGTGCTTGTAATCTCACCAGTTGACCATAGTTTTGTCCCACCTCACATCCACCTAAGTGAATTCTCCCTTTCTCTACTTTAGCCCTGCATGGTTTTACACTGTAAAAGTCCCTGGAAGAGACAGCTTCCTGGGAAACAACCCGCTCGGGCCCCCCCTCCTGTCCCTCTCTCAGACAGGAGCTTTCTTTCTCTTAATAAATATATTCTGCTCATAACCTCCGTTTTGCCTAAAATTCATTCTTAGGTTTTAGAGAACACGAACTCGTGCAGGCCAGGTCAGGAGATCGTTTTTCCTTTTGTCATTTGGAGGTTCCCTAAATCATTTGGAGGTCACCCACCCGAGACCAGTTTTTCTCCCTGTATCACTACTACGATAAAAATCACAAAACATTTATTAAACTTGATGTGGAAAACATATTTGATATACTTCTGATGGCTACTGCTTTGTTTCAGGAAGAGCTATCGCTGTACTTTAATGGCAATATGAGTTGTGCCAGAGTTGACAAGCTGTGTTCCTGAAAGATAAGCACCCTTATTCATAAAACAAACTTTCCCTCACTAAGCAAATAATAATTTTATATACTGAAAAGGAGAGAATGTTTTACACTGTGCCTCACTGTTGAAAGAAGAGGATAGCGACATATAATTAATTCTGAAAAAAAAGCTTTCTTTTCTCATTAATAACATTTTTGAATGGAAATGTTCTGACTCACATTCTAAAAAATTTTATGAGAGTCTCCTCATTTTTTAACACTTTCAAATAAGAACTAATTGTGAAAAGTCACTCTAAAACAAAACTTGAGCGGTATATCCTACTTTATCACAATTTTTCCATATAAGATTTAAACCATGCATTTTAGGAAGAGCTCACAGGATATAGCCACAAGAAAAAAGAAAGAAGAAAAAAGAGAAGAAGGTGGGAAAGGGATAGGGGAAGAGGACAAGGAAGAGAGAGGAAGAAGGATAAGAGAAAGAAAAAGAGGAAGAGGAAGATGGAGGAGGAGAAAAGGAAGGAAAGAAAGAAGAAAGGGAAGGAGGGAGGGAGAGAGGGAGGGATGAAGAGAGAGAAAGAGGGGTGAAGGAAGAAGGAAAGAAGGAAGGAAGGAAGGAAGGAAGGAAGGAAGGAAGGAAGGAAGGAAGTTAGTTCAGTCTAGGAAACTTACGAGATAGCCCAGTTAGTCTTAAATGATGTAAAGAGAAACCTCCTTCTAAACTACTGAAGTACAAAAAAGAATGAGACTTGAGATTCCTTAATTTCTGACTGCATGAGATAACAGTGCTTTCATATACACATTAGTCACCCACTGTATGTTATTTGTTCAAACCTTCAGTATGAATAAATCTGAGAGCACCTATTAGATTTAGTTTGGTTGCACGAAACTATGGAAGTCATTAATGAGCTGGATTTTTTTAGTGAGTTGAAGATGAACTACCTTGTTCACCCCCCCACTCTAGTTCCTCTGCTGCTTACTTCAATGGAAAAGAGAATATTAATATATAAAAATTTCATTACAACTGCATCACTGACTTTTTTGTGTCTAAAGTCAGACTTGAAGCTTGATGGTTACTTGAACTTACACCTAACACAAATTTAAAATTTTAAAAAATACAACAAAGATAATTTTACTCTAGATTTTAAAAACTGACCTGCACGTTTATCTTGAGAATTACCTGAGGCAAGTATATAAGAAACATTCATTTAAAATTTTTCTTTCCCATCCACATTGCCACCCCCTAAAACAGCATATTATGTAGCAAATCATATAAATATTAGGAGTTATTACACATAGACTTCTGTTTTAGCTAAAAATGTTTGACTATCCTTTCAGTTATTTTCATTCTCTTGTTAGCAGATATAACCATTTGCTAATGTTAGTAATTTCCACTTTAGAGGAAAAGGACTTTTAAAAAACCTGATTTGTTAGTGAATCAGAGGCTCTATTATTTAGTTTTTACCTGTGTAAGAACATTAAAGTCCCATTAAAAATCGACTAAAGACATCATTGTTGAATTGTAAGAACTCATGTATTTGAAATAAAGGAAAATACAGTCAAACATCTCTCCCTCCATGATAAGAAGCTTTTATATTTATTCTTGCCTGTTGTTCAAAAGAAGGGTTGTTTTTGTTTTTGTTTTGTCATTTGGGTATGGGGGAAAGCCATAGGACAGTTTTTCCACTGGCACACATGTATTTAAAATAAATATTAAAAATTTAGGTCCTTCTAAAAAGAAGTGAGGATGATATCTCACTAATTTGTAAGAGTTTGATGTGCAAGTGCATGTGAAAGCACACACTACACAACAACAGTTGCACAAACTTTGTGCCTAACAAAGGTATGTTCACAGCTATATGAAAAGTGACAACTAAAAGCGGATTTTTGTCAGTGGTACTAACTACTTAAAAACACTTATGTACTGTCATTTGAGGAAAAAGAAGATCATTTAGACAATTGGACTCTCTGAGGAACTGGGTATTGGGCAGACAGCTAAAATTATAGCAGATTAAATGTACATAAATATTTAAGTGTGGTCCATTCACCTCTGAAGATACGAATCATGAATCACAAAGGTTATTTAGCAAGCCTCTAGTTCTTAAAGTGATTTATCCCAATACCTGAAATGATAACATTCTCTTTTGAAATCAGGCAAAAAAAAAAAAAAAAAAAGCTGTAAAACATAAAGGCTTTCAACACAGTAGTTATGAATTACTCAAAAGACTGGAGTTCTAAAATTTATTTTTATTTTTCTTAAACTCACTCACTTGTGACCAATCTCGTGTGCAATGGTAAAAGCTGAACCCAGGCCAATGTCTTCATTAATGCTACAGCTCCTTTCAGGTTCACACATTCCAGCCACAGAGGCCAAGCCTGAATAAACAGAAAGAGACACAAAAGGTCAAGCCAAGGTGTTTCAGTCTTAAAAAGCCCGTACTTATAAGTGCCTGGATTCTTTTTAATAACCTCCACGCACAGAAGGAACAGTTGGCAAAAGGTTAACTTTCTAGTCATTTGCAAAATCACTGGGGGGAATTTCACTTCGCCGGCTAGACATTAATATTTTTTGAACTGCAGTCAGTGCTGGAAAATGTCTAGACTAGGGGTTAGATTTATAAATTTTACTTCTGGTAACTTGGGACCACCTAGTAACTTGAGCCAGAAGAGGGAATTCAAGACAGCATTTCTATTTTAACATTCTTCAGGCTGTAGAAAGCAAAATACATCCACATTATTTTTCTAAAGAGATCTGTTTAAGTTTAGTGGGTTCATAAAAATATACAAGCAACTTTTTAGTTATCAAAAAGGGGGAATCCCAAATGATTTTTTAAATGACATTTTTAAAAAAACAAAATGAATGATTCAAAAGAGAAAAAGGAGAACCATAAAAGATGGGACGTTTTGCACTTTTAAAATCTTGAATTAGTTCTGATAGTGATGCAACAATTTTTTCACTACATTCGTGGATAGGAAGTCACACACACATTCAGTGCATTAGAGTTTACTAATAAAGCAAAAGTTATGATGTTAATTTGCTGATTCTAGTGAAATATTATATTACTAGACATCCCCTTCCCTTGGGAATTTTAGTATGCAAATCTTTAATATTAATTCCCAATGAATAGCTTACTCTGTGAATCAGTACAGAAATTTAAAACAATGCTTACAAAAAATAATTTTTATGAAGAAAAAAGTTTCATTTCTTTTAAGGAAATAAATGTCAGATCATATTTATCAAACATGGAAATGAAGTTATTTAAAAGTTAGAAGGAAAAATATTTTATGCTAGTTGTCTACTATTATCACATATTTTTAAAAAATTAAATCATTTATTTATTTATTTATTTGGTACAAGGTCTCACTACGCAGTTTGAACTCTTGGTGATGCTCCTGTCTCTGCCTCCCCAGTGCTGGGTTACAGGCATGCGCCACCATGCCCGGTTTTGGGGACCAGCCCAGCATACCAAGGGTACCAGGGCTGGCATGCCATGCAGTACCGGGATTGAACCAGAGTCCTTGTGCTTGCCAGGCAGATGCTTAGATTCTTGAGCTATCTCCCCAACCCCTATTATCACTCATATTAACAGTTACTTTCTTGCTAAAAGCTATTTTAATTCAATTCAATGAATATTTGCTAAGTATAATAAGTAAAATTCTGTGCTAGGTACATTTCCCAGTTACACTAGCTGGAAATGGTAAACAATATTCAAATCACAATTTTTACTATTAAGAAGCTCTGCAAGTGTTTCCCTATATTTTTTCACTTAAATATGAAAATAATACTGCACTGAAACAGAGTTGAAGTTTGTGTGGATGTGCTAATAATTTGCTTTCTCTACTATTTCATATGAGGGAAAGCAATAGGCTAGTTTTTCCACTGGCACACATTTATTTAAAACAAATATTAAAAACTTAGGTCTTTTGGGGGATCGGGGAGATGGCTCAGTAGGATAAGCGCTTGACTGGCAAACACAAGGATCTGAGTTCTATCCCCGGTTCCACAAAAAAAAGAAAAAGAAAAAAAAACTTAGGTTTTTTTAAGAAGATGTGAAGATATCTCACTACATTTGTACTATTTCATACAGAATGAGTAGGAGTTAGAGAAATGAGCCATGCCTCAGCATGGTTATAAAGATGGATGACACTTTGGTGCTGCCATTCCAGTCCCTTAGAGGACTTGGAACCTAAAAAACAAGATGTAGATAGAAAGACCAATTGGGGCAAAATGAATTAATTTTTGGCTAATCAAAAATATCCAATAAATGTCACCTCCAGTCTACACACACACACACACACACACACACACACACACACACACACAGAGTATCCAGAAAAAGTTGTAGGACATTATCTGCCTTTAAATTGCTGGATTCAATGTGCCCTTCCAAATAAGACAAAGTCATAGTGATAGCTACTTCTGATTTGAGCTAGCGTTTCTGGTTTTATTTTTATTTTTTAAAGGGATTCCTTCTTTTCGTGGTACCAAGGATCAAACTTGGGACCTGGAGCTTTCCAGGCAGGCGCTTAAGCTACTGAGCTATCTCCCTGACTCCTTCAAAAAGGGATTGTTGTTAACATTTTCAAAATATAGTTTTCCAAAGGTTAGCTTTTTATTTTATTATTGTTGCTGTGGTTTTTTTTGTTTCTTATTTTTGTTTTTGTTTTGTTCTTTGGATTTTTTTGGTGTGTGCCATGTTGCTCTATTTTCAGTTGAGAATTTTCAGGGACTCCTTTGGGTATATTTACAAGCACAGATTTACTTCTGATATCTGGTATAAAATTGTTAATTCTGCTAAAAAAATAACTACTGAAAGAATATATTTGGAAAAACTACTTGTAGAAACATAAAGGTAAATCTTAACTAAAATGAGAGCATTTTAAACACTAAAGTATTTTCACATGCTCCCACCATTTTCTGGTTCCCTATTAAATTCAAGCTGTCAAAATTCTTATGTGTGACTGTGTTAATAGGGGTTTGATTACCATGTAGGTCATTTAGATTTCCTCAGTTTGATGGCCACAGTTTGCACCCTTAAACCTACTTACTATATTACAATTGGTGATTGGAGTTAATAAGCAAGAGAATTTGCAAAATCAGCATAAAAACTAATAGGAAAGTACTAGAAAAGTGATAAAATTAAATTTAATTAAAATTAGATTACTAAAAATAACCTGTTTGATTCTGTACTGATAATATATTTTCCACAGATGAAGGTCAACACATGTATATATATGCAGTTCATTCAGTTTTCACTACAAGAGATAGTACAAAAAATAATATATGATAGTTTATAATTTGGAAAATAATGTATATTGAGCTTGAAAATGCATTGACATGCACCTAACTATTAATGTATTAATTCTAGAGATTAATGAATTATCAAAGTTGAAACACATTATTTTGCAAAAAACAAAAGAAGTAGAATAGGAAAATACCTCAAATCTATGGCAATGACAATGAAAATTCTAAGGGACAGTATTGCTAACACCAAATGAAAGCATTTCTCAATGTAAAAACCTTCAAAGAGCAGGACAGAATATATACATATATTCTATATATAACATATTTGATACATAGAG